>NC_056726.1:1096057514-1096211829 GCF_019279795.1 Protopterus annectens
TACACTTGAATGGGTGAGAGAAGAACTCTGCTTTACATGGATGGGGACCTGTTCCATAGACAGGGTATTCACTGGAATACAAACCTATCTATCCAGCAGGTCCTATTTATATCACATGCAATGTTTAAGTCTTTAGATTGGGTAATTCTGGTGCTGTTTATTTTGTTGATATGCAGAAAGTCCATCACAGTGGAGTCCTATAATACCCTGTATGCCAGTCATAGATCTCCCCTCAAAAGCCTGTAGGAGACAGAATACAAGGATAAGGCCTAGAGGCAGTCAGCACAGAAAACTTTACTTATGCCCTGTATTCTTTTAGTGAGGAACCTCTGTGGACATTCCGATTGTTGGATGTGCCTGGTTAGATACATACCAAATGTAAAGACTGGACAAAGACAGGAGAACGCTGCCAACCTAGTCAAACAGAATTTAATACATAATTCTATCATTTGTATAAATAAATGTAATATACAGGTGTCTGTTTTTAAATGAAAGAAAAACACTGTAAAATTTGAACTTCAAGATTTTACAACATTGCCCCCTTGCTGTAAAGAAATACTAAATCAAGCCTTTCAAATGTGTCTTTTGAAATTGAAATGATTTTATGACATTCTTTGATCTTTAAAGTTGGTTCTGGTATACATAGAGTAATATATGGGAAGTCTTTTTCTCATACCCTCAAGCCTTAACAATGTTATTTAGCTGCAAATTTTTATTCATTTAATTAATTGATTCAATCAAGCTGTGATGTCACTTAGTGTATTTAAGTGAATGTGATTTGATTGCTTTTTGAAGTCTGATGAAGCGTTATTTTAACGTGAAAGCGCTCACTACCTGCAGTCTGTTTGTCTGTTTGTTTTTACCAGATTAAACCTTTGGATTATTTGGAACACTCGTGGTTTTTGTCATACAGCGCATGGTGCACCTCTCTGTTATGTGATTTCTCAATACTAGTGTCTTGAATTGAGGGAGCTTTACCTGGCAGATATTGATTTCCTTTTTACTTTATTATGTCTATTGTGTTAACTAAGGACTAATTGTAGAGTGTATATGTGAAATACCTTTTAGTGTTGTATTCTCCTGTACAGGTGTTAGCTTGCTAAATAATGTAAATGGAGTTTGTATTAGCCTGGGAACTCAGAGCAAGTGTCAAAAATGATGTAATGTGGGGAGGACCCAGAGACATGCTTGTGAGTAATGTTTAAATACTATTTCTCACAAGAGATAAAAAGCATTTTGATCTTGATATCCAACTTACCAGCACTCTGCTTATGCTCACATGTAAGTTTCTAGCACTGTGATTTTGTGTAGGAATAGTTAAAGCTAGTAAAGATTAATTAGGTATTTTCCTATGAAATCAGACCTGTCCTACTGTATTATTTTAAGTTTCTGTGTGATCTCTGAACTCTTAGATATCTCTGTGGTGTAGTAGTTTTGTCTTGTGTTTTAATTACTTATTATTAAATATTTTTAAAACCTTCTACCTGTGGCTGGTTTGTGCAGAGATAAACTCTAGAGTACATTGCATATTTATAGAGGTTATTGTAATAGGCCACTTTAAAGTAAGCCTTAACTGTTAGTCATACTACCATTGGATAATAATATCGCACAGTAATAATTGGACACCCTTTAAAGGGCCATTTAATAGCTGATATTATTAACTGGGTGGTGGCATAATTACTACCTTATAGTCTGGGTAAAGGGGCACAGCTGGAGAATCTGAGTCAGCCTTTCCCAGAAGTGTCTGTGAAGTTGTATAAATACTTATCTCAAAGTGTGTGTGTGTTGTGTCAGCTACTTGGGCAGGGACATGAAGCACTGGTTGGACAGAGAGGGTACTGAAGGTTCTAGCTTGCCCAGTGAGGCTGAGACCTGGACCCTATAGCTGTACCAGTGGGGAGTCTTATTGGGGACCTGGTGACCAATGGCGCAGCCAGCTCCAGACTGACTGTGATCTCTGTGTGCACTTAAGGGAAACTGTACTTTACTGTGTGTATTAGTTATCCTTTCCTCTCTTCCAGGAGATGACATCCCTGGTGTTAGTGGTGAGGATTGTGGCTCCTTGATTGCTGGGCCAGGGCACGACCGTCACAAGTGGTGGCAGTGGTGGGATCTACTTCACATACTAATTGGCTTGTAGTGGTGTGAGTAGAGCATTCTGTAGCTTATGTACAGTGATCTCTAAAAGTGTTTTATAATCTAAAACAGCCATGTAGTGTATACCAAGAGTTCAGATCACAATTGTTTTATTTCTTTTGTTAGTGTTAGTCAGGGTGAGCAGGCAGCATGTTAGCAGAAGAGTATGTAAAGTTGACAAGGAGCAACTGGCGAAGATGTGCCAGGCTAGGGGACTGGTGCATGGAAACCTGACTAAAGCAGACCTGATTGCAGCCTTGGTTACAGCTGCATCAGAAAAGTGCAGCCTGGAGGACAATTAAACTGACAGTGGAGATACAATATCCTTGGAGAATGGACAGCTCAACGTTTCTGCAGTGGACTTAAAAATTCAGCTGAGGCTAAAGAGACTTGAGTTGGAAGCCAGGCATATGGAACTAGAAACAGCCAAGATAATGAGGAGTCTACAAGCTGAGGAAAATGAATGACAGGGGAGGCATGAGAGGGAAATGCTGACTCTTCACCAGATTCATGGAGGTAATGGGGAAGGGAGTAACCAGACCCCAGAAGCACAAAAGGTCAGTAAATTTCTTCCACAGTTTAAAGAGGGGGATACTTTTGATAGCTTCATTCATATATTTGAGCGGGTATGTAAATGGTATGAAGTTGACCAAAGTCTCTGGGTACGGTTCCTGACCTCCTTACTCCATGGTAAAGTTGTAACTTCATTAGCAAAAATGCATGACTCTGTCTGTTTTGATTATACTGCTGTAAAAAGACATTTGTTAGAATGTTTTAAGCTAACACCTGAAATGTATAGGAAAAAGTTTTGTGAGCACAGACACAAGGCAGATGAAAATGTATGTGAATATCTTGTTGAACTGAGTACTTATTTTCATAGCTGGGTGAGTGGATATCAGGTCACCACTTTTGAAGGGCTGGCAGACCTTTTGGTAGGGGAACAAGCCCTTAGCACTTTGCCTGAGGACATGAGGATCTGGTTAGCTGATAAACAGTGTGCTACTTCAGAGGAGTTTGGGAAGAAGGGAGACCAATACCTAGCAAGCAGGACAGCCCTGCACAGGAAAGGGACCCCAGTACTGCTCATGGGACTAAAGGAACCCATGGTGGGCAGCACAGACTGCCCCAACAGAACCTGCCAGTAGCAGGGGAAGCCACTAGTCCAGGTACACATGCAGGAAACAGGGGTACATGTTTTGAATGCAACCAGTGGGGCCATGTGGCATACAGATGTCCACGAAGGCAAGGTGGGGAACCAAAGGTGAGGGAGCCAGTAAGTTGGAAAGACAAAATGCCAACAGTGTGTTGCCTTGAGACAACAGGGGTATGGAACTACCATCCTGCAGATGTCCTGAGAGGGAAGGATTTGGATGAGGCAGTACTATGTACTTATGCACTTACATGCAGTGAGGCTAGGAGACAAGCATGTGGGTCTGGTAGCCTGGAGGAGACCCAGACAGACTGCATACTTGCAGCCAGGACTGCTAAGGTGGGTACTTCAGGGAGTGAGCTACACTGTAGCAGTGAAACTGAATGTGAGCCACAGCTGCTTGTGGGTACTGATGTTCCCTTGGACAGAGTAACTGCAAAGGAAGAGGTATGTAGTAGTACCCAGGCTGACAGTGAGGCACCACTGTCAGAGGATGCCAGACTTCCAGTGGAAGGGGAGCTGGGAAGGGTTACAAGGAGAGACGTGAGACAGGCTCAGCTCTCAGACCCTACATTGCAAGGCATGAGGCAGGTAGCTAGGGAGGCACCTGATTCTCAAGGGAAGGGGAATCTGTATACTGGGACAAAGGGTTACTGTACAGAGTGTGGACCCCTGAGGGAGGGCTAGAAGGTGAGAGAGTACAGCAGTTGGTAGTGCCTAGAGCATACCATCTGGCACTTCTAGCCATAGTCCATGATATTCCCTTTGCAGGTCATATGGGAATAAAACATACAAAAAGGCGTATTATGCAAAACTTCTATTGGTCTGGAATTTCCAGAGATGTAACACAGTACTGCAAAAGCTGTGAGCAGTGCCAAAAGTAGGCAAGGCAGGAGACAAGGTGAGAGCTCCTTTGATGCCTTTGCCTGTGATTGAGGAGCCATTTCAGAGGGTAGCTATGGATATTGTGGGTCCTCTGAGTACCCCAAGTTCCACAGGGAAAAAGCATATCCTAGTGATTGTAGATTATGCTACATGATACCCTGAGGCAGTGGCTTTCTCCTGCATTGAGGCCGAGAAGGTAGCAAATGCTTTGCTAGAGATTTTCAGCAGGGTAGGTTTCCCAAAGGAAATACTGTCTGACAGAGGTGCCAATTTATGTCAGACCTGCTGGCTTGTCTGTCGAGGTCCTCTGGGGTGAAGCACATGAAGACTACCCCCTACCATCCCAAGACTAATAGTCTTGTTGAGAGTTTAAACTCTACAATCAAGTCCATGCTACAGGCATTTGCAGATCATTTTAAGAGGGAGTGGGACAAATATTTTCCCCATCTGTTGTTTGCTTAGAGAGGTTCCCCAGGAATCCACAGGTTTTTCAGCCTTTGAGTTGCTGTATGGGCATAGGGTGAGGGGACCTCTAGATTTAATTTGAGATGAGCAGGAAGGTGAGTGTGAGTCTCACAAGGAGTCTGTTGTGGCATACGTCCTAACCCTTAGGACAAGGCACAGGTAAATCATGGGCCTAGCCCAGGAGAACCCGGCAGAAGTCCAACAACAGAAAAAGGTGTGGTATGACAGGAATGCTCAAGCTAGAGAGTATGCTGTAGGGCAGCAGGTGATGGTTCTCATTCCTGTCAGACACAACAAATTACAGGCAGCTTCAGAGGGATCCTACAAGGTGGTAAGAAAGGTAAGTGATGTTAACTACATGATGGAAGTGCTAGGCAGATGGCAGGGGCACAGATTGTACCATGTTAACATGATGAAACCTTACCATGATAGGGAGACCCTTGTGCTGAGCATTTGCAGTGGATTGTAGGAGGAGTCTGAGGGAGATCCTGGGACTGATCTCCTCAGTGATGCTCGGGCTGACACCTCAGTGAAAGGGGTAGCAATGTCCCAGCAGCTATCTCCTACCCAGGTTCAAGAAATCTGAGCAGTGTTGCAGGAGTTTGGGGGCATGTTCACTGGGAAACCAGGGAGCACCCACCTGGTGCAGCACCAGGTGGATACAGGACCCCAAAGGTGTATCAGGCAGGCCCCTTATAGGGTGCCTGAGAGAGTCAAATAGACTCTGAAGGAAGAGGTACAAGAGATTTTGGAACTAGGGGTGATTCAAGAGTCCAGCAGTCCCTGGGCCTTCCCACTGGCGCTGGTGCCAAGAAGGATGGCAGCACCAGGTTCTGTGTGGATTACAGGAAATTAAATAGTCACACAGAGTCAGATACTTACCCTATGCCTAGGACAGATGAGGCCCTAGAGCAGCTGGGTGGGTCTAAGTATCTTACAACCATTGATCTTACCAAGGGTTACTGGCTGGTGCCCTTGACTCCCAGTGCTAGAGAGAAGTCAGCCTTTGTGACTCCTTTTGGCTTGTATGAGTTCACAAAAATGCCCTTTGGGATAAAGAATGCTGCAGTGACTTTCCAGGGGCTGGTAGATCATATTTTAGCAGGAGAAGGAGGGTTTTCCCTTGCTTACATGGATGATATTGCTATCTACAGCCATTCCTGGCAAGAGCACCTTCAGCATGTCAGGGAGGAGCTGGGCAGACTACTGAGGGCAAGATTGACCATTAAGCCGAGCAAATGTCAGGTGGGTATGGCAGTGGTCTCCTACCTAGGGCATAGAGTGGGGAGTGGAATGATAAGGCCAGAACCTGCCAAAGTGGAAGCTATTCAGGCATGGCCTGCACCTGTTACCAAAAAGCAGGTGAGGGAATTCTTAGGGACAGCAGGGTACTACAGAAAGTTCATTCCTAATTATAGTACCATAGCTGCTCCCCTCACAGACCTGACAAGGAAGAACAGGCCAGATAAGGTAATGTTGACCCTAGAATGTGAGCAGGCATTTCAGAAGTTTAAGGAAGCTTTGGGAGGATCCCCTGTGTTAGCCAGTCCAGACTACAGCAAAGACTTTGTTGTGCAGGTGGATGCTTCAAACTATGGGGTGGAAGCTGTATTTAGCCAGATTTCTTCAGAGGGAGGAGAGCACCCAGTGGTTTATCTCAGTAGTAGGCTCCAACCCAGGGAGGAATGCTATGCAGTGGTAGAAAAGGAATGTCTACCCATAGTGTGCGCACTACAAAAACTTCAGCCTTATCTGTATAGAAGAAAATTCACTGTGATGACAGATCACAACCCCATAACATGGTTAAACAGAGCCAGTCAGCAAAATGCCAAGTTGCTAAGATGGAGTCTGGGGTTGCAACCATATGATATGTCAGTGCAGCACCGCAGTGGGAGTAGCAATGCCAATGCAGATGGGCTCTCAAGACAGGGAATGGGGTGAGGTACACCCAGATAAACATGACACTCTCAAACGACATTTATCAAGGGGCACTTCAAAAACATGCTTGAGTTCCCCGGGGGGAAAGATATGTGAAGACTGGACAAAGACAGACGAAGGCTGCCAGCCTAGTCAAATAGAATTTAATACATAAGTCTATCATTTGTATAAATAAATGTAAAATACAGGCATGTGTTTTTAAATGAAAGAAAATCACTGTAAAATGTGAACTTCAAGACTGTTACAACATTGCCCCCTTGCCATAAAGAAAAACTAAGTCAAGCCTTTCAAATGTGTCTTTTGAAATTGAAATGATTTTATGACATTCTTTGAACCTTAAAGTTGGTTCCAGTCAGGCTGGCTGAAGACATTCTGTCTATTGTGTTAACTAAGGATTAATTGCTAGCGTGTATATGTGAAATGTTTTTTAGTGTTGTATTCTCCTGTGCAGGTGTTAGCTTGCTAAATAATGTAAAAGGAGTTTCTATTAGCCTGGGAACTCAGAGCAGGTGTCAAGATGATGCAATATTAATACTGGGAAAGTGTCAAAAATGATGTAATCTGGGGAGGACCCAGAGACATGTTTGTGAGTAATGTTTAAATACTATTTCTCACAAGAGACAAAAAGCATTCTGATCTTGATATCCAGTTTACCAGCACTCTACTCATAAGTTCATAGGTTCATAGGGTGGTACTACGCTATCGGCCCTATGGCCTATGCAAGCCTAGCCATAACAATTCCCTGGATATTTCTTCCCACAATATTTACTTCTCTGGACCCCTGTCTAGCAGGGTGACTGACATGATCCCTGGGGTGAATTTCCTATCTCCCATCCAATCATCAAGGTTTCTTTTGAAGAGGGCCAATGAGGCGCTCTGTTTGACATGTATGGGCAGTCTATTCCAGAGTATGGGGAGTCTCTGGGTCAGGAACCTATCCCTCCAGCATGTTTTGTTCATTGTGATGACAAGGTTTAGATCCCTGGAGCATGTGGCTCTGAGGGATTGGGATTTCTTTAAGTGGAGCATGTCCAACAACTCAAGGTTTGACATGGCCTTGTATGTTAAGCAGAAATCGCCTGTGAGTAGAAGATATGCCACAGAGTATAGCTGGAGTTTTTTTAGATGGTCAGCATATGGCATCTGCTTTAGGCCTGTGATTCTTTTAGTGAAGTATTTCTGTGGCCTTTCCAGCTGCTGCAGATGTCTTGTGAGGTATATACCAAATGGGGCATTATACTCTATAATGGGTCTAATGAGAGATGAGTACAGTGGGACAATGACCTCCTTTTTCTGGATAAAAAGCCCTTCATGATGAGGTGTGCCACATAGAAGATGTGGTTATCAAAAGTGAGACCACTGTCCACCTGTGTCCCTAAGTCTCTCATCACACTTTCAATGTTTAGTGTCCTGCCACCTATGTGGTAATTCATGGGTACATGTTTTTTTTCCAAAGGGGATAACTATACATTTCTTGGCATTAAGCTTGAGCCCATGGCTCTGGCACCAGGCATCTGTTTCTGTAAGGCCCTCTTGTAGAATATCCACATCATTTGGGGATTCAATAATGGCTCCTAGTTTGCAGTCATCTGTGAACTTTGTTAGCCAGAGTCACTTAGTGTTGGCCTGCACTTCAGAGAAGTAGATTCCAAACAAGAGTGGTCTCAGGACTGAACCCTGAGGTACTCCACTTGTCACTTGTCTGGAGCTGGATTTGGAGTCAGCTACTTTAACAGTCTCGGTTCTGTCAATTAGCTAGTTGGCAACCCATTGAGTGATGTAGGGATTTATGCCCAGCTTAGTAAGTTTATCTATTATTCCAGAATGGAGGATGGTGTTGAAGGCCTTGGCAAGGTCCAGATTGGCTGTGTGGACCGCCTTACCCTCGTCCACAGCTCTGGAGACTGATTCGAAGAAGTCAATCAGATTCATGAGACAAGATTGGCCCTTCACAAACCCAAACTGGGTTGGGTCCAGTGTTTGAAGGTTGCCAATGTCTTTGTTTATAAGTTTCATGACAATGCTTAACATGCCTTGCAGATCAGGCTTGTCAGACTGATGGGACGGTAGTTCCCATGATCCAAGGCGGATTCTTCCTTGTGGAGCTGGATAACTGTAGCTGTGCACCACTCAGTGGGCACAAAGCCTGAGGTGAGGCTATGATTAAATATGACACTTAGGTGAGGTGCCAGTTCATTTTGTAGTTCATGTAGTACACAGCCTGGGATGTCATCTGGTCCCATGGATGCTGTATTCTTAGCTTTGGAGAGTGCGGTTTCTACCTGTGTGGCCATGATTATCTGAATTTAGCAGTGTTTTGGTATTGTGATGGGCCCTTTAGGGGGTGGGAGGGGGATGAAGTTGGCACTAAATTGATCTGCCAGGATATTGGCAATATCCTTGGGATCAGTATATTTAATGCCATTCTGTTGTAGCTCAGAGTATATCTGAGCATTGCCATTTAGATTCTTGACATAACTATAGAATGCCTTGTGGTTCTCTTCGGAAACTTTGGCAATTTTATTTTTGTAACTAGCTTTTGAGTATTTTATGAGGGATCTCAGCTTCTTACTGAGGCTGGTAAGGGAGTTGTTTGCATCCTGGGATTTTCCTCTTTTCTGCAACAGTTTCTTTGTTCTGTTGTATAGTTTGTTTATAGCAGGGGACCACCAGATTGGTTCATAGGTTCATAGGTTAGTACTAGGCTAACTGCCCATGCGAGACATTTTTAAGCCTAGCCAATTATCCTTGGTGAGACTCAAACTCTGAACCTTGGGTTTGTAAGGCAAACACCTTAACCATTAGGCCACCTTCCCAACCCCTTCCTTTTTATGGAGAAGAGCATCTTGGTTCTATTTGGGATGGCACGATTCATGCACAAGTGGATGTGCTAGTACAGTGCCTTAGTGTAAGATTCTGCAGTCGAACTTCCGGATCCCGTCTGCGCGGGTGTTGTGAAGTTTGTCACTTCTGACTTCAGTAGCATGAAGTTGGCTTTGGAGAAGTTTTTTAAGGAGGTTTCCTTATTGGGGGTGGGGGGTGGAATGTGCATGTCAAGGGTGCTTTGCTTATGGTCAGACCTGACCAATGAGTGGGTGACCATTGATGTGGAGCATCCATCTCCCATGTTGGTAATGACCAGGTCTAGGATATTGGAGCCCCTCGTGAGACAATGGATTAGTTGATCCAGGGCGTTGGAATTTATGAATTCCAAGAACCGTTGGGAAAAGGAGTTGGTACCCGAGTAGTTTTCCCAGTTAATAGCAGGGTAGTTGAAATCACCCAGTATTAGGGTGTTTGGTTGTATCTTAATATTTTCCAGTATGTTTAGAAAGGTGTAGTGAGAATCTTGGGGCATGGTGGGGGATCTGTAGCAAGCTACAATTTGGATTGCAGTCTTACCTAGTGTTAGTTGCACCTGGAGAATTTCAGATGCATTGTGTTGGGCAACTAGCCTGGAGGTGGGAATATCCTTGGTGAATATGGACACTCCTCCACCTTTAATGTTTTGGTCTTTGTTTTCTGGCCATAAAGTGGGGTAAGAATTGTAGCCTGGTATTGCAGGGGTGCTCTCTGGAGCCTTGAACCATGTCTCAGATACTGCACAGATATTGATGTTCTCCAGTTTTAGAAGTGCCTCAAGAGAGTGCTTTTTGAAGTTTAGACTTTTAGCATTGAGTAGCATTACCTTCAGATTTTGCATGCTTGTATCTGTTACAGTGGTTGTTTTATCCTTTGAACCTTGCCTAAAAAAGGCACTATAGGGGTGACAAGAGCTTTAGCCAGTAATCTGAATCCCAGGGGTGACAGGTGCAGAACATCTCTGGCAAAGCATCGTGGTTTGTCGATCATGTCTTCCCAGGCAGAAAAATACTGGATCCCCTTTGAATGACACCAGAAGCTTAGCCAATTGTTGAAGTCAATCATTTTGTCCTTATACTGTGGTATCATTTTGGTTGAAGGCAGGATGCTACTCAGGGCTAGGGTCATACCTGCCTGGGTCACATGATCCAAAAGCTCCTCCATGTCTCTTTTCATGTAGTCCAGGGAGGTACGTCTCAAGTCATTCACTCCAGCATGGACAATGACAGAGTTGTATTTGTACTTGTTGTGGAGTGACTTGAGTGCATGTCTTATGTGGCGGATCCTGGCACCCGACAGGCAGCTGACTGTAATTTTCTCTCTGTTCAGCCTGGTGAGTGGGACATCAGTGTGCCTGACTATAGAGTCACCTATGACTAAAGTGTTGGGAACATTGTCTTGCCTTAGGGGCTGTTGTCGGGTGGCACACTGGTGTTGTGAGCTATGTGTCACTTTGTCTGTGACTGGTGTTTGTTTGCATTTTGGCTTCGGAGGTCCTTGTTGCTTGGACAGGTTAATGTTGAGGGCCTCTGCATATGTGGGTTTAGTGTTGCTATGTGTGGGTGTTGATGGTGTGGGTTTTGAAGGGCTATGGGTTGCTTGAGGTGTAATGCAGTTGTTAACCTTCTCCTCTTGACTGTCTAGCACAATCTTGGCCGGAGAAAGCTTTGCTTCCAGTTTGGCTATGTAAGTGCATCTCTCGCAGATTGTAGTGTTGGGTGGTAGGAGGAGAGGATTGTCTGTGTACATGAGGCAGTTGCCGCATTGCCCCAGTATGCCCAGATTCACCAGGTGGACAGGAGAAATCACCTTATGCTCACATGTAAGTTTCTAGCACTGTGATTTCTTGTAGGAATAGTTAAAGCTAGTAAAGATTAATTAGGTATTTTTCTTTGAAATCAGACTTGTCCTACTGTATTATTTTAAGATTCTTTGTGATCTCTGAACTCTTAGATATCTCTGTGGTGTAGTAGTTTTATCTTGTGTTTTATTTATTTATTATTAAATATTTTTAAAACCTTCTACCTGTGGCTGGTTTGTGCAGAGATAAGCTCTAGAATACATTGCATATTTATAGAGGTTATTGTAATAGGCCACTCTAAAGTAAGCCTTGACTGTTAGTCATACTACCATTGGATAATAATATTGCACAGTAATAATTGGACACCCTTTTAAGGGCCTTTTAGTAGCTGATATTATTAACTGGGTGGTGGCAGTAATTACTACTGTATAGTCTGGTTAAAGGGGCACAATTGGATAATCTGTGTCAGCCTTTCCCAGGAGTCTCTGTGAAGTTATATAAATACTTAACTCAAAGTGTGTGTGTGTTGTGTCAGCTACTTGGCAGGGACACAAAGCACTGGTTAGACAGAGAGGGTACTGGAGGTTCTAGCTTGCCCCATTAAGCTGAGACATGGACCCTATAGCTGTGCCAGTGGGGAGTCTTATTGGGGACCTGGTGAGCAAGGGAGGAGCCCCAGACTGACAGTGATCTCTGTGTGCACTTAAGGGAAATTGTACTTCACTGTGTGTATTAGTTATCCTTTCCTCTTCTAGGAGACGACCTCCCTGGTGTTAGTGGTGAGGATTGAAGCTCCTTGATTGCTGGGCCAGCGTACGGTCATCACACCAAATACCAAAGGGGGCATTGTACTCAATGATAGGTCTGATGAATGCCTAATATACTGAAACAATGACTTCCTTGGACTTAGATGCCATACCTTTGTTTATAAGTTGCTCAGTATAGAATGATTCCCTCACCACTGTAGACACGTGCTGGTCAGATGCTAGATTATGATCTATGTATTTCCCTAAGTCCCTGACTACTGGGTCATCTCTAAGGAGTGTGTGAATATGATAGTTACCAGGGATGGATGACTTCCCAAAGGATACTATTATGCATTTCTTAGCATTTAGTTTTAGTCTATTTCTCTGACACAAGTTGTTTGTCTGTGTCAGCCCCTCCTGGAGAACATTTGTGTCAGTGTGAGATTCAATGACAGCTCCTAATTTGCAATCATCTGCAAATGTAGTCAGCCAGAGACCACTGACATTTGCCTTGAGTTCCAAGAAGTAAATGCTAAAAAGGAGCTGAGGACTGATGCCTGACGGACTCCACTTGTGACTAGCCTCTTTGTAGAGGTGGACTCCCCAATTCTAACTTCCTGTGTCCTGTCTGTAAGTCAGTTGGCTATCCACCGGGTGACATATGGGTTTGTACCAAACCTCTTCTGTTTGTCAACAATGTATTGTGTAAAATACCTTGGCCAGGTAAAGGTAGGCAGTGTGAATAATTTTGCCCTCATCCATTACTTTGGTGACCTTCTCAAAGAAGTCCACCAGGTTGAGTAGGCATGATCTGCCCTTAACAAAAACCAAACTGGGTTGGGTCCAGTGTCTGGAGGTTTACTATATCACTATTGATCATCTCCATGATAATTCTTTCCATGGTTTTACATATAAGACCAGTGAGACTTATGGGTCTGTAGTTTCCAGGGTCTGTAGATGGCCCACCTTCATGTACAGGGATGACTTTTGCCTTTCTACATGCATGAGGCACGAAACCTACTTGGAAGCTACATTTAAACAGTAATTCCAGAGGCCCTGATAGATCATGTTTCATGCTATTTAGAAGGCATCCTGGGACACTGTTTGAGCACATTGATGCAATCTTCTTGGTCTTAGAGAGAGCAATAAAGACCTTTTCCCTAGTGATAGTAGAGGAAGTCATGTTTGATGACATTTCCTGAGGGAAGGCTGAGGGGCAGAGAGTGGTAAAGATGGAGATGAATTTATCAGCCAGGAGGTTTGTTATATCTTCTGTCTCAGTATAGGTGGCTCCATTTACAATGAGCTCTGCGCACGATTGTGTATTGCCTTTGAGGTTGTGGACATAGCTAAATAATGCTTTGTGGTTGTCCTTGGCCTGGGAGGCCAAACTTACCTCAAATTTGGCTTTGGTAGACTTTACTGCCTTTATCTGTTCTCAGAGGTGTCTGTTTAGTTTGATGAGAGTGTTTTTATCCTGCTGGGTGCTGCTCTTCCTAATTTTTGACAACATTTTTTCCTCGTTATACAGCCTATTAGTTTTGTGATTCCAGCAGGGGGGCTTGTTTTTTGAGTTAGTTTTCTACTTCTTCCTGGTGGGTACAGCTGCCCCTATACAGTCATTAACATGCTTGTACAGGGTTTCTGTGAACAGTTCTGCATGGGCAGCAGTGTTCTCAGGCTTTATGGGGTTTAAAATGTTGACATTTTCTCACTTAATAGCAGGAGGTTAGCCTTAGAATAGTTCCTGAATATTTCAGGTTTAGCTGTGGGTCCAGGTTTTATTTTTACTTCAAAGGAGACCATTTTGTAGACTGACCTTACCAGGGAAGGCATTACAGTAGGGGTTTGCAGCACTCTCCCATATTAGTGAAGACCAGTTCCAGTATGGTTGCACCTCTGCTTGGTGTACTGACTATCTGGTCCAGGGAGTTTGTGTTTACAAAATCCAGGAATCTCTGTGCATGTACATTTGGTGTTGTATAGGATTCCCAGTTAATAGCTGGATAATTAAAGGCAACCATGAATATGGCATTGGGTTGGATGGTTAGTGATTCTAATAAGTTTAAATATATGGTATGGTTTTCCTGGGTCATAGAGGGGGACCTATAGCTTGCAAGGAAGTGGTATTGGATTTTGCCTATGGTGATTTGAACATGGAGCAGCTCTCAAGTGCATTGTCCTGTTTGACCAGCCTTGATGTATATTTATTTTTGATGTAAATAGAGACACCTCCACCTTTAATCCCTGCATGTGAAGTAGCTAGCCTAAATGTGTGGAAGGCATTCTAACTGTGCATAGCTGGTGTGCTCTCCACTGCTTTAAACCATGCCTCAGGGACCACAGATATGTCACTATTCTCTAGGGTAAAGCGAGTTGTATTCTACTGTACTTCCACAAACAGTAAGATTCATACACGGGAGCTTGGCTATAACAAGCTTGTAGTACATGGATTGGTGCAATTATGCTTTGATATCAGGGAAAAATTTGTTAAGCAATTCCTAAATATGAGATGCACTCTTGACACCATTTAGAGATGCTAAACAAATGTTTAAGGTCACCTGAGTACTGTTATGATCAGGTATTAAGCAAAGGACTAAGCCCAGTAATCAGAAACTTTTGCAGCATCCCAGAAAATGAATTTAAAATTGATTGGTTACAAGCAGAGTCCCTGAAGCCACGGTGGTACAGTGAGAGCTTTGTTGCCTCACAGCAAGAGGTTCTCCTGTTCGATTCATGGCTGGAGTGCCTTCTGTGTGGAGTCTGCATGTCCTCTCCGTGGTCGAGTGGCCTCCGAAAGACATGCGTGAATGGGTGTGCCTTTGCTAAAGGTTGGGCATCAGGCTGGCAACTCGGCACCATAAAAAATCTACTGCCAATCATTAGCAGACCAGAGTTCCGCTGTGGCGACCCCTAACCGGGAAAAGCCTAAAAGACAAACAAACATTGGTTAGAAGCAGAGTGTGTGAAATTGATTGAATCTCATGCCACAAGGGTTAACTGAGGAGCAGCATAGCTGGGCCTGGGAAGTGTACGTGACAGTAGCCGTTAATTAAATGGAATAAGGAATATTATTAAAATGAGCATCCTGATGAATACAAATCAAGTGGGAGGAGTGATTCAGAATAAACAATGTACCTCAGAGCGGCAGACACTGCTGAAATGATCACCTCTGACTCATAAAGTTCATACTATTGGAATTGCAAAAAATGTTACTTTTCTGAGTTCCGTTTTGTTCCAGCATAGTAACAAAGCAAATATTAAAGTTTAGTGATTGGGTATTTCAAGCTGTAGAAGTCTGGACTTTTCTACTTAGAGGGTAAGAAGCTGTTGTAAGTCAATAGTTTTGAGCTCGATGAAGGTGATGCTGTTTCACAATCTATTCTTTATTCAGGTGTCTGGGTCTGATGATTACACACGTAACATCACAACTCACAGATAGTGAATAGTTTTGAGCTCGATGACGGTGATGCTGTTTCACAATCTATTCTTTATTCAGGTGTCTGGGTCTGATGATTGCACACATAACATCACAACTCACAGATATTTCTCACATTCTCAGTTCTCTCATCTTGCACAGTAGCTGAGCTTTGCATTGTCTTATTTGGAATCTTGTTCACATAGCTGGGCACTTCTAGGCAGCAGCCAAAATGTGTGGTTCATTTCATGGCTCTGTGTAATTCCAGACAACGCATACTGACTTTGGAGTCAGTGTAATGAAAAGTCCACCACACCACAGAGCAAGATGCAGAACTGCCAAACTTCATACCTCAAAGTGCAATGTTCAGCAAATATCATACAATGTTTATTTAGTAATTTTCTGCCACTTCAGAGCTGACCCTTGTTCTGTGATTGCAGGCATATGTGGTAAAGTGTATGACCACCAGTTTTCATCCATTTATGTCTGCAGTGTGTTTTGAAAACTATGGCCTTCTGAGGTTTATTTCAGAGCTCAAAGGCAGTGTCCTAATGAGATAAACATATCCCTCTACCTCTTCCACTAATAAAACAGGCCAAGACTCATTAAGGAAGACTAGCAAAGGACACAATAAAACAAAAACATCTGGAGCAACCTGGTATAAGAGGCCAGAGGTGCAGTGGTATACCACAAAAAAGTGAACAATACTGTCACCATTACATTGATTTGAAACAGAGAAAATCCTGACCCCTGGGTGAATGGGAGGCTGAGACGGGGGAGCAGGCCCCAAATATGTACTGTAAATAATCCAGTGCTTACTTCTGCATGTATTGTAAGTAATCCAAGGTTTACCCCTATATCTAAAGGTAAGTAATCCAAGGTTTACCCCTGCATGTACTCTAAATAACCCAAGCCTTACCTATGTATTTAGTTTAGTAATCCATGGGTGACCCCTACATATACTGTAAGTTATTAATGGTTTACCCTTACATGTAATATAAACAATCCATGGCTTTACCTTTACAAGTACTGTAATTCATGTTTTACCCCTACATGTCCTGTAAGAAATTCATCAATCTACCTTTACATGTACCATAATCCATGGTTTACCCCTACATGTACTGTAATTCATGGCTTACCTCTACCTATACTGTAAGTAATCCAAGGTTTTCCCCTATATGTCCTGTAAGTAATCCATGGCTTAGCTTTACATGTTCATGGGTTCATAGATTAGTACTATGCTAACTGCCCTTGCGAGCCATTTTAAGCCCAGCCAATTAACCCATGTGAGATTCAAACCCTGTACTTTGTGTTTGTAAGGCAAACACCTTAACTATTAGGCCACCCTCCCAACCATGTACTATAAGTAACCCATGGCTTTACCTTTACCTGTACTGTAATCCATGGTTTACCCCTACATGTACTGCAAGTAATGTATGGCTTACCTCTGCATATATGGTAAGTAACCCATGGCTTGCTTTTACCTGCACTGTAATCCATGGTTTACTTGTACCTGTACTGTAAGTAATCCACAGTTTACCTTACATGTACTGTACGTAACCCATGGTTTACCCCTTCATGTACTGTAAGTAATCTATGACTTATCTCTACGTGTACTATAAGTAATCCATGGTTTACCTCTCCATGTACTCTAAGTAATCTATGACTTACCCCTACATATCCTATAAGTAACTCTTAGTTTACCCCTACATGTACTGTAAGTAATCTATGACTTACCCCTGCGTGTACTATAAGTAACCCCTGGCTTACCCCTACATGTACTGTAATTAATCTTTAGTTCACTGTTACATGCAGACTGCCAGTCCTTACTACAAAGTTATCTAACAAACTGGTATTTGCATTTCGACAGCCCCTGAGCAGACTGCAGAGAATGAACATGTACAAATCAGAGGGCAGGAGCCTCTCAGGAAGCACCGGAGTGAGTATACATGTTACTGGCGGTGCAGCTGTACATGTTATCAAACCGCTCAGTTGCCGTAGGAGTAGTCAGGCTAGGTATGATGTTTCGCCTGGGTTACCACATTGTTAAATGTTAAGTGCAGTACTTCATCTGCACGTCTGTGTGATTTTCCAGTAATGTTTTGGACTGTAGCTAAATTATTAACTATGTAAGGAAGTTTAATGGCACATGATGTCAGTTGTTTAGGATTTATTGTATTATACTTAAATGTTTCAGAATTGTAGGCAATAGTTGACTGTAAGTGTAGCAGTTATGTTAGGAAATATTTTTTGCCCTGATATTTCCAGCCGTTTCCTCTTTTATTGGTTATTTTGAAAATAAACAATTTCCAATATCAAGAGTATTCAGCATAATGGGAGATACCTGACAGACCTTGTTGTAGACAGTATTGACACTTGTTTTGTTTACATGTAGTTCATGGACAAATGCTGCATAATCAGTCTGCAGGTTATTACACACCTAAGTAATGGCTAGACAGTGTCTGAGGGGAAGAGTGAAGCTTTGCATCTGTGAGGTAAACACCGTGACCATTGATGCCAGCCCCAACCTCCTCTGGGTGCACATTCAGTGTTGGCATGAGAGCAGTGAAGGTTCATAGGTTCATAGGTAGGTACTAGGCTATCGGCCCTGGGGCCTATACAAGCCCAGCCATAAAGGTACCCTGACCTTTGCCACCCAAAAAAATTATTTTCCTGTGCCACTGTCGAGCAGAGCCACAGAGGTGATCCCTGGGGTGAATTTCCTATTTCCCATCCAATCAACAAGATTTTTCTTGAAGAGTGCTAATGAGGAGCTTTGTTTGATATAGATATGTAGTTTATTCTAGAGCATAGGAAGTCTCTGGGACAGGAATCCGACATGTTCTGTTTATTGTGATGGCAAGGTTTAGGTCCCTAGAGCATGTAGCTCAGAGGGATTGGGATTTCTTTAAGTGGAGCATGTCCAACAACTCTGGGATTGACATAGCTTTGTATGTTAGGCAGAGATCACCTCTGAGTAGGCGATATGTGATGGAGTAAAGCTGAAGATTTTTGAGACAGTCCACATAGGGCATCTGTTTGAGGCCGGTAATCCTGTTTATGAGGTATTTCTGTGGCCTTTCCAGTTGTTGTAGATGTCTTGTGAGGTACATACCAAAATGGGTGTTGTACTCTATAATGGGTCTAATGAGTGATGAGTTAAGGGGAACAATGATCTCTTTTTTTCTGGATGAGAAATCTTTTGTGATGAGGTGTGCCATGTAGAAGGATTTCCTGACTACTGTGGCGATATGATTATCAAATGAAAGACTACTGTCCACCTGTGTCCCAAGGTCTCTTATCACACTTTCAGTGTTAAGTATACTACCACCTATCTTGTAGTTCATGGGTACAGAGTTTTTACCAAAGGGGATGACAGTGCACTTTTTGGCATTGAGCTTGAGGCCATGGCTTTGACACCAGGCATCTGTCTCAGTGAGGCCCTTTTGTAAGATTTCCACATTGTTAGGAGTTTCGATTATGGCTCCTAGTTTACAGTCATTTGCAAACTTTGTTAGCCAAAGACCTTCTGTGTTAGCCTGTAATTCAGAAAAGTAGATACCAAACAGGAGAAGACCCAGGACTGAACCCTGTGGTACTACACTTGTCACTGGTCTGAAGTCGGATTTGGAGTCTGCTACTTTCACTGTGTGGGTTCTGTCAGTGAGCCAGCCAGCAACCCATCTTGTGACACAGGGATTTATACCTATTTTAGTGAGTTTATCTATAATTCCAGAGTGGGGGATGATGTTGAAAGCCTTGGCAAAATCTAGATAGGCTGTGTGAACCACCTTACCTTTGTCTACGGCTTTGGTGACTGCTTCAAAGAAGTCTATCAGGGTTAGGAGACATGATCTGCCTTTTACAAACCCGAACTGGGTGGGGTCCAGAGTTTGGAGGTTACCAATGTCTTTGTTTATGAGTTCCATGATGATATGTTCCATGGCCTTGCAGACCAGGCTCGTCAGGCTAATGGGGGCAGTAGTTCCAAGTGGTGGCTCCCCCCTTGTGGAGTGGGATAACCATCGCTGTGTGCCATTCAGCAGGCCCAAAGCCTGAGATGAGGCTATAATTGAACATGGTACTTAGGTGGAGTGCCAGTTCATTCTTTAGTTTGTGTAGAACACAGCCTGAGATGTTGTCTGGTCCCATGGATGCTGTGTTCTTGGCTTTGGAGAGTGTGGTTTTTACCTGTGCAGCCATGATTACAGGAATTTGGCATTCTTCCGGTATAGACATGGGCTCTTTAGGGGGTGAGAGGGGGGTAAAGTTAGCACTGAACCTATCTGCCAGGATGTTGGCAATATCAGTTGGGTCTGTATATTTAGTGCCATTGTGCTGTAACTCAGAGCAGATCTGAGTGTTGCTATTGAGATTCTTGACATAGCTATAGAATGCTTTGTGGTTGTCTTTAGAATCAGTGGCAATTTTGTTTTCATAACTAGCTTTGGAGGATTTTATCAGGGATTGCAGATTCTTACTGAGGCTGACCAGGGAGCTCCTCCACTCATGGGATTTTACTCTCTTTTGCAACAGTTTCTTCTTTCTGTTGTACAGTTTGTTTATAGCAGGGGTCCACCAGACTGGCTTCCTTTTTTGGAGGATAGCGTCTAGGTTCTGTTTGGTATAGCACGATCCATGCACTCATGTAAGTGCTTATAAAGTGCAATTGTGTAAGATTCAGTAGTCGTATCTGTATTGTCCATCTGCATGGGTGTCATGAAGTTCACCACTTCTGTCTTAAGAAGCATGAAGTTGGCTTTGAAGAATTTTTTTACCATGGTTTCCTTAATGGGGGTGGGGGCAGGATGTGGATATCTAGGGTAATTAGCTTATGGTCGGATCGGACCAATGAGGTGTTGACTTCAGGTGTGGAACAGCGATCACTCATGTTGGTTCAACTGCATATGTTCTAGTGGCTGCGTACTACCATATGTTAAGGTGCTGCTTTCATAGTATTATGATTTTAATGGTTTTAGTTCCTCCCTGGTAGATAACTTTGATAAAAGTTGTGTTAAGGTTTTGTGTTTGTTGTAATTAACAGTACTACAGGTACTACAAATAAGTGAGTAATTATTTCAGGCTTTCACTATCCATGGCAGTGGTAATATATTAAGCTGACTGCACTGATTAATGCACTTTTAACTGCAATCTTCAGTAAGATGTTTAGGTAACTTGGCAGAATGAGCATTGGACTTGTACATCAGATCATAGGATCATAGGAAGTTACTAGACTATTGGTCCTGAGGCCCTTACAAGCCTAGTCAAGAATTTAGCCCATGTTCCAACAAGTCAGCACCCTATGCTGCTGTCCAGCAGGGACACAGTTGGAATTCCAGGGGTGTTCATTGGTCCATAGGTTGGTACTAGGCTATCAGCCCTAGGGCCTATACAAGCCTAGCCAAACAATTGCCTGGATATATCTTCCAACAATATTTACTTCCCTGGACCCCTGTCTAGCAGGGATAAATAATTAGCCCTTGCAAGTCTTGAACCCAGGACCCTGCACTCCATAGCCACAGTGATTTGCCACTAAGCCATTTCAGCTATCATAGAGTGTATTTTCTGTTCCCCAACCAGTTATATTGGTTGCGCTTAAAAAGGTTTAATGAGGTACTCTGCTTTACATGGAGAAGAAGTCTATTCCACAAAAGGGGGAGTCTCTGGGACACAAATCTGTTCTTCCAACAAGTCCTATTGATGTCACAGACCAGGTTGAGGTCACTTGTGTGGGTTACTTGAGTGGAGCTTGACTTGCAGATATGCAGCAATCCCATCAGGGCGGCATCTGAGATTGCTTTGTATGTCAGACAGAGGTCACCTCTGAGGAGTCTGTAGGAGACTGAGTAGAGGGACAGGACATTTAGCCAATCTGTATAGGGTAGATGATTGAGGCCCAGGATTTTCCAGGTGAGCAACCTCTGTGGTCTCTCCAGTTGCTGCATGTGCTTTGTCTGGTACATGGCAAAAGGGCATTGTACTCAATAATGGGTCTCATAAGGGAAGAATGCAGGGATGTTATGACCATCTTGTCCCTGGATGAGATTCATAGATTTGGGTAGTTCAGAACTAAAACTAAGTTAACTTGCAAGCCATTGGAAGCCCTAATTAATTATCCCTTGTGAGACTCAAACCCTGCACCTTGTGTTTGTAAGGCAAACACCTTAACCATTAGGCCACCCTCCCAACCTTACTAATGAAGTGGGCTATGTAGAAAGCTTTCTGTACAACATAGACAATATGGTTGTCAAAAGTCAGGTTGCCATCAACCTGGATGCCCAAATACCTCATGACTGATTGCGTGCTTAGGACGATGTTATTAATGTGATAATTTGTGGGGACGTCATTCTCCCAAAAGGGATGATGATGCATTGTTTGGCATTCAGTTTGAGGTCATGATACACTGATAGCTTTGGGTTCCAGTTCCAACCATTGCTCATTTTCTGTGTTATCACACACAATTTGCTGAGGGGGTCTCACTGCTTTTCCTAATTACAGTGACTACAGAATGTGGTGTAGCTCAGCATGTAAATGTGCTGATTTTCAGTTTGCTTGTACTGAAGTCTGTGGATTTAAGGCCTGTATGGGTTCTATATTAATAAATCATTGTTACATTGGGGTTAGCATTTCATGACCATGGCAGTATAGTACATGCAAAATAATCAGACTCCGGTAATATTTTACCTACATTTTTTCACTGCATTTGTACTGTTTTCTCCCTACCCTCTTTCTTGTTATCCTTTGCAGTATATCCATTTATATATTTATGATGCATCTATTTTAATTTTGTTTCTTTCCATTTATTTTACATTTCTATGCAGCAGTATCCAGAACAGCGGCTCTGTTATTTCCAACCTTCAGCGTAGTCAGAAGGTAGATCATCAAATCTGCTTCATGGCCTTTTAACGCTGCCACATAACTTCTTTTTGATACTACAGTGTGTGTGATTGTGCCAGTCACTGAGGCACAAGGATGGCTTATGAGCATTACTGGTCATTGTATTTCCCTGTGGTTTCACTATACTTCTACCAGTTCTTCTTACAATCTGTGCTGAATGTCGAGTGGAGCATTTAATGAGCTGTTACCCCTATGGGGCTTAGGTCACACACAGTAAACAGAGAAGGGCTGGCCCTGACTGCACCAGCACCTTTACTGAGACTCTGTCTATTTGCAGATAGTGCAGGCTGGCAAAGAACAGCAGCAGAAGGTAAAATGGCTTTTAAAAGCTGTTTGAACTTTAATCGGACATGTATAAATATAATGTGTGGCACAGCAAACTAACAGCTTTTAAAGCCATTAGTTCTTACAAGGAAGCCATTCACTTCTGCCTGCCACACCTTTCAAGTTTCCCTGATTTTCCTTCGTATATTTGCCCTGTTCCTCACAAAAGTTTTTATTTTCGTGTAAATCACTGAGGATTATAGATGGCCAATAATGCCCGAAATTAGAATTTCATACTTCATATTGTTCAGAACAGCACATGTTAGGCTACAGAAAAGAGATGTAGCCAAGCATTGGTGACAGCCCACGATGCTTTGTCAGAGATGGCCTGCACCTGGCAGCCCTGGGATACTGGTTAAGGCTCTTGCTGTCATTATAGTGCCTTTTTTAGGCAATGTTCTAATGACAAATTCACCATCATAACAGGAACAGGCAAGCAAAATCTGAGGGTGATGTTACTCAATGCTAGAAGTCTAAATCTCAAAATGCACTCCCTCGAGGCACTCCTTAAAATGGAGAACATGGATATCTGGACAGTGACTGAGACCTGGTTCAAGGCTTCAGAGAACATCCCTGCATTACCAGGTTATAACTCATACCACATTTTTCGCAACCTAACTTGGACCGGAACACCAAAGGCAGAGGTGTGTCCATTATTATTAAGGATATCCACACCTCCAGGCTAGTTGCTCAGCATAATGCATCCAAGGTTATCCAAGTGCAACTAACCCTGGGGAAAACTGCAATCCAAATTGTAGCTTGCTACAGATCCCCCACCATGCCCCAGGATTCCCACTCCTCCTTTCTTGATATACTGGAAAATATAAGGGCTCAACCAAACACCCTAATAATAGGCAATTTCAACTACCCCACCATTAATTGGGAAAACTACTCATATACCAACTCCTTCGCTCAACGTTTTCTGGAATTCATAGTTTCCAATGCCCTGGATCATCTTATCCACACCTCCACCAGGGGAAACAATATCCTAGTCCTAGACATTACCAACATGAGTGACCAGTGTTCCACACCTGAAGTCATCCCCCCGTTGGTCAGATCCGACCATAAGCTAATCACCCTAGGTATCCACATCCTGCCCCCACCCCCCAATAAGTAAATCACACTAAAGAAATTTCTCCAAAGCCAACTTCATGCTTCTTAAGACAGAAGTGGTGAACTTCATGATACTCATGCAGATGGACAATACAGTTACAACTGCTGAATCCTACACAGAAGCACTCTATAAGCACTTACATGAGCACTATGTTCAGTCATAGTCTCACATCAGGCTTGGCACCCACTGAATGGTGCACAGCAACAATTATCCCACTCCACAAAGGGGACACCACCACTGATCCCGGGAACTATTGCCCTATTAGCCTGACAAGCCTGGTCTGTAAGTCCATGGAACGTATCATCATGGACCTCATAAACAAAGACATTGGCGACCTCCAAACTCTGGACCATACCCAGTTTGGGTTTGTGAAAGACAGATCATGCCTCTTGAACCTGATCGACTTCTTTGAGGCAGTCACCAAAGCTGTAGACGAGGGTAAGGTGGTTTACACAGCCTATCTTGACCTTGCCAAGGCTTTCGACACAATCCTCATTCTGAAATTATAGTTAAACTCATTAAACTAGGTATAAATCCCTATGTCACAAGATGGGTTGCCAATTGGCTCACTGACAGAACCCACACTGTAAAAGTTGCCGACTCCAAATCTGACTTCAGAGCAGTGACAAGTGGAGTACCACAGGGTTCAGTCCTGGGACCTCTCCTGTTTTGTATCTACTTCTCTGAAGTACAGGCTAACACAGAAGGCCTTTGGCTAACAAAGTTCGCAGATGACTGCAAACTAGGAGCCATAACTGAGTCCCCAAATTATGTGGACATCCTACAAAAGGGCCTCACTGAGACAGATGCCTGGTGTCAGAGCCATTCTCTGGCTCAATGTCAAAAAGTGCATTGTCATCCCCTTTGGTAAAAACTCTGTACCCATGAACTACCACACAGGTGGCAGTCTACTTAATACCAAATGTGTGATAAGAAACCTGGGGACCCAGGTGGACAGTAGTCTCTCATTTGATAATCACATTGTCGCAGTAGCCTGGAAATCCTTCTACATGGCACACCTCATCACAAAAGGGCTCTCATCTAGAAAAAAAGAGGTCATTGTTCCCCTCTACTCATCACTCATTAGACCCATTATAGTGTACAATGCCCCTTTTGGAATGTACCTAACAAGACATCTGCAGCAGCTGGAAAGGCCACAGAAGTACCTCACAAAAAGGATTATTGGCCTCAAACAGATACCCTACACTGACCGTCGCAAACAACTCCAGCTTTACTCCATAGCATATTGCCTACTACGAGGTGGTCTCTGCCTAACATATAAAGCTATGTCAAACCCAGAGCTGTTGGACATGCTACACCTAAAGAAATCCCAATCCCTCTGAGCTACACGCTCTAGGGACCTATACCTTGTCATCACAACAAACAGGACATGCTGGAGGGATAGATTCCTGTCCCAGAGACTTCCCATAGTCTGGAACAAACCACCCATCTATGTCAAACAAATTTCCTCATTAGCACTCTCCAAGAATAATCTTGATGATTGGATGGGAAATAGGAAATCCACCCCGGGGATCACTTCTGTGGCTCTGCTCGACAGGGGTACAGGAAAATAACTTTTTTGGGTGGTGTACGCTAGGGAACCTTGTTGGCTAGGCTTACTTATGCCCTAGGGCCAATAGCCTAGTACCTACCTATGAACCTATAAGCCAGGTATGGAAATAAGGTACATAAGGAAAGCTGGTGGTGGAATGTGGAAGTCATCAAAACAGAGATGGTGTGCAGGAAGAAGTGGGAGGCAGAAAAGACTGACCAAGCTAGGAAGGACTACTGGTTGGCCAACAAAGAAGCTAAGAAAGAAGTTGCAATAGCAAATAATAGGGCATTGGAGGCACTGTACCAACTTCTGGAAAGTGACTCAGTAAGGGGTACAAAGAAACTATATCAGGTTGTAAGGCAAAGACAGAAAGAGAAAGAAGATAGTCAGACACCCTTCATAAGGGAAGCCTCACCAGTCCACAGGACTGTCAAAGGCAGATGGAAGGATAATGTCCAGCAGCTTCTAAATGAAGGAAAACCCCCACGGAAGCTGTACTGCCCCAGAAACAGCCTATGAAGAGAGAAGAAGAGGAGCCCACCGTAGAAGATGTAAGAACAGCACTAGGGAGAATGAATTCAGGGAAAGCAGCAGGCTCAGATGGGGACACAGCAAATATGACAAAGATGCTGGGTGAGATAGAGGAGAAATGGCACCTGAGGGTACTCATGGCAGTGTGGAGAGAAAGGCATATCCCAGATGACTGGAAAATAAGCATACTCATGCCAGTGTGCAAGAACAAAGGGGACATCCACAACTGTGGGCAGTACAGAGGCATCAAATTTCTATCACACTGTGTGAAAGTTCTGGAGTGGGTGATTGATAAACAGTTATGCAGAGTAGTAGAATGTAAGATGGGAGATGAACAGTTTGGATTCAGATCAGGATGCAGCAGAATTGACCAATGTTTTCAGTGAGACAGATACTTCATAAGAAGCTAGCGATGAGGAAAGAGTCCAACTGGGCATTCCTAGACTTGGAGAAAGCATATGACAAGGTCCCAAGCAAGCTGATCTTAGCAGTACTGCAGTGGTTTGTAGTCCCAGAAACATTGGTAGAATTAGTGCATGCTATGTACAAGGATCCAATGACTCAAGTACGAACAGTGTTTGGCCTCACAAAGGGATTCCCAGTGGGAATGGATGTACACCAGGGCTCAACTCTGAGCCCACTGCTGTTCATACTGGTGATGGACTACATTAGCAAACAGGTTGGAGGGGACAGATCAGCAAAGTTGCTATATGCAGTCAATGTGGTCTTACAGGCAGACTCTGAGCAAGAACTTCAGCAAAGGATAGGAAAATGTAATGTAAAACTGAAGGCACATGGGATGAAACATAACACAGAAGATGGTGGTAATGGCAGTAAACTGGAGAAATCAGAAGAAGCTGAGAACAGAGATAGAAGGGAAGATAGTGGAACAGGCAAACAGCTTCAAATATCTGGGAGGGGTGGTTGAGGAGAAGGGAAGTCTGAATCAGGAGGTCAAAGCTAGAATCAGAGGGGCTGTAGCCAACTGGCATAGAGTTTCAGGTGTAGTCTATAACAGAAGAATGCCAAAGAAGCTGAAAAGTAAAGTGTACAAGGCAGTGGTACAACCAGTACTACTGTATGGTACAGAAACCTGGGCAGTGAAGGCAGAACAGCTGAAGAAGCTAGAGGTGATGGAAATGAAGTGTCTAAGATGGGTGGTAGGATGCACACTGTGGGACAGATGAAGAAATAAGGACATCAGAGCAGAAGCCAAAGTAGCTCCAATTGCAGAAGAAATCAAAGAGAACAGATTACAGTGGTTTGGACATGTGCAGAAAAGCAGAAGTCAGTCTGGTGAGGAAGATTTGGGACAGGCAGGAACAAGGTAAGAGGAAGTGAGGATGTTTAACAAAGAGGTGGATGGATTGTGGGAAAGAAGATCTGCAACATCAGGCATGAGTGTTGAAGAATGCAGGAGTGTGGCACTGAATCGAGAGAGTTGGCAACAGTTAACATGATACCCCAACCCCATGTAGAAAAATGAGAAAAAGGGGGGCTGATGACGATGATTATTGTTCAGAAAATGCATGCTGGTGCAAAACCCAGTCTTCTATTAACTTTTTATATGAATTAGAGAAATATTTAAAAAATGTCTCTCCTTATTTTTGAATGTGTCCAGAATACTTAAGCAATGAAGTTGAGAGGTATGCTGCTGTCTGCTTGGCAATGCTAAATGCCACTGGCTTTCAAAAGTCATCATGGCTTAACTAGAAGCCATTGGTTAGGACAACATATAGGGCATGGACACTGGATGTTGATCTGTGCTGAAGGTTGCAGGCTACAGTGATTATGTCCTACTGCAGGGTGAAGGAATGTAAGGGATAGGGAACTTACTTTATCTGTGATATACCTTTATTATTCATTTTACAGTATTAACTATTTGTTGGGACCTGCTGTGAAGGCTGCCATCCTAGCTAGGTAGAATTTTGTAAATAATTCTATGTCACTGAGATATTAAATCCACAGGCTTGTTTTTACACATGTAAGAAAACTAAATGTAAAGAAAACTGGGTATGTTCTTCGCTTCAAAACTGTAACCACAGTGCACCCTACGGGAAGAAAGCTGATAAGTAAAGCATGCAGACAGCACAGTGGTGCAGTGGTAGCATTGTTGCCTCACAGCAAGAGGTTCTCCAGTTTGAATCTCGGCTGGGGTGCCTTCTGTGAGGAGTCTGCATGTTTTCCCTGCTTCCGTGTGGGTTTCCTCTGGGTGCTCTGGTTTCCTCTCACGTTACAAAGACATACGTTTGGAACGTTTCTCCCTACGCCTCTGCTGAAAATTGGCTCGTTTCAAGTCAGACTTTCCTGGTTAACAAATGTTAAATAAATAAAATAAAAATAAAATAAGTTGTATGACTGTTTGATCTCAAGCCCAGAGACAGGGTGTCTGGACTAGCAAATTATTTCTGTTGTCTTAACTTAAGAAATAATTATTAGATAGGTTCATAGGTTCATAGGTTCATACTAGACTATCTGCCCTAGGGCATTTATAAGCCTAGCCAGAATGTGTTTGGCTTTTGCCACCCATTTTAAATTAATTTTGCTATGCCCTTTTTCGAGGTTAGTATACTGTGCCTCTGTCTAACAGTGACACAGAAGTGATACCCGGGGTAAACCTACGATCTCCCATCCACTCATCAAGATTCCTCTTGAAGAGAGTCAGTGAGGGACTCTGCCTAACCTGGACTGGGATTTTATTCCAGAGTGAAGGGAGCCTCTGGGTTATGAATCTGTCCCTCCAGCATGTCCTATTTATTTCAGTGCTGAGGTTCAAGTCTCTCGAGCGCGTAGCTCGATGGGATTTGGATTTTCTGAGGTGCAGCATGTCCATTAATTCCGGGTTGGACATGGCTTTATACGTCAGGCACAGAACACCTCTGAACAGGTGGTATGCCTCTGAGTAGAGCTGGAGTTTCTTTAACCGGGCAGCATATGGCATCTGTTTGAGCCCTTTGATCCTCTTGGTGAGGTACTTTTGGGGTCTTTCCAGTTGCTGCAGGTGTCTGGTAAGGTACATCCCAAAAGGGGCATTGTACTCAATTATGGGCCTGATGAGGGATGAGTAAAGAGGCACGTTGACCTCCCTTGATCTAGATGTGAATCCCTTCATGATTAGGTGGGCTATATAAAATGTTTTTCTAACCACTTTGGCCACGTGGTTGTCAAATGAGAGATTGGTATCAACTTGGGTCCCCAGGTCCCTAATTACTTCTTCTGTACTTAATGGATTACCACCTATGTGGTAATTTGTGGGCACTTTGTTTTTGCCAAAGGGGATGACTATACACTTTTTGGCATTTTAGCTTGAGGCCATGGCTCTGGCACCAGTTGTCTGTTTCTATGAGGCCCTTTTGGAGGATGTTTGTGTCGGCTGGAGAGTTGATTATGGCACCCAGTTTGCAGTCATCTGTGAACTTGGTCAGCCACAGTCCTTCCGTGTTGGCCTGTACCTCCGAGAAATATATACCGAACAAGAGAGGTCCCAGGACTGAGCCTTGTGGGACACCACTTGTAACTGGTTTGGAGTCTGACATGGCTCCAGCAATTCTAACCATGTGGGTTCTGTCCTTGAGCCAGTTTGCAATCCATCTAGTGACATAGGGGTTTATATTTAAGCTGGTGAGCTTATCTATAATGCCCGAGTGGGGTATTGTATCGAAGGCTTTTGCAAGGTCCAGGTAGGCTGTGTGGACCACCTTCCCCTTGTCAATGGCCTTGGTGACTGTTTCAAAGAAATCAACCAGGTTTAAGAGGCAGGATCTGCCCTTAACAAAGTCGAACTGGGTAGGATCCAGTTTTTGTATGTCCCCAATATCTTTATTTATGAGGTCCATGATGATCCTTTCCATAGCTTTGCAGACCAAGCTAGTCAGGCTTATGGGGTGATAGTTTCCAGGATCCATTGAGGCACCACCTTTATGGAGAGGGACCACTGTTGCTGTACGCCACTCTTTGGGCACATATCCTGTAGTAAGGCTGAGATTGAACAGTAGTTTTATGTTTGGGTTTAGCTCTTCTTGGAGTTCATGTAGGACGCAGCCCGGGACACCGTCTGGTCCCATTGAGGCTGTGTTTTTTGCTTTGGAGAGGCGGCTCTTACCTGAGCATCTGAGATGTCAGGGGCAGCACTCTGCTGGGATAGATATTTGCCCTTTTGGTGGGGAGAGAAGTTTGCACTGAACCTGTCAGCTAGGATGTTGGCAATGTCTGTGGGTTTGGTGTATTTTTTGTCATTTTGGACAAATTCTGAGCATATCTGGGAATTCCCACCCAGGTTCCTAACATATCTAAAGAAAGCCTTGTGATTATCCTTAGTGTCCTGTGCAATTTTTCTCTCGAAGCTGGCCTTAGACAATTTTATGTGTGCCCGTAGTTTTTTGCTAATACTGATCAGTGATGCCTTCCCTTTTTGGGATTTTGCTCTATCATTTAGTAGCTTCCTCCTTCTATTGTATAGTTTGTTTATGGCTGGGGTCCACCAGACAGGACATCTGCCTTTGGAGGATTGGGTCTTGGTTTTATTTGGGATCGCATGATCCATGCATTCCTGAAGGTGTTCATAGAATGCGTTTATAAAGGATTCTGCGGTCTGGGCCATATTTTCCACAGGCCCGGGGGCTTTGAAGGATTCCACCTCAGTTTTGAGGAGTGTGAAATTTGCTTTAGAGAAGTTTTTCACTGTGGTTTTCTGGGCAGGGGTGGGGTCGGGATGTGAATATCCAGTGAGATTAGTTTATGGTCTGATCTTACCAGTGAGGGATACACTTCTGTTCTGGAGCATAGAGTCCCCATGTTGGTGATGATCAGGTCCAGTATGTTTTCCCCTCTTGTGGGAGTGGTAACAAGTTGTTCCATAGCATTTTAGTTTATAAATTCTAGGAACCTTTGGGCTAGGGTGCTGGAGCTAGAGTAATGCTCCCAGTCTATGTTTGGGTAGTTGAAGTCACCCAATATAATGGTGTTTGGAGAGACCTTCATATTTTCCACTGTTCTCAGGAAGGCCAAGTGGGGTTCCTGGGTTTGGGAGGGTGGTCTGTAGCAGGCTATAAACTGGAAGGCAGTTTTACCCACTGCTAGTTGCACATGGATAGTTTCTGATGCTTCATGCTTTGCCACCAACCTGGAGGTGTGGGTATCTTTGATGAATATCGATACTCCCCCTTCTTTTGTGGTTCGGTCCAAGTTTTGGGGCCGAAAAGCATGGTATGAGGTATAACCTGGTAGTGCTGGGGTGCTCTCGGGAGCCCTGAACCAGGTTTCTGTTACTGCACAGATATCAATGTTCTCCATGCTAAGGAGAGTTTTGAGTGTGTGCATCTTGAGGTTTAGACTTCTGGCGTTGAGTAGCATTACTCTTAGTTTCTTATCCCTTGTGATACCTATGGAGGTGGATTTGTCTTTTGAGCCTTGCCTAAAATAGGCACTATGGGGGTAGCAAGAGCCTTTGCCAATATCCGAAAGCCCAGGGGTGACAGGTGCAAGCCGTCCCTAGCGAAGCATCGTGGCTTGTCGAGCATATCATCCCAAGCTGACAGGCATTGGATCCCCTTTGAATGACACCAGTACTTAAGCCAATTGTTGAAATTGATCATCTTGTCTTCATATTGTGGCATCATTCTTGGTGAGGGTAAGATGCTACTCAAGGTCAGGGTCATACCGGCCTGGGCTACATGCTCAGAGAGCTCCTTTATGTCTCTTTTCATGTAGTCCAGGGAGGTACGTCTCAGGTCATTCACACCAGCATGGACAATGACTGAGTCATATTTGTACTTGCTTTGGAGTGACCTGAGTGCTTGTGTTATGTGGCGGATCCTAGCGCCCGACAGGCTGCTCACTGTGACCCTCTCCTTGTTCAGCCTGGTGAGCGCGACGTCAGTGTGCCTGACGATAGAGTCACCTATTACAAGTGTATCAGGTGTGTTGTTTAGTCTTAAGGGCTGTGACTGTTTGGCACACTGACTTTGTGAGATATGTGTTGCATGTGTTTTGTTTTGGGGTAGCGGCTGCTTGGGTGTCTGCTTTGGAGGTCTCTGCTGCTTCGGCAGATCTTTATTTAGAGCCTCCGAGTATGTTTTTGTGTGATTATGTGGTTGGTTTGCTGTCGTGGTAGGCCTATGTGAGACTGGAATTGTAGTGAGTGTGGTTTCCTTCTCCTCCTGACTGGTTATGCCAGTACTGAGTTGAGAGAGCTTAGCCTCCAGTTTGGCTATATGGTTGCATCTCTCACATGTGTTGGAATTTGTTGGGAGGAGAGGGTTGTCTGTGTACATGAGGCAGTTGTAACATTGCCTCAAGATTCCCAGATTCACCAGCTGGACTGGAGAGGAGATTGACAACTGACCTTTGGACATGCTAGAATAATATTAGGAATTCCTTAATAATTGAAAACCAGGGCCAGTGGGGAGTGAGGGTGTAGTGCTTTTAATTTTTAGTGTTGACTTATATAATTGATTTAGTGAGCAAGTGCCAAGTAACTTAAGTGCAATGTGTTACAGGCAACTTAAATGCAAAAACGACAAACAGTAACTTTCTTTCAAGTGAAACAAGGAAATAAGTACAGTAAGCAATGCAGATATCACTAGTGATCCACAGAAGTGCTGAGAAGCCGCGTATTAGGTGGGATTAGCGTTCCAGGGAAATAACAAGCAAACAAACAACAAGCATATAAACAAAGCTAGATGCAGCAGGCCTGGATCTAGTCTATGCTACAGCAAACAAGGTGTACCAATTTCAATAAGATACAGTTCAAATATTCAGGCACTATAAACCTTTAACCAGAAATTCCCAGCTCAGAAGGGCAGAGTCCAGCCTCTTCTCCCACAAGAGTGCAGACCACAGACCTTCTTAATGTAAAATAACTGGCTTGAAGCCCAATTGCTTAAACCAGAACTAATACACTTTAAGAATAACAGACACTGGGCTCTCAATCAGCATTTCCCAACTTAGAAGGATGAAAGCTCCCTGTCCTGCCACCACAGTGCATGCCACAAACCTTCCTAATGTAAAACAACTGGTCTGAAGCCCAAGTGCTTAATCCAAAAGACTTAGAATGATAGCTACACTTTAATCAAGTTACTACCAAGCAGTAATAAATGCAACTGAATACTTTAGAGAATGCCTGGATTAGTGCTCAAGTTACACAAACAAAGCTAGATCCAGCAGGCCCGAATCCAGTCTATGCCACAGCAAACAAGGCGCACCAACTTCAGTAAGAAGCAGTTCAGATATGCATGCACTATAAGCCTTCAACCAGAAATTCCCAGCTCAGAAGGGCAGAGTCCAGCCTCTCCTCCCACAAGAGTGCAGACCACGAACCCTCTTAATGTAAAATAACTGGCCTGAAAGCCCAAGTGCTTAAACCAGAATTAATACACTTTTAGAATAACAGACACTGAGCCCTCAATCAGCAGTTCCCAACCTGGAAGGATGTAAGCTACCTGTTCTGCCACTACAGTGCAGACCACAAACCCTCTCAGTGCAAAACAACTGGTCAGAAAGCCCAAGTGTTTAAACCAAAAGGCTTAGAATGAGTTACACCAAGCAGTAATAAATACAATTGAGTACTTTTAAGATGATGCAAAAGTAAAAAAAAAGTAGGTAGAAACACAAGTACAGTAAAAGCAGATGAATTTTTTTTTTCTGAACAAGTGTTTTACATGTAAAGTGTTTCTTATTGCTGTAGCTTCCTGGCCAGATGCAGCTTGTAAAGAAATGTAAATGCTGAGTTTCAGTTAGCTTGGGAACTAAAGAAGTGATACAAATTATGTAATGTGAAATGACTCAGCAGTACTGGGTGTTATCAATTTAAGACTTTTTCAGAGAGAAAGTCAGAGAATTTTGTGTTTTGGTCTGAACCTGAACACATCAGCTCACCAGCACTTTGCCTTTGCTCTGTAAGTAGAAGTTAGAACAGTGATTTCTCTTAGAGATCGATAAAAATACAGCCAGATTAGTCTAGCTGTTTTCTATATTTATGTGAGACTATCCTACAATGTTTTATAGTATTTCCTGTGATTTCTGAACTCTGTAATGTCATTGTGTTGAATGAATATTGTCTTGTGTTTTTATTATTTATTAGTAAATATTTTTAAACCTTTCAACTGTGGCTGTTTCATGTAGGGATAATTTAAGCTCTTAAGACTACTTGCATGTATTTGGTGAAACTGTACAAAGCCACTCCAATAGCTTTAGCACTGGGTTACACTTACTATTTGGATAACAGTAACAGCACACAGTTACACTGGCCACCCTTTGGGAAGGGCCTTATAGCAGCTGATAAGTAGTGGTTGATGGCAGTGATTTTTACCTTATAGTCTGGGCAGGAGGGGGCATAGCTGGAGAACTTGTGCAAGCCTTCCTCAGGAGTCTCTGTGTGTTTGTATATAATTCATATTTTAAAGTGTGTGTGTGTGTGTGTGTGTGTGTGTGTGTGTGTGTGTGTGTGTGTGTGTGTGTGTGTGTGTGTGTGTGTGTGTGTGTGTGTGTGTGTGTGTGTGTGTGTGTGTGTGTGTGTGTGTGTGTGTGTGTGTGTGTGTGTGTGTGTGTGTGTGTCAGCTACTTGGGTAGGGGCATGAAGCACTGATTGGCTAGAGAGGGTGCTAGAAGTTTTGGCTTGACAACTAGGCTGAGATCTGTACCCTGTAGCTGTGCCAGTGGGAGTCTTATTGGGGATCTGGAGAGAAATGGAGAAACCAGTCCCAGACTGACTGAGATCTCTGTGTGCTCTTAAGGGAAATTGTACTTTACTGTTTGTGTACTTGTTATCCCCCCAATGTGCATTCCCCTGACTGGTGTTAGTGGTGAGGATTGAGGCTCCTTGATTACTGGGCCAGTGTACGGGCATCACACCTGTCCTCTTGTCACCTCACACCAGAAACTGCTATTTAATATTAAGACCATACAAAGCAAACCTTGATTGGTTTAGGACTTTGACCTCATGTTTATCACAGACATCTAACTTGATGAAAAATCAAAACACCATCTGGCGGCATCCATTTCTTAAAGGCTTCCAGTGTCCAAGGTATTGAAATACTGTTGATTGGGATGTTTGTTTTAAAATATGGTTTGGACCCAGATCAAGTCAGGATATATCAATTCCACTTTAATATTTTCTGCTAGCAGGGGTAAATTGCTGATATAGGCAGGAGTGCCATCTACCAGGTTACCTCTGACCTTTTCTGTAAGTAATCAACAGGTCCTCATTGATACATGCTTAATCATTCATGTTTGCTAGCCTTCGGTGAGTTCAAAGTTCAGGTCAATGTTGAGGTCACCAGATATAAATAAATATGTGAATGTGTGTTTATATATATTTACACATTTTTTAATTTAATTTGGACTTGAACTTCGAATTAAAATATTAATAATAAACATCTTAAGGCTTAGTTGCTAAATGAAAACACATTCAAATGTTTTACAGATATGGGCTGAACAAGGTAAATAATGACCTGTTAAATGACACTTCACTTTTTACACAAAGCTGTAGTCATGTATCATTATCTATGTAACTATTGTTTATTGATGATTTAGATATAACAGATGTTTATCTTACTAAGTATAATCATACTTATTTCAGATGTGCATCAAATTTCACACCCCTTAATTTAATTTCAGATGCATTGATTTCTTGTGTTCTTGTACACATTTAAGATTTACTTCAGTCAGTCAAACTGTCAGATGTACAGACTTTCAACTTCCAACCTCTTGGGCATTTACTTCTCTGAAGATATAGCGAATGTCAGTGGTCTCTGGCTGACTAAATTTGCACGATTGCAAATTAGGAGCTGTCATCGAAACTCCCACTGACACAGATGTTCTCCAGGAAGGGCTGATACAGACAAACAACTCATGTCAGAGTCACGGACTATAACTAACGCATTACATCCAAGTGACACCTCCAGGTCCACCTGCAGGTACCCCCTACTGTGCCTCTAGTCATCAAATATTGCTTGTTCATATTTGCATTAATACTTCAAAAACCCATGCTACAAACAAGCTATCCGAATATTTTATCTTGAAGCATACATGATGGCAAACGCAGCTGTATTGATATTTGACCTATGTCAATGAGTATTTGTTTGAACAGTAAGGTGATAACTTTATTTTTTTAAAGGCTCAAGCCATGCCCACTGGGAGTTAAAGGTACATACACAAAAGAGCTGTACTGGAGGAAATGAGGTAAATGCCAATAAATACATAACAGTATCCTTTGGGAAGTCATTCACCCCTGGTAACTATTATATTGATAACACACCCCTTAGAGTTATAGTGATGAAATCATTCTATGTTGTGCATCTTACAAACAAAGGTATGGCATTTAAGTCCAAGAAAGTCATTGTTCTACTGTATTTGGCATTCATCAGACCTACCATTGAGTACAGTCCCCCATTTGGTATTTACCTAACCAGGCATATCCAGCAACTGGATTGTCCACAGAGGTTCCCACTAAAAGAATAAAGGGTGTAAGTAAAATGTCCTTTACAGACCATCTCAAGGCCCTATCCCTGTATTCTGTTTCCTACAGGATTTTGAAGGGAAATCTATACTTGGCCTACAGGGCAATCTCAGACCTCATTTTGATGGACCTCCTGCATATCCACAAAACAAACATCACTAGAATTACCCATTCTAAAGACTTAAACCTTGTCTGTGATATAAATAGGACCTGCTGGAGAAACAGGTATGTATCCCAGAGACTACCCCATCTTTGGATTAGGCTCCCTATCCATGTGAAGCAGAGGTCCTCCCTAACCCAATTCAAGTGCAACATGGACAATTGGTTGGGGAACAGGATATCCATCCCTGGTTTGGCACCTATGTCTCTAATGGACACAGGCAGGCTGCAAATGGTTCATCTCCCAGCCCCCTGCTTGTAAATGGGTCATCTCCCAGGCCCCTGCTTATACTTATCAAGGGTATCAGAACTTGTCAGAGATTTGGGATGCATGGCTAGGCCTAAAACAGCCCTTGTAGTCCTTAGCCTAGTAAAGACCTATGAACCTAGTGTTTAGTGTAGATGGTCTACTCTTCTGTAAGAATAATTGTTTTTGTTTTTGTTTTAGAAGTTCTCTTACTAGCTTACCAGTGCATACAATGCCAAGTTACAGACTGCATTAATATTCCTGGTTATGAAGTATATGACATGACAATAACAACTGTGGAGCTCAGAAGGCTGTTGTGGGGATGGTAGGCATTATGGCACACTCTGCGTCAGTAACACGGCACAATATCAGTATCATTGATCACCTCACTGGCTCTAGAAATAGCTCTGGTTGAGCCCTAGAGAGGCTAAGGCAGGTGTGGCAGACTTGATGAACAGGAAGAGGCGAGTATGGCAGCTTATGATCAGTTGTGAGGGAAAAAAATACTTGTTCAGGATTAAACACTGTGTAATATAATCCACTATTTAACACATTTCAAAGACTATAGGAATTCTGTTAAAATTATTTAGTGCCTTGCCTCTTAGTATGTTAGTAGAAGTCCTGTATACTTTGTATTTAGTATATTTCAGTCTTGGTGTGCACTTCTCAATATATCTGGAGTGTTTATATATAGTTTCTATAAATATAATGTATACTCCTTAAATCTTTATACACATAAAGATTAAAGATTGCAGTTTTAATTCCAAGAATGTGGCAACTGTTGCGGTTCCACACTCAGCAGCAGCTGTCACGATCCAGTTCTGTTAGTACACCTTCCACAAAGCATTCCGTATACACAGTCGCATACCTTTTCATGTCAACAAAATCAAATGGATAATACTGACACAATTGTGCAACCTCTCAGGTATCTGCCTAGTATCTGTGCAAGAACAAAGAGTTACTCTGCACACAATGCTACACCCTCTCAGGTACCTGCCTAGTATCTGTGCAAGAACAAAGAGTTACTCTGCACACAACACTACACCCTCTCAGGTATCTGCCTAGAATCTGTGCAAGAACAAAGAGTTACTCTGCACACAACACTACACCCTCTCAGGTGTCTGCCTAGAATCTGTGCAATAGCAAAGAGTTACTCTGCACACAATGCTACCCCTCTCAGGTATCTGCCTAGAATCTGTGCAAGAACAAAGAGTTACTCTGCACACAATGCTACACCCTCTCAGGTGTCTGCCTAGTATCTGTGCAAGAACAAAGAGTTACTCTGCACACAATGCTACACCCTCTCAGGTACCTGCCTAGTATCTGTGCAAGAACAAAGAGTTACTCTGCACACAATGCTACACCCTCTCAGGTATCTGCCTAGAATCTGTGCAAGAACAAAGAGTTACTCTGCACACAATGCTACACCCTCTGAGGTATCTGCCTAGAATCTGTGCAATAACAAAGAGTTACTCTGCACACAATGCTACACCCTCTCAGGTATCTGCCTAGAATCTGTGCAAGAACAAATAGTTACTCTGCACACAATGCTACACCCTCTGAGGTATCTGCCTAGAATCTGTGCAAGAACAAAGAGTTACTCTGCACACAATACTACACCCTCTCAGGTACCTGCCTAGTATCTGTGCAAGAACAAAGAGTTACTCTGCACACAATGCTACGCCCTCTCAGGTATCTGCCTAGAATCTGTGCAAGAACAAAGAGCTACTCTGCACACAATGTTACACCCTCTCAGGTGTCTGTCTAGTATCTGTGCAAGAACAAAGAGTTACTCTGCACACAATGCTACACCCTCTCAGGTGTCTGCCTAGTATCTGTGCAATAACAAAGAGTTACTCTGCACACAATGCTACACCCTCTCAGGTACCTGCCTAGTATCTGTGCAAGAACAAAGAGTTACTCTGCACACAATGCTACACCCTCTCAGGTACCTGCCTAGTGTCTGTGCAAGAACAAAGAGTTACTCTGCACACAATGCTACACCCTCTCAGGTGTCTGCCTAGTATCTGTGCAAGAACAAAGAGTTACTCTGCACACAATGCTACACCCTCTCAGGTGTCTGCCTAGTATTTGGGCAATAACAAAGAGTTACTCTGCACACAATGCTACACCCTCTCAGGTACCTGCCTAGTATCTGTGCAAGAACAAAGAGTTACTCTGCACACAATGCTGCATCCTCTCAGGTGTCTGCCTAGTATCTGTGCAAGAACAAAGAGTTACTCTGTACACAATGCTACACCCTTTCAGGTGTCTGCCTAGAATTTGTGCAGGAACAAAAAGTTGCTCTGCACACAATGCTACACCCTCTCAGGTACCTGCCTAGTATCTGTGCAAGAATAAAAAGTTACTCTGCACACAATGCTATACCCTCTCAAGTGTCTGCCTAGTATCTGTGCAAGAACAAAGAGTTACTCTGCACACAATGCTACACCCTCTCAGGTACCTGCCTAGTGTCTATGCAAAAACAAAGAGTTACGCTGCACACAATGCTACACCCTCTCAGGTGTCTGCCTAGTATCTGTGAAATAACAAAGAGTTACTCTGCACACAATGCTACACCCTCTCAGGTACCTGCCTAGTGTCTGTGCAAAAACAAAGAGTTACTCTGCAGACAATGCTACACCCTCTTAGGTGTCTGCCTAGTATCTGTGCAAGAACAAAGAGTTACTCTGCACACAATGCTACACCCTCTCAGGTATCTGCCTAGAACCTGTGCAAGAACAAAGAGTTATTCTGCACACAATGCTACACCCTCTCACGTACCTGCCTAGTATCTGTGCAAGAACAAAGAGTTACTCTGCACACAATGCTACACCCTCTCAGGTGTCTGCCTACTATCTGTGCAAGAAAAAAGAGTTACTCTGCACACAATGCTGACTAGGTTCATCGCACTAGGCTATTAGCCTGTTTTCAGAAGAGACCCAAGGTGATATTTACACTGCTAGGGGAAATTTGGCCAGGACATTGGGGAACTTCCCCTACTCTTGGTAGTTGGGGGAAGGCTTTGTGTGTTACACATCCTGACTTCCTATTTCCACCACAGGCACTGTGGCAGCCAGGAGGAACAGGGAGAACATATGGCTGATTCAGCTTTGGCTGAAAATGAAGTGAAGGTTGCTGAAAATGTAGTTGAAATGGCAGAATTGCTACCAGAAGTTTTTTCTGATGTTGTGGGTGCAGAAAAAAAAAGTGACATTGGAGGAAGAGGAGACTGTAGCTTTAAAAGAGATGGATTTAGAGGAAAACTTTCAGAGAAGATTGTTTGAAGGACAGACAGTTACCTCTGAGAAATGCATAATTACAGCCCTCCAATCGGCGGCGGGGGGGGGGGGTGTGCTTGCGGGATGATTATTTGCAAGAAATGGTAAACCAAAGTGAACCAGAAAGTGGAGCAGCAATTTCATGCAGTGACATCTTGGAGAAAATAGAAGAAGAAAAAAGAGAAGAAGAGACAGTGCCAGAAAAAATTCAAGAGAGAAAAACATATGCACAAACTTTGGGAGAAGGATCAAGAAAGAAAGAATTAATAAAAGAACAAAAAAAAGATGTATACAGTACGTGTGAGCAGTAAAAAAGAAAGTGTGGACAGGTATGAGGTTTGGGACCCTGTCAAAGCACCTCTGGGTGTCAAAGCAAAAGAGGTAAGAATATTCATTTTAATTAATAAAGAGACTTTTTGTGACTTGATATTTGAGAATGGGCAGGCCATGGAAATTTTTGGGGGTACATATGAACAAAAGAAAAATATTTATCCATGGTCAGAATATGTGGTGCAAACTTTTTACAGACAAACAAACAAAAAAGAATAACGATCCAGTTTAGAACCAAAACTGAAGCAAAAGAACTGAAACAACATTTGTTAATTACAGTTAAAGAGGGAATGGACACCACAAAAATATATGATGAAAGAGGACTATGGACTGGGGGGTGGGAATGTGCAGTAATACTGGAAATGGAAAATGATAATGTTATGCACATACCTACTATTACTAATGTTCATGGTAACAGGGGTTTGTGAAATACAGGGGTCAACCAAAAAAGTATCATTTAATCAAGGAATTTGATAAAAAAGATGTGTGATAAAACAGGGCATAATGCAAAAAAATGTGATTTAAAGTGCAAAAAATGTGGCAATACTGGTCATTTATGGCTAGAATGTGAAATGAATGTCCAAGAAAATGAAGTTACACAGGATAAAGAGATAGAATGTGTTGTACAAGGAAATGTACAGAAAGATGTAACTGATAAAGGGGTTATACATGAAGTTATACAGGAGAAAGAGATAGAAGAATGTGTTATACAAGGAAATGTACAAAAAGATGTAACTGATAAAGGGGTTATACATGAAGGTATACAGGAGAAAGAGATAGAAGAATGTGTTATACAAGGAAATGTAGAAAAAGATGGATTGATAAAGGGGTTATACATGAAGTTATACAGGATAAATAGATAGAATGTGTTATACAAGGAAATGTACAAAAAGATGTGACTGATAAAGGGGTTATACATGAAGTTATACAGGATGAAGAGACAGAATGTGTTATACAAGGAAATGTACACAAAGATGTAACTGATAAAGGGGTTATACATGAAGTTATAAGGGAGAAAGAGATAGAATGTGTTATACAAGGAAATGTACACAAAAATGGGACTGATAAAGAGGTTATACATGAAGTTATACAGGAGATAGAGATAGAAGAATGTGTTATACGAGGAAATGTACACAAAGATGTGACTGATAAAGGGGTTATACATGAAGTTATACAGGAGAAAGAGATAGAAGAATGTGTTGTACAAGGAAATGTACACAAAGATGTGACTGATAAAGGGGTTATACATGAAGTTATACAGGTGAAAGAGACAGAATGTGTTATACAAGGAAATGTACAAAAAGATGTAACTGATAAAGGGGTTATACATGAAGTTATAAGGGAGAAAGAGATAGAATGTGTTATACAAGGAAATGTACACAAAAATGGGACTGATAAAGAGGTTATACATGAAGTTATACAGGAGAAAGAGATAGAATAATGTGTTATACAAGGAAATGTACACAAAGATGTGACTGATAAAGGGGTTTTACATGAAGTTATACAGGAGAAAGAGACTGAAGAATGTGTTATACAAGGAAATGTACACAAAGATGTGAGTGATAAAGAGGTTATACATGAAGTTATACAGGATGAAGAGATAGAATGTGTTATACAAGGAAATGTACAAAAAGATGGGACTGATAAAGAGGTCTACATGAAGTTATACAGGATGAAGAGATAGAAGAATGTGTTATACAAGGAAATGTACAAAAAGATGGGACTGATAAAGAGGTCTACATGAAGTTATACAGGATGAAGAGATAGAATAATGTGTTATACAAGGAAATGTACACAAAGATGTGACTGATAAAGAGGTTATACTTGAAGTTAAAGCAAGTAACAAGGAAAGAGAAACAGTGGAGACAAGTTAGGAAGAAGCTGTCTGGTGCACAGTAAGAAATAAAAACAATTCAACCGGGAAAACAGTTAAAGAAAGGAAAAGAACATTCACAAACATAACGCCTAGAGAAAATACGAAAGGAAAGGGATAAACATTTTATTACACTAACTGTTCTTAAAAGCTGAAAACATTAGCTTTAAATGTGAACAGTATGAAAATGTGGAACAAACTTCCATCCAATATCTCATCTTTGTCCACTCTTCCACTCTTTAAAAGACAACTGGAAATCCATCTTAATAAATACCGGCTTTGCTCCTGTACCAACCCTGATTAACCTTCCTTCTTCCTTTCCTCTACCACAATACTTCCCGACTGATCCCCACTGACATAACATCTTCGTAGATATAACTTATCTCATGTATACTGTATGACAAAAAAATGTTATTTTGTCATCCATATTAGTAACACAATTTATTATTTACACTACGTTTTGATATTATCAAATTTGTTTATTGCAATTATTTAATAACTTCTTTAGGAATATTATCTTGTTATGGATATTTCCTTTGAGATGTGTATTACCTATACTAAAAATCGTTTTATCTTTTATGCTCAATGTTTTTGTTTTGTTTTGTTTTGTTATTTATTTTGTATTCTCTAAACTTGTTATAACCGTTGGAGCTTTTCTCCCCGGGCCTCCACTGAAAATGGACAAATATGCAGCTGGGCTAGCCCGGTCAACAAATGTAAAATAAATAAATAAATAAAATAAAAATAAACAATCTTAAAAGGAGAATTGGTATGTTACAATGGTGTGCTGCAGGAGATGCACATATTATTGTTTCAGAAGAGATCAGATCACTAACGGAGAAAGAAAGAAAGAACACAAACTGAAAAACCGTGGAATAGTGTGGTAGTTTGGAACATGGAGAAAGAAACATTCTTGGGCATATGTACAGTATATTATGTCAAGAAAGCATTAAATATTAGATGTAACCATAGTGGAACTCGGATGAATTATGGTAATAGACATGAGATGGAAAAATATGTGTATAGAATGATAGCTATATATGCATATGTAACAAAAAAGAGAGACAAATAATGTTTAAAAATATTCTTATTATTCTTAAGTATGGACATTATAGTGGTAGGTGATTTTAATTGTAATGATTGATAGACCTCAATGGTTTTCCAGAGATAGCCTGCATCTGTCACCCCTAGGCTTCTGGATACTGGCCTAGGCTCTTGCCACCCCTATAGTGCCTCTTTTAGGTGGTGTTCCAAAGACCAAATTACCACCATAACAGCTACAATCAAATGCAGTCTGTGGGTCATGCTGCTCAACACTAGAAGTCTAAATCTCAAAGTGCACTCACTTGAAGTACTCCTTAAAATGGAGAACATTGACATTTGTACTGTAACTGAGACCTGGTTCAAGGCAGCAGAAAGCACACCTGCACTACCAGGATATAACTCATTCCACACCTTTCATCCTCAGAACTGGGACCAAAGCTCCAAAGGCAGTGGTGTTTCCATATTCATAAATGATGAGCACACGTCCAGACTGGTAGCCCAAAATAATGCATCAGAAATACTACAGGTGCAGCTAACATTGGATAAGACAGCAATTCAGGTTGTAGCCTGCTATAGGTCCCCAACCATGTCCCAAGACTCACACTCCACATTCCAAAGCACCCTGGAGAATATTAGGGTCCAATCTAACACTCACATACTGGGTGACTTCAACTACCCCTCCATTAATTGGGAAAACTACTCATGTACCAATACACTTGTCCAACATTTCCTAGAATTCATTAATTCCAATGCCCTGGACCAGCTTGTTCTTACCCTGACTAGAGGTAGCAACATCCATGACTTGGTCATTACTAACATGGGTGACCATTGCTCTACACCAATAGTCAACTCCTCCCTGGTTAGATCCAATCACAAACTAATTACCTTGGAAATTCACCCCACCCCCCACAAAGGTAACCACCATGAAAATCTTTTCCAAAGCTAACTTTAGGCTCCTAAAAACAGAGGTAGCTAACTTCATGGCATCCATGTAAATGGAGAATAGTTGCATGACTACCAAGTCATACACCAAAGCACTGTACGAGCATGTACACAAATGCATGGATCTCACCATACTCAATAGAACCAAGATGTGCTCCTCCGAAAAACGAAGCCGATCTGGTAGTCCCCTGCCATAAACAAATTCTACAACAGAAGGAAGAAAGTGATGTGGAATAAGGTGAATTACCAACAGTGGAAAAACTCCCTTACCAGCCTCAACAAAAAGTTGAGATCCCCTCATCAAATCCTCTAAAGCTAGCTATGAAAACAGAATAGCAGCAGATAGTAAAGACAACCACAAGGCCTTCTACAGTTATGTAAAGAATCTCCATGGCAATACCCAGATTTGCTCTGAACTACTGCACAATGGTACCTCCTATACTGAGCCAAAAGATATTGACAATATACTGGCCGACAAAATCAGTGCCAACTTTACCCCTCTCTCCCCTCCCTAAGGACCTATCATGATAAAAGCAGATTGCCAGACACCCAGTATTACTGCTGCACAGGTTAAAACAGCACTGTTCAAGGCCAATAATACAGCTTCTATGGGACCTAACAATATCCCTGGCTGTGTTTTACATGAACTACAGAGTGAACTGGCACCTCACCAGTGTGTCCTGTTCAGTCACAGCCTGATCTCAGGCTTTGTCCATACTGAATAGTGTACTGCTATAGTCATCCATCTCCACAAAGGAGGAGCGACGAAAGACCCTGGGAACTATTGCCCCATCAGCCTGATGAGTCTGATATGCAAAGCTATGGAATGCATCATTATGGACCTAATAAACAAGGATATAGGGAATCTCCAAACTCTGGATACCACACAGTTTGGTTTTGTTAAGGGTACATCATGCCTGCTTAACTTGGTCGACTTCTTGAGTCAGTCACCAGAGCTGTGGATGATGACAAGGTGGTTCATACAGCCTACCTTGATATGGCCAAGGCCATTGATACCATTCTCCACTCAGGAATCACAGAAAAACTCAGTACGCTAGGCATGTACCCCTATACCACTAGGTGGGTTGCAAACTGGCTCACAGATAGAACCCACAGTGTGAAAGCAGCTGACTCCAAGTCAGACTGCCAACTAGTCACTAGTGGAGTCCCACAGGGTTATGTCCTGGGTCCTCTACTTTTTGGTATCTACTTCTATGAAGTCCAGGCCAACACCAAGGGACTCTGGCTGAAAAAGCTCACAGACAATTGCAAGTTGGGAGCTATTATTAACTCCCCATGTGATGTTGACATCCTACAGAAAGGCCTCATTGGGACCAACGATTGGTGTCAGAACCATGGCCTTAAGTTCAATGCCAAAATATGTGTCATCACCGACTTTGGGAAAAACCCAGTTCTTATGAATTACCACAATGATGGTAGCCCACTGAACACAGAAGGCGTTATAAGAGATCTGGGAACACAGGTTGACAGCAACCTCTCTTTTGACAACCAAATTGCCATTGTGGTCAGAAAGTCCTTCTATGTGGCACACCTCATTAATCAGGGTTTTGCATCCAGAATGAGAGGTCATTGTCTCCTCTACTCTTCCTTCATTTGGCATGTACCTCACTAGACACATGCAACAGCTGGAGAGGCTACAAAAGTACCTGACAAAGAGGATCCTAGGCCTTAAACACTTGTCCTATATGGACAGACTCAAAAAACTCCAACTATTCTCTGTCTCATATCGCTTACTTAGAGGGGATCTCTGTTTGACTTACAAAACCATGTCTGACCCAGCCCTGTTAGAAATGCTACATATGAAGAAATCCCAATCCCTCCACACCACATGATCCAGAGACCTTGACCTCATTACCACAATCAACAGAACATGCTGGAGGAACAGGTTTATAACCCAGAGACTGCCCATGTTATGGGATACACTACCCATACATGTCAAAAAGAACACCTCACTGTCCCTCTTCAAAAGAAATCTTGATGAGTGGATGGCAAATAGAAAATTCACCCTGGGGATCACTCAAGGTGCTCTACTTGACAAAGGCACTGGGAAGTAAGGTCGGGTGGGACGATGTCAGGGTAATCCTATGGACTAGGCTTGTAAAGGCTCCAGGGCCTTTAGCCTAGTACACACCTATGAACCTATGAGGCAAATAAGAGAAACTGTGATGTTAAAATGGCTAAAGAAATTATGAGACATGGAAAGTTAAGTGTATGGGACTATAACCACTGGACCTATAAAAAATGAAATTAGGATAGAAATTGATTATTTTGTTAATATATGATAGTTTAAAAGTTATAAAAAAGGAATTAAGTAAGTTGGATTTTCAGATCATGTGACAATATGGGTTAAGACACAGGAAAATGAAGAATTTATTAGAATAGGAAAAGGAATAAAGATAATTAATGAAAATGAATTAGATTTAAAAGAGAAAAAAGAACTTGTGCAATTATGGAAAAATAATGTGACTATGAGGGAGTTATTGAAATTGTTGCTACTTTGGTGAGAAGGTGCTTATTTCTGTATAACGCTCCTAGTATTTTGTGGACTTTTTTATGGTCATGGATATATGAATGTCAAATTTTAGTTTATTGTCTATTTCCACTCCTAGCAATTTGGTGTGTTCAGTTGGGTATATAGTGGTGTTGTCTTTTGCTGTGATGTTAAAGTGAGAGTTGTTTTGAATATGTCTGGTGTAGTTATTATGGATAATAAGAGAAATAATTGATGATATAAATAAAAATGTAGAAGCAAAGGTCATGATAGGGGATATAAGGAAAGCTTACAATAATATTCAATATAAATAATTATGGGGAATTTTGCAGGCATATAATGTAAACAAAAAATATTACACGTAATACAATCTGTTTATGAAAGGAACTATGTGAAACTAAATGTAAATGGCTGGATTGGAGAAGTAATAGAAATAGAATGTGGAATAAAGCAGGGCTGCCCAGCTAGTAGTGTAATGTTCTCATTAGTCATGAATGTAATAGTGAAGGAAATGAATAAAATGTCAAGTGGTGGTGGATACAAAATGGTGAAGGAAGCACAATTGCCAGTAATGTATAATTATCCAGACGATATTCTATTAATTGTTAAAAATGAAGTATGGATGGAAAAAGTAAATGAAAATTTAAGTATAAATTTAAAAAAATGGTTTAAGTATAAATAAGGAGAAAAGTAAAGATTTTGTTTTGAATGTATGATAGGAGGTGTTGAGTTCAATGAAAAATATATAGATATATTAGGAATAACATTTGGAAGGAATGAGTATAGACAACAGCAATGGGATAATGTACTCTAAGAAGTAAAGGCTATGACTACATTTTTGGAAATCATATAGAGTTTGATATAGAAAAAAAACACACTTGAACATCATGGTAATAGGAAAAATGCTTATGTTGCTAACATCTATATGATTCCTATTAAGTATGAAAAGGAACTAATGATGACTATGTTTTCTTTTATATGGAGCTCTAGGCTGAATCCAGTCAAAATGTCTGGGAAGGTCTGGGGTTTGACACTTGACACTTACAAGGTATTATGGTATGGTATAGTGGTGAGCAGCTGCCTTTCTTTCAGGTAAGACCCAGGTTCAATTGCCCAAAAATGCAGAAAATCTTATATATTATTATATAAGGAATGTTGCACTACTATTCAGACAGAGGCACAGTATTCTAATTTATAATTTTTACATTTTTGTACATTTTTCATGGGGTGACAAAAGCCACATCACTATGGCTAGGCTTACAAATGCCCCAGGGCAGATATCCTAGTACTAAACTATGAAACTATGAAAAGAGGGATTCTGTATATGAAAGAAGAACAAGGAGGCTTGGGTTTAATAAGCCCAATAGTACATGCAGCATGTTTGTTTTTATTTAAGGTATTAAAAGGAATTATGAAGGGAAATAAAAACTTGATAGAAATGATACTATATTATAAATACAAAGAATTGTGGGAAGGAAGTAAAAGCATTATGAATGAAGAAATGAAAAAGTATCAAAACAAAATTGTGTTATGGAAAATAAAAAAGAATGTATGTGATAAAAACAAAAAGAAAAGGTACTTAATTATTATGAAAGCATTTTATTGTATTGATCTATGGAAATATTTAGAAATAGATAAGAAAAAAGCCATAATGGTGAGATATAATAAGTCTAAAATGATTAAAGAATGTAGTCATTTTTATGGAGTTTATCTATTGGTAAATTGCCGGCTAAGGCAAATAAGCAATATAAAAAAGGCAAGCTAGAATATGTAATAAATATGGAGAGTTTGAGACCACTGAGCATGTGTTTTTGAAATATGAAAGAGTTAATAATTTGTGGAAAGAAATGTGTAAAGATAATAGGGTGAAAAGTTTATTAAAATTTGAAGAAATAAATATGGACAAAATCGAATTTGGTTATTATGGTGCATGAAAACAGGAACAAGTAAAGAAAATGGACCGAGTAATATTGTATGCTTCATGGACTGTACGGAACAAGGGATTAAATGAAATTAAATACAATGGGAAATGGACTTTGACAAAGATTTTTGAAAAAATAATGTTTGGGTTGTGGATAAAAGATTGGGGGGAATGCTTAAACTGAAGTTTATAATGTATGGAGTTTTGTAAATAGATGTAAATACTGTTGTTGTGTCTTTCGGCTTTTCCTAGCTAGGGGTTGCCACAGCAGAACTCTGGTCCGCTAATGATGTAAATACTGTAAATATGTAAATAATATGTAATGTATATATCAATAAAAAAACGACTTTTTTAGATAGGGGCTGTGGGACATTTTATGTCCACATGGGCTACCACCATCTCAGGTAGATGGGGCTTCAGTTTAAGATCTCATCTGACAGATGACACACTCGGGAGTACAGTACCCCCCACCTCATGCTGCACTGCAGTGTCAGCAGTCTACATGCTGTGGGCATATAACCCACTGCCTTCTGCACCAAAGGTGAGTGTGATACCTGTTGTGTCACTGACATTGCACTGTCTCCTATACTGAGTGCACATGGTTACATGCAACTACAGTTGTCAGACAAATAATTCAAGGTAATTGATTTTATTGTTTTGTACTTTCAGTTCTACGGAACAAGCTGTCCTATACCTTGATGTGATGACTTCAGCTTGGAACATCTGTGGACAAGATGTGGTGACAGCATTTGACCTTTCATCTTTTAAAAATGTTTATGATCTTGGAGGTAAATGGTTTCAAACTACTTGTGAGATGAATGAAGTGCTAAGTGGCTACAGGTTATGTTACATTATGATGTTTATATCGAATGCAAACAAGGACTCATGGGAATTGATGATATTTATTGCAGCAACAGTCATAGCAAGTAGTTTTATTGCATTTACAAAATTGTTATAAAGCTCTATAGGTTATATACAGGCATGTTGTAAACCATTAAAATACATGATTGTTGCAAATTATATGATAAAATATAAAAAGTATCTAGTCTGTCTGCTGATCAAACAACAGTAAGTGACCGACCTGCAGCCATAGAAGAAATCAATGTAAAAATGACTTTTTGTGATACATACTCAAAGGGATTATAGAAATTCAAATCATATTTTTTGTTTTTGCTAGTCTCTCCACATTATTCCATACCAGACAGGTCTAAACCAGAATAGAATGAACTGTCAGCATAACTTCTCAGTCGTATTTATCTAAGAAGGAAGTCACCAAAGTTATAAAGTTTAATAAACACATGGGCAGCTCCATGAAAAGGCCAACAGAAAAAGGAAGAGTAAATTATTTATATAAGATACATCCTTTATTACTCACTTGTCCTGTAAGTTACTGAGTTTCTTATTATTTCCCCTGTAGCTGTCCATCTGCTGCCACCATCTCCTCTCTTCATTCACCAGGTCTACTGGACCCTTCTTAGCCTCCCTGGGCTAAATCTGACCACCATCTGGGGTTTGTAAGGAGATCAAGAATGCTAGTGTAGTATACTGCTTGCTGTAGAGTATTTCCTAACACCCACTCCCTTAGAGCAGCCTTCCCAAGTCCACAATATCTCCTCTTGGGAAAGTGAATGCTGCTTCCAGGAATGTGCCACCTCCCGACTGAGTGGCTCACAGCTGACCAGGCTCTCATGCTGCATAATGTATTGAGTCTGTACTGTCTCCATCTGTCCAGATGTGTGATCCATCTTTGGTCACTCACTCCCATCCTTCCCCATGCCACCTCGGTCACCTGTGGCTCTAATGAAACATGTGTCATCTGAGAAAAATAAGGCCTTTATCCCTTTGTGCTGCTGGGCTAACTAAGGTCCTACACTATGTGAGCTTACTTTTATCAAATAAACAGAGTGGTGACATCAGAGAAAGGTCACAAGAAAACGATACCACAAAATATGTACTTTTACTCAGTATTTCCTGTGAAAGACTGCGACTGAAACTTGTACAGTAAATGATACTGAGAACTGGGTTTATAGGAAGTACTAAGACAGGAAGAAATGGAAACAGATGATCCACCGTGGCGACCCCTAACAGGAACAGCCGAAAGAAGATGATGATGACTAAATCAACATTACCATAAAAATGTTTAAACAAATATACCTTAAAAATAATACACCCCGCAAAAGAACTCTATTTATGCTATTTGATTTATCCTTTGTTCATTGGCTTGTGGCCTTTTTTTCAGGGGAGATCCAGGGTGATTTTTCTACTATGTGGGGAATTTGGGCAGGGCATGAAGGAGCATGTCCTACTCTTTTCAGTTAGTGCCGTGGTATCTTTCATATTTAGCTGAGCTATCATCAGCTTAAGCAGGGGGACCTCTGTTTATCATCTCAAAGTCTGACACAGTCTGGAGAGTAGCACTCCCCTAGTGTGGGTAATCCATTCACCTGGAGTGGGAATAGAACCTGACAACCATCTAATCTTCCAGCACTGAAGGCAAGTTACTAGTTGAACCAATGACCTAATAAGCAACACGCAGCTGTTCAATGCCTGTTCTTGGACACACATTGAGATGCAGTAATCCCGTCACCAGGAGTGGGAATCAAACTCACAGTCTTCTGATCATCTAGCACCAAAGATGAGCCTGTTGTATGTGATCTAACAAGGAATATGCAGCTGTTTGATGCTTGTTTTTGGACAAACTTTGAAATGCTTTAAACCATTTAGACTAATAAGAATGATAAAGGCATATCTGTCTGAATGGCCTGTGAATATAAGAGGTGAAATCATAGACACATTAAGTCCATTGAAGTTCAAAATTATAAAGATAACTAGTATCTTGAATCTTAGCTAATGAAGACAGAAGAAGAAAGAACATTAAAGGATCAAAAAGTGTTTCAACTAATCACTGTTACTAAAGAAAGAATCATTACATGAATTAGGTATTTCAGAATCAAAAGTAAACAATGTAATATTATTGCATAGATACATGAAGCTTGAAACACAGAAGAATATGGAAGTAATATAAAATGGATTCTGTAATAAATGCACCTTATTTGATTCACTGATGAGGACATATTGTTAAGTATTTCACAAACAAAGCTCTTTTTTTCAGTAGGAGAAAATATATAAGACAAAGGCAACTTTCATGGACTTTAAGTGTAGATAGATTCATAGGTAATCAGTCTATTGAGTATTACATGGCCTTCAAGAGGTTACATACATTTGAAAAAGCATTCCCCTTATATAGCACACCCAATCAAGCAATAAAACAATTAAAACATAATTAGATACCAATTATGCTAAATATTTCCAATTAACTTCATTATTAAGCCCATGGGGAAGCAAGAGTACCATATTTAAGAATAAAAATAGGTTATTTATACAACAAATGATCTTTCAACAAAGCTATATCACCACATTTAATAAAAACTTTTTTCCAAAACAGTAGCTTGCAACAATTTATAATTACCATCATGATATTTTTTGAAGTGTGTAGCTATGGAACTCTCAACGTGTTGTTTTTTTACATCCCTAGCATGTTCTTGTAATCGAACCCTGACCGTTCTCTTCCTTTCAGCAATATATAACAGATTACAAGGGCAGTGAAGGGGATAAATAAGCCCCTCAGTGCAACAGGAAAAAAACCTTTAGAATTAAATTATTATTAATATAATGAAAATCTATTACTCTAAAGTCACAGACATTACATTTCCACATGGAACAGATCCCTTAGGCTTCAAACCAGAAGAAAAAGTCTCTTCTGGTAAAATAAAGGATGATTTAACCAACTTATCCATTAAACTTGGTCATCTTTTATAAGAAAAAGCTGTATTCTGACATAATACTTTATTTAGCCTTTGATCATTGATCAAAAACTTCCAAAAATATCTTATCTAATCACTTATTTTATTATGTATTAGATTATACAGAATAACATAGTATATCTTATTTTGATTATCCCTTATTTCAAAACTTCTATTAATATTCACATATTTCCCTTCAAAAAGTTTATCCAATGCAGCAATAATGTCTATTTTATTATAACCTCTATTTAAAAACATTAAAGAGGTTTGTAGAATTTATTTTCCAAGATCTTGTATGCTGTTACAGATTCTAAACAGGTGTAAAAACTCACTATAAGGGAGAGAGTGCAATAAATGGGGGGATGAATGTAGATAAGGAATAATAAATAATAATAAACAAAACATGCTGGAGGGATAGGCTCCTGACCCAGAGACTCCCCAGACTCTGAAATAGACTGCCAATACATATCAAGAAGAGTGCCTCTTTGGCCCTCATCAAAAGGAACCTTGATGATTGGATGGGAGAAAGGAAATTCACCCCGGGGATCACGTCAGTCACCCTTCTAGACAAGGGTCCAGTGAAGTAAATAGTTTGGGAAGAAATAGACAGGGAATTGTTATGGCTAGGCTTGTATAGGCCCTAGGGCTCATAGCCTAGTACCAACCTATGAACCTATGAACCTATGAATGCTACCATTCAAAGGTTTCCAACCAAAAAAACAAGAAATATGTAAAGAAACAGCCATATGGAAACCACCACAATGTAGAGTAGAAATAAAACCGATTTATTTGTAACAAGCGCTTTCACGTGCATCCAAAAAAAAAAATGAATTTCTTTACCAACTTGCAAGCCATCAAAATGTACATTATAAATATTATTTATATCATTTACAAAATTTTGTACTTCATCCTGACCATCCTCACAAATAAAAAACAAATCATGTATGTACCCGTAAAAAACAAATCATGTATGTACCCGTAGTAACGTAAAACATATTTACCAAAAATTTCATGTTTATAGATATATTATCTCTCAAACATAGCCATAAAAATATTAGCGTATATGGGGGCAGAAGGTGCCCCATAGCAGTCTGTTGCAACTGATGAAAAATCTCATTATTAAAAAAATAATAATTATTCAATAAACAAAATTCCAGTAGTTCAACGGTATAATTAGATACTGGAGTATCATCTAAGATATCATATATTGCCTTTATACTATCCACATGTCGAATACTGGTATATAGGCTAAAGACATCCAGTGTCACCCAATGCATTTTAGAATTCCATTGAATATCAGTAATTTTATCAAAAAATCAAAAGTATCTTTAATATAAGAGTCTAAATTTTGTACAAATGGCAATAAAAATGTATGTAATACAATACCAATATTATATAAGAAATATTTTTTGCAGCTACTATCGGCCTTCCAGAAGTATGATAAATATCTTTATGTATTTTGGGCAAACAGTAAAAGGTTGCCAAAGCACATCCTTCACTGTTAATTTTTTTCTTAATATCATCACTCCTAAAATAACCCAATCTAACACCTTTAGTCAAAAGCAAAGAAAATTGTTATATGGCATTTTGATATAGAGTATAATCAACCATCTTATAAACAGAGCTACTATTTAGGTGGTCACAACATATCCATAGATATTGTTTCTAGTTTAAAACTACAATTTTACTGCCCTTGTCTGCAGTTTTAATAATCAAATCTTTTCTATCCATAGCTTCATAGGTTTCATAGATTCATACTAAGCTAACTGCCCTTGCGAGCCATTTTAAGGCTAGCCAATTATCCCTTGTGAGACTCAAATGCTGCACCTTGTGTTTGTAAGGCAAACACCTTAACCATTAGGCCACCCTCCCACCCCCTTGTTTAAGAGCCCCCCATTTTAGCTTAGTCAAATTATAAGATACATCTTTCTTATGACTAAAAAAATATTTATAACATTGCTCAATTAAGAAATGTAACATAGCACTAAAATTCCTAATACACTCATTATTATAAACAGGTATAAAGTGACTCTTATGGGTAGCATTTTAAAAATTCAATGGACAATATGCATTGCTAGCTTCAATAACATTATATGTATCATCAGCTTCAGAATCACAAGAATAGAACAACTCATCTTCACTAAAACTGAGACCCCCACTTTATTCCCTTTCATAAAAATAATATTTGAGATACAGTTTATGTGATAAATGAAACAATTCTTGTTTTAAAACATGCCAACTAGGAAATACTGTTGGCACAAACTTTAAACCTAAATTTAAAATGTTATGTTGTTCATCCGTAAGAGTACAACCAGATTAATTACTACCGGAGCACAGCTATGAATGGTATCATTGCCACTTACCTTGTTTGGAAGTTTGTCTAAACTGTCTTTCACTTGCTAAAGTAGGTGCAATTGTTATAAAACTTCTGACTTTTTGGGTTTTATTGACCTTCTGCTGTCTTGCTTCTAAACTGATGGCACATTTTTATATTTTCTGCGAGTATTCTATAGAAAGATCTATAGCATCTTCCTGCACACATTCTCTTCAGTTTCATCCTCTGCCATCCATTGCTCTGCGATATGGGAACTTACTGGCTTATCACTCCTCAACACTGACTGTGTCAAGAGTTTCCACAGTTTTCTGTTCCTTCCTTTGCTGTCCAGCTTCAAGAGAAGATTTATACTGGTTTCTTGTGGAAGTCGCCAAAATATGTTCATATGGCACCTGACCAATTGCTGCCTGTTCCACTGGTTTCCCCTTAATTTGGATATCCATTGCTCTATCCTGTTGTGGTGCTTTCTGAATTAGGTTTTCTACATTGAATCCTTCACTTTGCAGGTACTCCATGACCTCAGTTTCTCTTTCTTTAACTTCTTCATTGCTAATCTCCTTTTCTACGTTTTCTCTTTTCCTCTTTGTATTCTTAGTTTTTGTATTGTAAAGTTTTCCATATCCAGATTGTTTTGCCTGTATTTCTCTTTGAATATCATTGGTGCTGCTCTTTTTCTATTGGTTAGTTTTGCTTTCTCATTTGCATAGATATTACACCATATTAAATTTATTTTTCTTTCCCATGTCCATATTTTGTCTTCAGATTCTCCTGATCTTTTTGCTTCTTCTTACTTTGTGGACTTGCTCCATCATGCTGTGATGGAAAGTACAGTTTTGTACCTACCATAAATGTAGATGTCCGATAGGTATGCATCTGCAGTCATAACATATGGGTTGTCCTGCCTCAGGCAGCCCTTCGGTCAGCCGGATTCCAAAGTCTGGGTCTGGCCTCGGCTGATGTCGCACTTTCCCCGACGTCAGAGCTTCTGGGGTATAAAGGCATCAGCCGACGCCATTTTCCTCAGTGTTTCTTGCCCCAGATGCCAGGTGCCCTCTAGGAAGGCTAAATTTGGAGAAAAGTTGAAAATTCCAAATAGTAGCAAACAATATATATACATATATACATACAAACAAATACACCATAATAGATTCCCCCAGCTAGCTGAAAGAGGAGTAAGCACCCTAGGAATACCACAGAGGGAAGGAGGGTGGGTAATCCCAACTGCAGATGCATACCTATCGGACATCTACATTTATGGTAGGTACAAAACTGTACTATGTCCTTCAAGGATGCATCTGCAGTCATAACATATGGGTAGAATACCATAGCCAAACTGGGGGAGGAGGTACTAAGATAAGGATGGTGTAGTTAAGATCCCCTGTAAAACTGCAGTTGCAAAACCTGCTTGGGATCTGGAGTATAAAGGTAGATTGTAATGCTTGGCAAATGTATGCACAGAGCTCCAAGTAGCAGCTTCTAAAATGTCCTTAGTAGCCACCCCTTGTAGGAAAGCTGTAGTGGTGGCTGTGGCTCTTGTGGAATGAGGTCTGATATTTTCAGGAGCTGTCTTTCCATGAAAAGAGTAGCAGAAACAAATGCAATTTCCTATCCATTTTGAAATTGTCTGTTTGGAAATTGCTTTTCCTTGCACTCCAGTTGCATATGCTACAAAAAGTTGGTCAGTTTTTCTGCTGGTTTTAGTTCTGTCCAGATAGTAGCGTAGTTGTCTGTGTACATCCAAGGTGTGCAATAGTCTTTCCCCCTTGTTCTGTGGGTTAGGGAAGAACGTAGGCAAATGAATAGCTTGGTTCAAGGATACCCTGGATACCACCTTTGGCATGAAAGTAGGACTGGTTCTCAGAGACACTCTATCCTGGTGAAAAATAAGGAAAGGCTGCACTGCCATTAATGCCTGTAACTCGGATACTCTTCTTGCTGAAGTGATTGCCAGAAGGAAAGCAGTTTTCCAAGATAAAAACTGTAAGTCTGCTGATGCTGCTGGTTCAAAAGGGGGTAGTGTTAATTTTTCCAGCACAAAATTGAGATCCCATACAGGCAGAGGGGGTCTCCTTGGAGGTTTTACATTTTTGATCCCTCTCAAAAATTGTCTGAGGAGACGGTGAGAGAAGATAGGAGGATCCATATTGTACTCTGCTGAAATTGCTGAAGCATGAATCTTAATGGAAGAATAGGACAGGCCATTGTGGAACAGTTCTGCTAAGTATTCTAGGATGTGTGCTAGGTTCGCCAGTGTGACATCTGTACCCTTTGATGTGCTCCAAATGAGGAATCTCTTCCATTTAGCTGAGTATGTCTTCCTTGTGGAGGGTCTGCGAGCCTCCAGGATAATGTCCTTGACCCTCTGAGATAAGACAGTTTGGTTTTGTTTTAAACAATTTTCCAGGCAGTTAGCTGCAGTGTTTTCAAGTTTGGATGCAGGGTCTTGAAGTTGTTCTGCATAAGAAGAAGAGGCCATAGGGGTAGAGGCCATGAGTTCGCCCGAGACATGCTTCTCAGCAGCGGATACCAGTGCTGCCTTAGCCAGTCTGGAGATATTAGTATCACCTTTGGCTGTTCCTCCCTGATCATCAGTAGAACTTTGTACAGCAATGGGAGAGGTGGGAATGCATACACTGTTAGGCATTCCAGCTGAAAGAGAGAGAGAGTCCACCCTCCAGGCTTGTGGGTGGTATATACTTGAGCAGAATTTCTTCAGTTGGTGGTTGAGTGGGGAGGCGAACAGGTCTATCTCTGGCATTCCCCATTTGTTTGTTATGAGTTTGAAGATGTCTGGATGCAGCATCCATTCATGAGCATCCGTGGTAGTTCTGCTTAAGCTGTCTGCTACTGAATTCTCTTTGCCTGCAGCTGGATGTTGAGATTCAGGCATAGGTTCCACAGATCCATTGCCATCCGGCATAAAGGGTAGGAATGCGTGCCTCCCTGTTGGTTATGTACCACATAACTGTGGTATTGTCTGTCCTTATCAGCAGATGTCCTTGCTGGAGGAATAGTTTGAATGCCTCGATTGCATGCTTCACTGCCAGCATCTCCTTTTGGTTTATGAGTAAGTTTAGTTGGTCTTGAGACCATAGGCCTTGGATACACTTGTCCTCCATGTGTGCTCCCCATCCTAGGTCTGAGGCGTCCGTGGTGATGGTCTGCCTTGGTTGTGGTTTGTTGAAAGGCAACCGTCTGTTGGACTGGCAGGCCTGAGCCCACCACAAGAATTCCTTTTTCAGGCATGGAATGATTGGTATCATGGTTTCTAGACTGTGCCTGTGTTGAGACCATACATTCCTTAGGTACCATTGTAATTTCCTCATATGCAGCCTGGCATGTGGGATCAAGATTATGCAGGATGCCATGTAACCCAGGGCCTGCAGGACTTTCCTTGCAGTAAGCTGAGCTTGTCTTGTCAGAGCCATGAAGTAGTCTGGGAGTTGCTTTTGTTTTTCTTCTGTGAGAAAAGTCATCTGAGTTATTGTGTCCAGATCTGCTCCCAAAAAGGTTATCCTTTGGGATGGCACTAGTCTTGACTTCTGGATGTTGACTGTGTATCCCAAGGCCTGTAACAGGTGTATGGTATAGGCCAAATCCTTTATTAGTTTTGTCTTGTTGTCTGCTTGTATTAGGCAGTCGTCCAGGTATGGGTAGATTTGAATTCCCTGAAGCCTGCAATGTGCAATTACTGATGCCAGGCATTTCGTGAATACTCTGGGCACAGTAGATAAGCCAAAGGGCAATGCTGAGAATTGATAATGCTCTCATCCTGCAAGAAATCTGAGGTGTCTTCTGCAATCTGGTCGTATAGGGACGTGCAGGTATGCCTCCTTGAGATCTAGAGTCACCAGCCAAGACTCCTTGCCCAACATGGGAAGAAGTTGCTGTAGGGTCAGCATTTTGAATTTTGGCACAATGAGATATGTGTTTAGTGCGGACAAGTCGAGAATAGGCCTCCATTGGTTTTCTTTTCTTGGTACAAGGAATAGTCTGGAGTAAAATCCTTGGCCTTGTTCCATAGATGGTACCCTTTCTATCGCTTTCATCTGAAGTAAATTGTTGATTTGTCTTAAAGCCTCTGGCTTCTGGTTTGGTGGAAGGTTTGGCATTCCGCTCCTTTTTGGTAAAGTGTGGACGTGAAACCTGTATCCTTTGTCTATTGTTTGCAATGTCCATGTGTCTTTTGTAATGCAATGCCAGTTTTTCGAGAATAAAGCCAGCTTTCCACCCAAGGGTGCTTCCAGTTGTTCCCTGGTAGGCGGAATCACAGTCAAGTCGTTGTGTCTGTCCTGTGGAAGTGGTTGTAGTTGCAGCTGTGGCAGTACTCCTCTGGTTGGCAGGCTGCCATTGATGACCCCTGTAGGCACCCTTTGATTGACCTCTGCCTCTTGGGCGTTTATTCCTGCCCCTCTGTGCTCTGGAGGTGTCTGGGAAGGACCAATTCTTTGAAGGCCAGTTTCTACTGAACCTTGGAGGTTGAACCTGCAGAAAATCCTTTACTGTTTGCACAGATTTTGCTTTTTCTTCCACTTTCTTTAGAATTTCCTGTGCAGGGGAGCCAAATAAACTTTGTTTCTCCATTGGAGCATCTAGTAGTTTAGCCTTGACATGGTCTGGCAAGGATTGCTCTTTTAGCCAGGCATGTCTCCGAATTACTGCCCCAGTCATAGCTGATCTAAATGAAGCCTCCAGTGCATCATAGCCACATTTTAAGAAATGATTACTGACCTGCTGAGAGTTGTGTACCAAATCCTGAAGGGACTTACGGTCTAAAAATTCAGGAGAAGAAAGCTTTTTATTCAGCTGATCTAACAAATATTCCTGGTACTGTATCATATGGAATTGACAGTTTAATGCCCTGGCAGAAAGAGTAGCAGATGTATAAACCTTTTTACCCCATCTCTCTAATGCTCTTGACTCTCTTTCAGAGGGTAGGGGGGTTTTGGCAGTGGCAGCTGCAACACCTTTTGGGCCCTGAGAAATAGTTTCTGGGTCTGCAGCATGGGCTTTATACAAGTGGAAGTGAGAATCCGGGACCCTGTAATATCGGTCAGGTTTGGCAGGGCCGGGGGAAGAGAATCAGGAGCAGAACTGACATCATTGAATGCATCATCAACTACAGTTAGCACAGGTGGTATGGCTAAAGGCCTATGCTGTGGCAAATGTAAAAATGTCCTTAACCTTTTTCTAGAATCAGAAAAATCCTGACCCTGCCATTGAAAGTGTTCCCTCATTGAGTGTAAAGTCTCCCCAAAGGAAAATTCTTCAGGAGGGGAGGCAGAAGGAATAGAGTTTTCTGCATCTGAATCCTCATAAGGTGAATATGGCCCTTCCTGATGGTCTGATAAATCGGATCCATCCGAGGAGTAATCAGAGGAGAGAGGTTCAGGGGGTTCAGTCCTAGGCCTTTTGTCGGGAGGAGGGTGGGAGGCCCTGTCTGGGTGAGGTTGGGAACCCCTAATCAAAGATATAAGGTCCTCAGCAAGGCTGAGAATCTGAGAACTTGAGGAAGGTCTCTGAGAAGTAGATTTGGCAGGTAAAGCTTTTGAAAGTTTGGCAGCTTTAGCCCTGGAGAAGGCCTTAATAGACATAGAAGTAGGGGGCCTAGCTGCCCCACGTGCAGGAGTAGAAATGTCCAATGTAATGGTGTCGGACAATTCTTGTGCGCTTGCTTCTTCGGTAGGGATTTCTGAAGCCGACTCAGCCTGGGCCGCTCTGGCCTCGGTTGTCGGAGGTATGTTTTCAGCAGAAGTAAGAACCGAGGACTCGGTTTCAGCCGAAACCGAGACACTCGCGGTAGGCCTAACCGTGGTTTCAGCCGTAACCGCGGGCCGTGAGTGTCGGTCCTTTTCCTTGCGTTTTTTGGCCAAATGCGTAGTCGGAGTCTCCGATGGCATTTTATATGCAAAAGCAGATCCAAAAAACTCTTCTGCAAACTCCGACCGACGTCTAAGAGTCCGTCGGTTGAAGGAGGCACAGGCTAAACAAGCTGATACGTCGTGGTCTGGGCCTAAGCAAGGAAGGCAGTAAGAATGGAAATCCTTATGAGGTATTTGTTTCCCACAAGTTAAACAATTATTTACTTTGTCTGACATCGGCTGAGGCAAGAAAGAGTCCCCAACGGGGTACTTAGCTTTTTTAGAAGTCTTCGGTAGCTGAAATCTCTGGATCCGACCGACCGGCACTTGCGAACAGCTTCTGCTTCGGGCACCGCGCGGCAAGAAAGACTGAGGAAAATGGCGTCGGCTGATGCCTTTATACCCCAGAAGCTCTGACGTCGGGGAAAGTGCGACATCAGCCGAGGCCAGACCCAGACTTTGGAATCCGGGCGACCGAAGGGCTGCCTGAGGCAGGACAACCCATATGTTATGACTGCAGATGCATCCTTGAAGGACATCCTGTGTTAGACCTTCTGCACTAAATCCTTCACTTCACAAGCCCTCCATAACATCATCTTCTAATTTTTAACTTCAACTTCACTAATCTTTTTCTGAGTAGTAGACTGTTTCCCAAGCCACGTGGCTTTGCTGCACTGGCCTTCCATCTTGTGTCCTGGATACGGAGGATGTCCTGCCTCCTCCTCCTTACCATCATGTCATCCACTCCAAGCTGCATTCTGTCAGTAAACCTATACTGAGTTTACCAGTCATTAGTTCACGTTAGGCAGGTTGATTAGAAATATGTCAAGCTTTCACTCAACAGAACTATCACAAGTAACCCGAGCTGAGCAACTGGACACCTGACAGCCAGTAGCTTACTGACCCAGGGTTGCTGGGCTTTATGGTAGGCACACTCTGACCAATAAAGGCACATAGATCCCTCCCACCATTATCATGGTACCTGGAATAGGTCAGAGTAGGCCATGTTCTCAACCAACTTATCACTGGCAAATACCCATGCTCATTTTTGTTGACATCATTCAATGTGGCCAAATTGCCTAGAGTCTGTTTTTATATCATTGCAAGGCTCATCTTGTACAGTGGACAGTCTTAGGTCAATATTCTCTTGTCTAGAAGATTTGGTGCACCACAATTGATGCCTAAAGTGGTTGGTCTATTCAACTAACCCCTCCAGCTGCAGCCTTTCTTATAAATTTCACACACCCCTATACTGACTTTCATTATGACTTCTTTCTATGGCCTGATGCAGTTGTCATATTTTTGCCTCCAGAAATACACACATGGCACACAGTGATTCAAATGTGTCCTGATAAAGGCACAGTAAAGCAGAATCATTGGCACTTTAGTTCTTGATCTCCCCAAGGGTATAACTCAGCAATATTTTTGGCTATGACTACAGCCTTCTGTCTATACTCCTAACTATCATGCCTTACTTTTCATAGGTTCATAGGTTTTCACTAAGCTTACAGGCAAAGGAGACCATCGATAAGCCTAGCTAAGTCACACAGTTCTGTGAGAGACTTGGATTGTCCTCCATTAAGTAGACTTTCTCCACGTATCCTCAGTGAAAATTTGTGTTCACCCATCCAGTCATCCGGACTGATTTTAAAAATTGCTAAGGAAGTGCTCTGCTTAAAAAGTAAGGGTAGCCTATTAAAAAATGGGGTATAGATTGCATTAAGTATTTGTCTCTCCATTTGATGGTATTGATGTACGTTCAAGGTTAATACATCAACAATTTGTTTAATTCAGCTCTTGCACCCACAGTTTTCAGTCAACAGAATCTTGGTTCACCATAGTTTCTGGATATCAGCTTTGAAGTCACAGATTTATATACTAAACAGGAGGGGACTCAGACAGAGTCTTGTGGGACATCACTGGTGACATTTTTTCTGTCCAGATACTTCCAAAATATTATGAACTCTTCAAGTTCTTTTCTTGCTATTTTTCATCTGTTTCATTCACCCAAAGCTAATACTTTACCCCAGAAATGTTGCAACCCAAGTTTAGCACTTTGCACTTATAGGTTCATAGGTGATTACTAGGCTAATGGCCCTGGAGCCTTTACAATCCTAGCCCATAGGATTACCCTGGCATCATGCCACCCGAATTAGTTCCCAGTGCCTCTGTCGAGTAGAGCCACTGGAGTGATCTCTGGGGTAAATTTTCTATTTACCATCCACTCATCAATATTTCTCTTGAAGAGAGCTAGTGAGGTGCTCTGTTTGACATGTATGGGAGGTCTATTCCATAGCATGGGCAGTCTCTGGGTTATGACCCTGTCCCTCCAGCACATTTTGTTGATTGTGATAATGAGGCTGAGGTCTTTGGACTGTGTGGTGTAGAGGGATTGGGATTTCTTCAGATGTAGCATTTCTAACAGGGCTGGGTCAGACATGGCTTTGTAAGTCAAACAGACATCGCCTCTAAGTAGGTGATACGAGACAGAGAATAGTTGGAGTTTTTTGAGTCTGTCCATGTAGGACAAGTGTTTAAGGCCTACAATCCTCTTTGTGGGGTACTTTTGTGGCCTCACCAGCTTTTGCAGGTGTCTAGTGAGGTACATGCCAAATGGGGCATTGTACTCAATGATTGGCCTAATGTGGGAAGAGTAGAGGGAGACAATGACCTCTTTCTTCCTGGATGCAAAACCCTTAGTAATGAGATGTGCCACATAGAAGGACTTTCTGACCACAGTGGCAATGTGGTGGTCAGAAGAGAGGTTGCTATCAACATGCGTCCCCAGATCTCTTAGAATACCATCTGTGTTCAGTGAACTGCCATCGATGTGGTAACTCATGGGAATGAATCTCTCTGTGCAGCTGAACAACACACTCTCATTTTTTCATTTATTGGTTCTTTACAGCTTCTCCTATTTTGTTTAATCCCCAAACAGGCTAGTCTTATTATTTTTTCCCTCACATACATCTAAGATTAGAGTCCATGAAGGAAGAGTGCCCTACTAGTCTACCCACATGCCTTACCCTTACATCCTACTCATCTCAGCCATACTCCCTTCCAGGTTTTCAGTCTTGTTTCTACCCCAGATATCCTTATCACGTTTATATCTACTGTTCATCTTTTAGATTAACTGATATAATTTCAATAATTTCCCTTTCAAATTTATTGTTGTTGGCAATATCACTTCACCATTATAGATCCTTCATCGAAGGACTTGTTATCTAACTGCATTATCACATGCTTCTTTATATAGAATTAAAGTGGCAACACGGCTGAAAATCTTCAAATTGAGATATGCCCCATTATATCCTGTCCAAACTCACCTTCTGTATTATCTCTGTTGCAGATCTTTAGCTCATCTGCAGTGAGATATATATTTTCACTGTTCACTTACAGTGAAGTGAAGGTACAATCTCAGAAAGAAGTCCTCTGTTCACAGCTTACAACTCCTCTTTTTTATGGTGGAATATTTTTGCTAAGGTGTGCACTCTCCTGTTATAGAGTCAACATTTAACAAAAGACACCACTAAGACTCACTACACAGTTACTGTGTACAGTAATTGCTTTAGTTATTGATTTAGTTACACTTTGTTGATTAGGATTTTAGGGAAGACCCAAGGTGGTATTAAACTGACTAGGGGAAATTTGGTCAGGGTACCAGGAAACTTCCCCTTCACGTTTTCGATAAGTCTGTTTTAGCTCTCTTATATCCACCTGAGCTACCACCACTCAGGCAGAGGGGCATTGGTTTATCATCTCATCTCTCGCAGGGGTGTAGCACCTGTATATTTACACACTGCAGTGTCAGCACTGGAAAATTAGTCCAACTATCTGTGGTGGGAATAAAACCCATAGCCTTCAGATCATCTGATACCAAAGGTGAATGTTCTGCCTTTTGAGCTATTGAGACTTAGTTTATCTATGTGGATCAGTGCCAGTTGCCTTGGTAAAATATAATTAGTATACATCCATGACACATTTAAAAAATACTACATTTGAGATGACATTCCTTTTCAGAGTTTATTCTACGTAGGTTCATGTGTCCTACAGGTCTTTATATACTGTCTCTCAGAACATGATGCAACGTTGATTGGCTGTGGTCACAATCCATGATGAATGTCACATTATTTTGTCATAGTTTGTAGTATATATCCACAAATAACTCAGATCTTTTGATCACAGTGTAATAAAACTCAGATAACAAAAAACTATCTTTGTTTTTTCACAGTCCTCACCCAAGCACAACACACATGGTTATGATGCACAAATACCAAAGAAGGAGTCCGAAAAAAATCAGAAGTTCACAAACCAAGCTATTGCCTAAGGTTAATAACCTTTATTGCTTTATCATTCAGGAAATACAGGTGCCTTTGCCAAGAAATTTATCGCAGCATATCCACAGTCAAGAGTAACTGTCTATGATTTACCACAGATGATCCATATTGCAAGAACGTATGATAAGCTGATTAAGGATTCCCAGATTTCTTTCCAAGAAGGTATGTGACTCCATATACCTATTTAAATATATAGATGATGCATTATCACAGTGAAGGCTGCCAGCCTAGCTAGATAGAATTTTGAAAATAATTCTATGTCATTGTAGATATTAATATGTAAGAAAACTAAATGTAAAGAAAACTGTGTATGTTCTGAGCTTCAAAAATGTAACCACAGTGCACCCTACGGGAAGAAAGCTGATAAGCAAATAATTGTATACCTGCTCTCTAAGCTTGGAGTCAGCCTGTCTGAGCTAGCAAATTCTTTCTATTGTTTTAGGACCAGAATTAATTGCTAAATTTTACATGTAAAATGCCTTTTTATTGCTGTAGCTTCCTGGCAGGTGCAAGACAACAAAAGAGATGTTAAAAATGTAAATGTTGAGTTTCTGTTGCCCTGCAAACTAAATCAGAGGTGAAACGAATGATGTAATCTGGGATGGCCCAGCAGAAATGTTTGTTAGTGTCAGAGAAAAGGAAAAGAGGCATTTTGTATCGTATTCTGGACCTGATAACAACTCATCAGCACTTGTCTTGCTCCTGGTAAGTACTAGGTTACGGTGATCTCTCTTAAAGATAGATAGAAATATAGCCAGATTAGTCTAGCTGTTTTCTATATTTATGTCAGACTATCCTACAGTGTTGCTGTAAAGCATTTTCCTGTGATCTCTGAACTCTGTAATGTCATTGTATTGAATGAATGAAGTATTGCCTTGTGTTTTATTATTTATTATTAAATATATTTAAACCTTTCAACTGTGGCTGTTTTGTGTAGAGATATTTAAGCTCTTAAGAGTACTTTCATGTATTCTGAGATACTGCACAAGTCATTCCTAAATAGCCTTCAAGTCTTGGTTAACACTACTAATTGGATAATAGTAATATCACACAGTAAGATTGGGCACCCTTTGGTAAGGGCCTTTATACTAGCTGGTAAAAGTAGGGGGTGGCAGGTGTTACTATCATTAAGTCTGGGCAGAAAGGGGGCATAGCTGGAGAACATGTGCTATCCTTCTCCAGGAGGGTCTGTGTGTTTGTATATAATTAAAATCTCAGTGTGTGTGTGTGTGTGTGTGTGTGTGTGTGTGTGTGTGTGTGTGTGTGTGTGTGTGTGTGTGTGTGTGTGAGCTATCTGGGGAGGGACATGAAGTACTGGTTGGATAGAGAGGGTACTGAGGTTTTGGTTTGCCTACTCAGCTGGAATCTTAGCCCTATAGCTGTACCAGTGGGGAGTCTTATTGGGGATCTGGAGAAAGAGGGAGAAACCAGCCCTCGACTGACTGTGATCTCTGTGTGCCTCTTAAGTGAAATTGTACTTTACTGTGTGTGTACTGGTTATCCTTCTCAATGTAGACACCCATAACTAGTGCAAGTGGTGAGGATCGAGGCTCCTTGATTACTGGGCCAGGGCACAAACATCACATATTAATTGTTTGGCAGTGATGGGATAGCCACACCACATACTAATTGGCTTGTAGTGGTGTGGATAATAAATTCCTGTAGCTTGTGTACAGTGATCACTGAAGATGTTTTTCTACTCTAAATCAGCCATGCAGTGAATATTCACAGTTCAGATCACAATTGTTTTATTTCTTTTCTGAGCTTAGTTAGTCAGGGAGAGCAGGCAAGCATGTCAGCAGAGGAGTATGGCAAGCTGACAAGGAGCCATTTGGCTGAGATATGCCAGGCTAAGGGACTGGTGCATGGAAACCTGACTAAGGCAGACATGATTGCAGCTTTGGTCACAGCTGCATCAGAAAACAGCAATCAGGAGGACAACCAGACTGGCCGTGGAGATGTACCACACTCAGAGAATGAACAGCTCAACCTTTTTACAAAGGACTTAAAAATCCATCTGGAGCTAAAGAGACTTAAGTCGGAAACCAGGTGTTTGGAAACAGAAGCAGCAGAGAGACTGAGACATCTACAAGCTGAAGAGAATGAGAAACTGTACCATCTACAGGCTAAGGAAAATGAGAAACTGCTACTCCTGGAAGCTGAAGAGAAGGAGAGGCAAAGGCAACATGAAAAGGGCGATGCTGACTCTTCACCAGAGTCATGGAGGTAATGAGGAAGGGAGTGAGAGGCAGAGGCAACATGAAAAGGCGATGCTGACTCTTCACCAGAGTCATGGAGGTAATGAGGAAGGGAGTGAGAGGCAGAGGCAACATGAAGAGGAGATGATGACTCTTCACCAGAGTCATGCAGGTAATGAGGAAGGGAGTGAGAGGCAGAAGCAACATGAAGAGGAGATGCTGACTCTTCACCAGAGTCATGGAGGTAATGAGGAAGGGAGTGAGAGGCAGAGGCAACATGAAGAGGAGATGTTGACTTTTCACTAGAGTCATGGAGGTAATGAGAAACGGAGTGAGAGGCAGAGGCAACATGAAGAGGAGATGCTGACTCTTCACCAAAGTCATCGAAGTAATGAGGAAGGGAGTGAGAGTCAGAGGCAACATGAAAAGGAGATGCTGACTCTTCATCAGAGTCATGGAGGTAATGAGGAAGGGAGTGAGAGGCAGAGGCAACATGAAGAGGAGATGCTGACTCTTCACCAGAATCATGGAGGTAATGCAGAAGGGAGTGAGAGGCAGAGGCAACATGAAGAGGTGACGCTGACTCTTCAACAGAGTCATGGACGTAATGAAGAATGGAGTGAGAGGCAGAGGCAACATGAAGAGGAGATGCTGACTCTTCACCAGAGTCATGGAGGTAATGAGGAAGGGAGTGAGAGGCAGAGGCAACATGAAGAGGAGATGCTGACTCTTCACCAGAGTCATGGAGGTAATGAGGAAGGGAGTGAGAGGCAACATGAAGAGGAGATGCTGACTCTTAACCAGAGTTATGGAGGTAATGAGGAAGGGAGTGAGAGGCAGAGGCAACATGAAGAGGAGATGCTGACTCTTCACCAGAGTCATGGAGGTAATGAGGAAGGGAGTGAGAGGCAGAGGCAACATGAAGAGGAGATGCTGACTTTTCACTAGAGTCATGGAGGTAATGAGGAACGGAGTGAGAGGCAGAGGCAACATGAAGAGGAGATGCTGACTCTTCACCAAAGTCATGGAGTTAATGAGGAAGGGAGTGAGAGTCAGAGGCAACATGAAAAGGAGATGCTGACTCTTCATCAGAGTCATGGAGGTAATGAGGAAGGGAGTGAGAGGCAGAGGCAACATGAAGAGGAGATGCTGACTCTTCACCAGAGTCATGGAGGTAATGCGGAAGGGAGTGAGAGGCAGAGGCAACATGAAGATGAGATGCTGACTCTTCACCAGAGTCATGGAGGTAATGCGGAAGGGAGTGAGAGGCAGAGGCAACATGAAGAGGAGATGCTGACTCTTCACCAGAGTCATGAAGGTAATGAGGAAGGGAGTGAGAGGCAGAGGCAACATGAAGAGGAGATGCTGACTCTTCACCAGAGTCATGGAGGTAATGAGGAAGGGAGTGAGAGGCAGAGGCACCATGAAGAGGAGATGCTGACTCTTCACCAGAGTCATGGAGGTAATGAGGAAGGGAGTTAGAGGCAGAGGCAACATGAAGAGGAGATGCTGACTCTTCACCAGAGTCATGGAGGTAATGAGGAAGGGAGTGAGAGGCAGAGGCAACATGAAGAGGAGATGCTGACTCTTCACCAGTGTCATGGAGGTAATGAGGAAGGGAGTAAGAGGCAGTGGGAACATGAAGAGGAGATGCTGACTCTTCACCAGAGTCATGGAGGTAATGAAGAAGGGAGTGAGAGGCAGAGGCAACATGAAGAGGAGATGCTGACTCTTCACCAGAGTCTTGGAAGTAATGAGGAAGGGAGTGAGAGGCAGTGGCAACATGAAGAGGAGATGCTGACTCTTCACCAGAGTCATGGAGGTAATGAGGAAGGGAGTGAGAGGCAGAGACAACATAAAGAGGAGATGTTGACTCTTCACCAGAGTCATGGAGGTAATGAGGAAGGGAGTTAGAGGCAGAGGCAACATGAAGAGGAGATGCTGACTCTTCACCAGAGTCATGGAGGTAATGAGGAAGGGAGTGAGAGGCACAGGAAAAATGAAGAGGAGATGCTGACTCTTCACCAGAGTCATGGAGGTAATGAGGAAGGGAGTGAGAGGCAGAGGCAACATGAAGAGGATATGCTGACTCTTCACCAGAGTCTTGGAAGTAATGAGGAAGGGAGTGAGAGGCAGTGGCAACATGAAGAGGAGATGCTGACTCTTCACCAGAGTCATGGAGGTAATGAGGAAGGGAGTGAGAGGCAGAGGCAACATGAAGAGGAGATGCTGACCCTTTACCAGAGTCATGGAGGTAATGAGGAAGGGAGTTAGAGGCAGAGGCAACATGAAGAGGAGATGCTGACTCTTTGCCAGAGTCATGGAGGTAATGAGGAAGGGAGTGAGAGGCAGAGGCAACATGAAGAGGAGATGCTGACTCTTCACAAGTGTCATGGAGGTAATGAGGAAGGGAGTAAGAGGCAGTGGGAACATGAAGAGGAGATGCTGACTCTTCACCAGAGTCATGGAGGTAATGAGGAAGGGAGTGAGAGGCAGAGGCAACATGAAGAGGAGATGCTGACTCTTCACCAGAGTCTTGGAAGTAATGAGGAAGGGAGTGAGAGGCAGTGGCAACATGAAGAGGAGATGCTGACTCTTCACCAGAGTCATGGAGGTAATGAGGAAGGGAGTGAGAGGCAGAGACAACATAAAGAGGAGATGTTGACTCTTCACCAGAGTCATGGAGGTAATGAGGAAGGGAGTTAGAGGCAGAGGCAACATGAAGAGGAGATGCTGACTCTTCACCAGAGTCATGGAGGTAATGAGGAAGGGAGTGAGAGGCACAGGCAAAATGAAGAGGAGATGCTGACTCTTCACCAGAGTCATGGAGGTAATGAGGAAGGGAGTGAGAGGCAGAGGCAACATGAAGAGGAGATGCTGACTCTTCACCAGAGTCTTGGAAGTAATGAGGAAGGGAGTGAGAGGCAGTGGCAACATGAAGAGGAGATGCTGACTCTTCACCAGAGTCATGGAGGTAATGAGGAAGGGAGTGAGAGGCAGAGGCAACATGAAGAGGAGATGCTGACTCTTTACCAGAGTCATGGAGGTAATGAGGAAGGGAGTGAGAGGCAGAGGCAACATGAATAGGAGATGCTGACTCTTCACCGGAGTCATGGAGGTAATGAGGAAGGGAGTGAGAGGCAGAGGCAACATGAAGAGGAGATGCTGACTCTTCACCAGAGTCATGGATGTAATGAGGAAGGGAGTGAGAGGCAGAGGCAACATGAAGATGAGATGCTGACTCTTCACCAGAGTCATGGAGGTAATGAGGAAGGGAGTGAGAGGCAGAGGCAACATGAAGAGGAGATGCTGACTCTTCACCAGAGTCATGGAGGTAATGAGGAAGGGAGTGAGAGGCAGAGGCAACATGAAGAGGAGATGCTGACTCTTCGCCAGAATCATGGAGATAATGAGGAAGGGAGTGAGAGGCAGAGGCAAAATGAAGAGGAGATGCTGACTCTTCACCAGAGTCATGGAGGTATTGAGGAAGGGTGTAGCTGAACCCCAGAAGCGCAGAAGGTCATTACATTTCTTACACAGTTTACATAGGGGGTAATTTTGATAGTTTCATTCATATGTTTGAGAGGTTATGTAAAATAGTATGATGTTGACCAAAGGCTCTGGATGTGGTTCCTGACCCACTTACTCCATGGTAAAGCTGTAACTGTGTTGTCTAAGTTATCTGATCATGATTTTTTTTTATTATACTGCTGTTAAGAGCTGTCTGTTAGAATTATTTAAGGTAACACCTGAAGCATATAGGAAAACGTTTTGTGAGCATAGGTGCAAGACAGATGAAAGTGTTTGTGAATATGTTACTGAACTAAGCACTTATTTTCATAGGTGGGTGAGTAGATGTCAGGTCACCATTTCTGAAGGGCTGGCAGACCTTTTAGTGAGGGAACAAGCCCTTAGCACTTTGCCTGAGGACATTAGGATTTGGTTAGCTGATAAACAATGTGCTACTTCAGATGAGTTGGGAAAGAAGGGAGACCTATACCTAGCAAGCAGGGCATCACTGCACAGAAATGGGACACCAAGTGTTGTTTATGGGTCTAAAGGAACCCATGGTGGGCAGCTCAGGTGGCCCCAACAGAAACTGCCTGTAGCAGGGTTAGCCACTAGTCCAGGTACACATCCAGGAGCTAGGGTTAGATGTTTTGAATGCAACCAGTGGGGCCATGTGGCATATAGTTGTCCATGGAGGCAAGGTGGGGAACAAAAGGTGAGGGAGTCAAGTGGGAAAGACAAAATGCCAATAGTAGGTTGTTTTGAGCCAACAGGGTACCAAACTACCATCCTGTAGATGTCCTGACAGGGAAGGATTTTGATGAGGCAGGACCATGCATTTATGCAGTTACACGCGGTTAGGCTAGGAGATGAGCATGTGGGCCTGGTAGTCTGGGGGAGACCCAGTCAGACTGCATGCTTGCAGCCAGGACTGGTGAGGTGGCTATTTCAGGGGGGGAGCTAACCTGTAGCAGTGAGACTGAAGGTGAGCCACAGCTGCTTGTTGGTACTGACGGTCCCTTGGACAGAGTGACTGCAAGGGTAGAGGTGAGTAGTAGTATCCAAGCTGACAGTAAGGCATCACTGTCAGATAATACCAGACGTACTGTGGAAGGGGAGCTGAGAAGGGTTACAAAGAGAGAGTTGAGACAGGCTCAGCTCTGAGACCCTACATTACAAGGCCTGCGGGAGGTAGCCAATGACGCACCTGACTCTCAAGGGAAAAGGGAATCTGTATACTGGGACAAAGGATTATTGTATAGAGAGTGGACATCTGAGGAGGGCTAGAGGGTGAGAGAATACAGCAGTTGGTAGTGCCCAGAGCCTACCATGTGGCAATTCTAGCCGTAGCTGATGATATTCCTTTTGCAGGTCATATAGGCATAAAGCATTCCAAGAGACATATTATGCAGAACTTTTATTGGGCTGGGTATTTCTAGAGATGTAACAGAATACTACAGGACCTGTGAGCAGCACCAAAAGGTAGGCAAGGCAGGAGACAAGGTGAAAGCTTCCTTGATGCCTTTGCCTATGACTGAGAAGCCATTTCAGAAGCCATTTCAGAGGGTAGTTGTGATATTGTGGGGCCTCTGAGTAACCCATGTTCCACAGGCAAAAAGTATATCCTAGTGACAGTAGTTTATGCTACCAGATATCCTGAGGCGGTGCTTCTTTCCTACACTGAGGCAGAAAAGGTGGCAAATTTTAAAGGATTTGTGTGTTTCAGCTACTTGGGCAGTGACACAAAGCACTGGTCAGATGGAAAGGGTTCTGGAGGTCTTGGTTTGACCACTCAGCTGAGTTCTCAACTGTATAGCTGTGGGAGAGAGAGAAACCAGCCACAGACTGACTGTGGTCTCTGTGTTCCCTTAAGGGAAATTGTACATTTTCTGTGTGTGCACTTGTCAGTCTCCCAGTGTGTATGTCCCCCACTGTTGCCAGTGGTGAGGACTGAGCCTCCTTGATTACTGGGCCATTGCAGTGGCATCACAGTAATGTCTGAAATAATTCAACTATTAACACTAAGCAGATCCTGACAACACTCATTAGGGCCAAAAAGACAGCCACAGTGGGCCCGACAGGATTCCAGGATGCTTTCTAAGTAGCTGATAACATGATCTATATGAGCCACTTGAGTCACTATAGATGAAAAACAGGCTTTGTCTCACGAGAATGGATGGCTGCAACTGTTATCCCACTTCACAAGGGTGCACCATCAACTAATGCTGGAAAATACAGGCCTATTAGTCTGACTAGTCTAAGATGCAAAGACATGAAGCAAATTATTTTGGGAATGATCAAGAAAGTCATAGAATGCTTTCAGACACTGGACCCAACCCTGTTTGGATTTGTCAAGGGAAGATCATGTCTACTAAAACTGGTAGACTTCTTTGAGAAGGTCACCAAGGCAATGAATGAGGGAAAAACTGGCTAAGGCATTCGTTACAATACCCCACTTGAGTATAGTTGATAAACTCAATTAAATGGGCATAAACCCTTACATAACTTGTTTGCTTGCCAGCTGGTTCACAAACAGGTCCCAGGAAGTCAAGATTGGTGATACCACCTCAGTTAAGAGACCAGTCGCTAACAGAGTACATCAGGGCTCTGTGCTGGGACTACTCCTATTTGTCATCTACTTCTCAGAGGTAAAAGCTAATTTCAAGGGCTTTTGGCTGACCAAAATCATGGATGACTACAAATTGGGAAATATCATACATTCCCCATGACACAAACATTTGACACGAAGGTGTAACACAGACAACTGACAGGTGCCTAAGTCACACACTAAAACTTAATGCCAAGAAAGATATTATAGTGCCTTTGGAGAAAACTGCCACCCAGGCTAATTATTCTATTAATAAGGCACTCCTAAAGTTGACCCATTAGTCAAGGGTCTGGGAACATACGTACATAGTAATCATTACCAACATGTGCCAGGGTGGTACAAAAATCATTCTGTGTCGACCAACTTATTAGCAAGAGCATGCCGTCCAAGTCCAAGGAAGTCACAATGCAACTTTATTTGTCCCTTATCTGACCCATCACTGAGTACAATGCCCCCTATGGCATGTAAATGAGCAGATATATGTAACAACTGGAATGCCCACAAAGGTTTGTTACCAGGCGAATCCATTGTATAAATACATTGCCCTATACAGATCCTTTTAAATCCCTATGGTTCAGAGGTTCATAGGTTGGTACTAGGCTATCAGCCCTAGGGCATATACAAGCCTAGCCATAACAATTCCCTGGCTATTTCTTCCCACATTATTTACTTTCCTGGACCCCTGTCTAGCAGGGTGACTGACGTGATCCCTGGGGTGAATTTCCTTTCTCCCATCCAATCGTCAAGGTTCCTCTTGAAGAGGTCCAAAGAGGCACTCTGCTTGACATGTATGGGCAATCTATTCCAGAGTCTGGGGAGTCTCTGGGTCAGGAACCTATCCCTCCAGCATGTTTTGTTTATTGTGATGACAAGGTTTAGATCCCTGGAGCGTGTAGCTCTGAGGGATTGGGATTTCTTTAAGTGTAGCATGTCCAACAGCTCTGGGTTTGACATGGTCTTGTATGTTAAGCAGAGATCGCCTCTGAGTAGACGATATGTGACAGACTATAGCTGGAGTTTTTTTAGGCGGTCAGCGTAGGGCATCTGCTTTAGGCCTGTGATTCTTTTAGTGAGGTATTTCTGAGGCCTTTCCAGTTGTTGCAGATGTCTTGAGAGGTACATACCAAATGGGGCGTTGTATTCTATAATGGGTCTAATGAGGGATGAGTACAGTGGGACAATGACCTCCTTTTTTCTGGATGAAAAGCCCTTCGTGATGAGGTGTGCCACATAGAAGGATTTCCTGACTGTTGTGGCGATGTGGTTATCGAAGGTGAGACCACTATCCACCTGTGTCCCTAAGTCTCTTATCACACTTTCTGTGTTTAGTGTACTGCCACCTATATGGTAATTCATGGATACATGGTTTTTCCCAAAGGGATAACAATACATTTCTTGGCATTGAGCTTGAGCCCATGGCTCTGGCACCAAGCATCTGTTTCTGTAAGGCCCTTTTGTAGAGTATCCACATCATTTGGGGATTCAATAATGGCTCCCAGTTTGCAGTCATCTGCAAACTTTGTTAGCCAGAGTCCCTTAGTGTTGACCTGTACTTCAGAGAAGTAGATGCCAAACAAGAGCTGCCCCAGGACTGAACCCTGAAGTACTCCACTTGTCACTTGTCTGGAGCTGGATTTGGAGTTGGCTACTTTTACAGTGTGGGTTCTATCAGTAAGCCATTTAGCAACCCATTGGGTGACATAGGGATTAATACCCAACTTAGTAAGTTTATCTATGATTCCAGAGTGGGGGATGCTGTCAAAGGCCTTGGCAAGGTCTAGATAGGCTGTGTGGACCACCTTACCCTTGCCCATGGCTCTGGAGACTGATTCAAAGAAGTCAATCAGGTTCAGGAGACAAGATCGGCCCTTCACAAACCCAAACTGGGTGGGGACTAGTGTTTGAAGGTTGCCAATGTCTTTGTTTATAAGTTCCATGATAATACGCTCCATGGCCTTGCAGATAAGGCTTGTCAGACTGATGGGACGGTAGTTTCCGGGATCCAAGGTGGATCCCCCCTTGTGGATTGGGATAACTGTAGCTCTGCACCACTCAGATAGCCTATGGCTATACTCTGTCTCCTACAGGTTAATGAGAGGCGATCTATGCCTAGCATACAAGGTATCATGAAAGGAGATACTGTCAGCCCAACTAGCTGGAATTTTGTAAATAATTATATGTCATTTGTGAATATTAACATGATTTAAATAGAAGTATAATAAAAGGGAGATACTGCCAGCGCATCTGTCTGGAATTTTGTAAATGTTTATGTGTCATTTGTGAATATTAACAAACTTCATGTAACATGCTTGTGTTACAGATGTATTAGAACTGTATGTCACATTGTACAGATGCGTGCTGAAGAGATATTTTATAAAGTACTGAGCAGAAATGAATACAGGCAATTACAACTGTTTAGATGTACAGTATATATTTTAACAATAGAAACTGAAACTCAAGAAGTTAACTTCAGAAGAATAGTTGAGATTGAATTAGTTTATGGCTGGGCCATAAAAAGTGATGTTATCTTTCAGTTTCAGTGCGATAGGAAACATAATGTCTAGAACTATAAGTTTTTTTCTATTATCTTTAAATGTGGAGGAATGTAAATTATTTTATGGCTTCCACCATTTGCCAAAAGATCTGAGGTCTATGTATTTTCACAGGTACTTGCTGAATGCTACCAGCTACATCAGTGGGGGATTTGACCTGGGATAGAGTCAGATGACAAGAAGTGATGTCATTCTGCAAACTATCCCAGCAGTAATATTTGGGATATTAATTTAAGAACTCTCTGAGAGAGAGAGAGAGAGAGAGAGAGAGAGAGAGAGAGAGAGAGACTGGGCATTTTTATTTTGTCTTTGACCTGACAAGAACTTCCAACTCACCACATCTGCCTTGCTGCTCTGTAAGTAAGTTAACTAGAGTACAGTAATTTCTCTTAAATACAGTCAGGAATATAATGAGGTATAGCTTAGATGTTTTCTTTATTTATTTGAGACTGCCCTGTAATGTTGTTTTAAATATTTCCTGTGATTTTGAACTCTGATGTAACTGTGATTATTTACTGAGTATTTTGTTATTTTATTTGTTATTAAATATATTTAAACATTTCACTGTGGCTGACATTTGTGAGACATATTTAGGTTATGAGAGAACTTGCATATTTATTTGGTGACACTGTGTAGGCCACTCCTAATAACCTTGCTCTTGGTCAAACTACCATTTAGATTAATAGTAACATTGCACAGTAAGATTGGACACCCTTTGTTAAGGGCTTTTTAAGTATCTGATAAGGATGTGTTTGGTGTCAGTGATAACTACCTTACAGTCTGGGCAAAAGGGGACAAAGCTAGTAAACATGTGACGGCCTTTCCCAGGTGTGTGTGTGTGTGTGTGTGTGTTTGTGTATAAATCAAATCTCAAAGAGTGCTTGTGTCAGATACTTGGGCAGAGACACAAAGCACTGGTTGGACAGAGTGGATGCTGCAGGTCTTGGCTTGGTCACTCAGCTGAGATCTCAACTGTATAGCTGTGCCAGTGAGGAGTCTTGTTGGGAATCTGGATAAAGAGGGAGAAACTAGCCCCTGACTGACTGTGGTCTCTGCGTACTCTTAAGGGAAATTGCACTTTATTGTGTGTGCACTTGTCATCCTCCCAATGTGCATAGCCCACAGGTGCTAGTGGTGAGGACTGAGGCTCCTTGATTACTGGGTCAGAGGTGGGGCATCACACAAATATTCTCAGATCCAGCATTAATAGATCTTTTGTTCATCTGCAAAATTAATAGCATCAGAACCATCCAAAAATTTAAGTTTTTCTTGTGACACAATAAGACATGTTGGCAAGGCAGAAATGTCTGTCTCAGAGCATCCCCGTGCTCTGGAACAGGCTCCCTAGCCATGTGAAGCACAGTCCATCGCTAATTCTATTTAATCATAACCCTGACCAATGGATGGGAAATCATACATTCACCCAGGTATGGCCCTGTCTTCTTTGATACAGGCAGACAGCATTTGACAAAGTAACATATCTCTCCCCATATACCCTCTAGAAACTTGCTAACTAACATCCCCCATCATAATAAATGCCCATGATACATATGGACACAAGTGAGTTGGGTAGGATTGCATGGCTATGCTTATAAAAGCTTGGTTAACCATTAGCCTTGTACATAACTGTGAACCTGAGTGCTATAAAGCTAAGAGTAAGACATTTATTTATTTATTTATTTATTTATTTAACATTTGTTGACCGGGCTAGTCTAGCTGGATATATGTCCATTTTCAGTAGAGGCCCGGATAGAAAAGCTCCACAAAGAACAGACAAAATTAAAAACAAATTACAGTTACAAGGCATTTAAATTCAGTGACAGATATATTAAAGTTTACATAACATAAAATACAGATGAAATACCACATCCCTTATTTTCAAGTTTGAATCTACTTATTTTTTTTTCATAGAAGGAGATTAACAAGAAGGATGAGGGAAATTATTAGAATCGGGTCTTAGTACGGAGTTGGGAAAGAGACGAGTAACAGAGGAGAATACAAAGAGGAAAAGGAGAGAGAAGTAAACTGAAGTGAACTTCAAGTAGAGCAGGAAGCGGGTGGAGTATCTATTAAGTCTAGCCGGGTAAACTAAGTCCAACTTTCATGTAAAGTGACCTTCAGAATATGAGGAATATAAGGTGGAATAGCTAAGGAAGAGTAACATGGTGATGTAACAGGAGAGAGTTTTAGTCAGGGTTGCTGCAGGGACAGAGCCAGTGGCTAGTAAGATGAAGTTTAAGCTTCTTTTTGAAAAGTGAAGTAGAGGAGATATTAGTGAGGTCTCCAGGAAGTAGGTTCCAGCTTTTCCCCACTGTGTAAGAGAAAAGGGAGCCACCTGCTTTATTGTTGGATTTATGTGTAGATACTAATAGTTTGTTAGATGAGCGAAGGTTAGAAAGATTTTTATATGGACTGATGAGATTTGTAAGAACTGGTGTTTTATCTGGGTAATAAAGGATTTTTGGGGTGATAATTACATGCTGAAATAAAAACTGATTGTGCAGTTCAAGCCAACCGAGTTGTTTTAAATTTAGGCAGTGGTACGTTCTAAATGGGGAACTGGTAGCAAATCTGGCTATACTGTTATAGGAGACAGTCAACTTGTTCAGGTTAGTTTTAGACAGATTAGTATATATAGGTCAGGGGCGGCCACGGTGGTGCAGTGGTTAGCATTGTTGCCTCACAGCAAGAGGTTCTCGGGTTCGATCCACGGCTAGGGTGCCTTCTGTGCGGAGTCTGCATGTCCTCCCTGTGGTCGTGTGGGTTTCCTCCAGGTGCTCCGGTTTCTGCCCACATCCGAAAAACATGCTGTAGGTGGATTGGACACTCCAAATTGGCCCTAGGTGTGAGTGTGTGCGTGTGTGTGCCTTCTGTGGATGGTTGGGTACTGGGCTGGCAACTCGATACTGTAAAACTCCACTGCCAATCATGAGAGGACAGGTGATCTGCTGTGGCAACCCCTAAACGGGAAAAGCCGAAAGAAGAAGTATATATAGGTGAGGCATAGAAGAGAGTAGAGATAAGGTCGCTGTGAGCAATGGTAGTTCTGGCTGTAGGATTAAGGAAGGGCTTGATTTTGTAGAGGGAGCCAAGTTTTTTGTTTATCTATTTTATTGAGGTATTAATATCATAGTTAATGCTATGGTCAGTAGTAACCCCTAAAAGTTTGGTTGTTCTGTCAGGAGATATGACTGTGCCATTTTTGGATGTAATAGAGAAGTGAAGTGGAATAGATTTTTGTGTTGGAGTAAATAGCAGTAGTTTAGTCTTTTTAGGGTTAAAGAGGAGACATTGCTGTAAAAACCAGTCTTCTACAAGCTCAAACACATTTTGGGTGAGGGTCTGAAGTTCAGCTAATACAGACAAATTTTCAGACAAATAAAAACAAGAAAAAGAACAGATAGGTTTTAGAGGAGAAGGAGATAACATTTTCATTTAGTTTTAGTATAAAACCAGGAGTCACACGGGAGATATAGCACTACCAGAAACTAAACTCGAGCCACAAAACTCCCATCCAGTACTCAACATGGGTTCTTACTCCCTTACCCTAAAGTCCATAATCTTACCCTAAATCTAAAACTCTAAGCTCCCTCCCAAAACCTATATTCTATGATCTCCCTCTAACCTTAAAACTCCCTTTCTGCTCTGTGAACCTAAAACTCCCTTCTTGCTCCTTAACCCTAAAATATCCCTCCCTGGGGTTAGTTGTCCAAATTCAGCAACCTACATGTTACAAGTCTTTTGAGTCCCTGGCTTAAAAAGAGTGTTTTTTGAGCTTTTGAGAATTGAGCACCTGTACTGTTCCCTAAATTAAGTCTATCATCCATTAATGTACCTAGACCAGTAATACTGTATAATAATCACAGGTCAGTGTTATCCCTCATCTGGTCATTGTTAGCACTCAAATAGCCTGTGGTAGCCTTCAGCTATCAAACAACCACAGCTCACCCTCCTAATGTCCATTGTTTCTAACTGTGAGGGCAGTCACTAAGAAATCTACAAGAACAAAGGCTCCTGTACAGATGATAAGCAAGATTTCAAACTGCATTATCAGTCCTGTATATTGTGTTTTTAAAATAACTACTAGATATTGGCATTTGACCTATTACTATACTGGCCAACTACAGTTATGGACACGTGACTTGGATGCAGTCATCAGTAAATCCTTAACGCCACCAAAGACACCAGTCCCATTAAAAACAACAACCTCCTTCCTCTTACTTCTCACTTATGGAAAACAACACTGACCCAAAACCACCGACTGTGGTACAGAAAGGAAAACAAAACCAAAGTTTAAAACTTTTATTCTTTCTTTTTCTGTAGCGCTTTGGTGTAACCACCTTCAAGGAGTATCAAACAGTAACAGACATAAACACACATTTATATATACACACCCCACATGAATAACCTCAATTAATCAATAAAATAATTACAATTTAAAGCAAACATTTCCAATTCAAATCATTATTAAGACCATTAGGCACAAGTGTCTTATACTTTAAAATATAAATACTTTCTTTATACCTCAACTTTTGTTTTAGTAAATTTTCATCTTCACAAAAACAATCCACTGTTTCTAAAACTGTACCTATTAACCTAGAAACATCACTATCATGTAACATTTCAAAATGTAGAGAAATTGTTTTGTATTCCCTTTTATTTCTAACATCTCTCATATGTTCCATAAATCTGACACGAAATTCTCTCTTAGTTTCCCCTATATAAAATAGGGCACAGGGGCATCTCAGTGCATAAACAACCCCTTTACTTCTACATGAATAAACCTCTCTGGGTTCAAATTTAACCCCATTTATATTATCAAAGGTTTTTACCACATTCTTACAAACAGTACATTTATTACAACTTAATGTTCCTTTAATAACTAGTGAATTAGGTATATCCACAACTGGTAAACTGAATTTACCGTGTACCACCATGTCTTTCAGATTCCTTCCCCTCTTATATGAAAAGAGGGGCTTATGTGGTAAAATACCTGCCAAAAACCTGTTTTCTATTAGATATTTCCAATAATATTCCACTAAGTCCTCAATTCCTCACTTTTGATGTTAAATACTGACACATAATATATGCCATCCACTTTATTTCCGTAAATTTCCTCACCATGCAAAGACCGTAGGCTATACAAGGTGTCATAACCTAATCTACTACCCCTACTGTCAATATTTTTATTTTTACATACCTTTTCCCACTCTGAATTCTGCCTCTTTCAGAATATTGGGGTTATAACCCCCTTTCAAATACATATTCCTAGTTCATTCTATTTCCTTGCCCAGCACTTCCTTATTACTACATAACCTAGAAATGTGATATAACTCTCCATATGGTAACGCTTTCAAAATATGAGGAGGATGGCAGCTAGAAGCATGGAGGTACTGATTCCCATCCATAAACTTCCTATGTACATTATAGGAGATGTGGCCATCCATACTTCCTTCTAAAACTAAATCCAGATATATCACCTTTCTTCCCATTTGTAACCCATCAAATGATAATCCAAATGGGTTATCATGCATCTCCATTACAAAATGTTCCACTTCTTCTAAACCTCCATCACACACAAAATTAAACTGTCTATATATCGAAAATAAAAATCGACATATTGTCTCAAAATTTAACTTTAACTATTCATGTGGGGTGTGTATATATAAACGTGTATTTATGTCTGTTACTGTTTGATACTCCTTGAAGGTGGTTACACCGAAGTGCTACAGAAAAAGAAAGAATACAAGTTTTAAACTTTTGTTTTGTTTTCCTTTCTGTACCACAGTCGGTGGTTTTGGGTCAGTGTTGTTTTTCACCAGTCCCATTAAATACTGCCTTTTTAAATGTAATCTGCCAGATTGTTACCCACACATTAATAATGCATCAGTTCCCCTCAATCATGCTATCACTCTAGTTTCCCTATCTCTGCAGCTGTAACATATATTTTTCCTTACTGCATATAAAGAAATTACCTGCAACAATATTTATGTTAAACTATAAATTATAGATACTAGTGCCTATAAAATTTCCAGTAAATAGTGCCTTTTTCAAATGTAACCTGCCTGTTAGTCACCCATTATACAATGACCCCCCCCATTAATATTCCAAAACGTGCATGCTGATTGGTTAGCGTGCACGTTGTAAATCAGACTTATACTAATGGAAAAAGGTCCGGTTGCCCGGACTATTTCCATTAGTATGTCTTTTTTTTTTTTTTACAGCAATGGAAAACGTAAGATCTCCGTTGCTTTTTAGAAACTGTCTTGCTATGTTAAAGGAGTTTAACATAGCGAGACAGCTTTAAAAAAGTAACGGAGATCTTCCTTTCTCCATTGCTTTTTTTAAAGCTGTCTCGCTATGTTAAACTCCTTTAACATAGCGAGACACTTTGCTAAAAGCAACTGAGATCTTGCTTTCTCCGTTGCTTCCACCAACAGCTCTGATGTACTGCATAAGCATACGCATGCGCAGTACATCAGAACTGCCGCAGAATACCAGACAGCTGCAGAAGGGCAGCATGGAGGCATTATACAATGCCATTATTTAAGAAAAGTAAGTATTTCTTTTCTTTCACCCTCGTGACCAAACCACACCAACCTTGGGTAAATCCAGCATTACCCACACCCAGGCATGGGTTATTGCTTAATTAGAACAGTCCATCACCCCCCATTCTGTCTATGGACTCTCCCTAGTTATGCAGCTCTAACAAATATTTTTCTTACTGCATAGAAATAAATGATCTTACAATACTGAAATTAACTGACAAATTTCAGAGTAATGTAAACACCACATATAAAAGTTAAATTGAATTAAAATTATTTTTTGCATTACAAGTATGAGCTAAATACTTGCCTGCTGACAGGAAATCATCACAGATTGTTTTTGGCCAAACTGCAGTACTGCCAGATGCAACCTGCTGTGCAGTCAGTTCAATATCATTTACAGCATCTGCTCTCATAAAGAAAATTTCACAAGGAAGATAAATCCAATGATGTATCCAACTTTATACCCATTGCTACTATCTCTCCTTTTTTTAAAATCTGTGAAAAATGCATTCAAAATCAATTACTGGCACATGGGCAAACAACCTCCTTACCCCAACACAACATGGGTTCAGTCCAGGGCATGATAGTACCACAGCTCTCTTAATCTTCACCAGCAGTATTAACCTGGCCAGAGACAATGGCCAACAGGTTTGTGATGTATTTATGTTTCTGCCAAGGACTTCAGTACTGTTTCCCATAGCCTGCTTCTGAAACAACCTTCTTCACTGGCCTATCAAACACCTCCAACAACTGGTTCTCCAGCTACCTTTCCAAAAGACTCCAGTCTGTTAAATGGATTAATTCTTACTTAGCCTTCCTAACCATCAAAACAGCTGTTCTCCAAGGTTCCATACTGGGTCCTGTGCTTCACAACATATTTGCCAGCAACCTACACTCTGGGAAATGTCAAGCATCCCTCAGACAATTTGTTGCTTGTTAACCTGCTCTGCTGTTAACAGAATTGCTCTACATTTCATTCGAGTCATTTACATCAGTTGAAATCTGGCTCAGCTCTCAACTTCTGGTGTAAAAAAAAGCTGCTGCTATTCTTGTCAAATGCTCTTACAAAGCTCAAACAGAATTTCTCAGAAACCATATGTGAAAAACACTCCTGTAGAAGTCATCCCCCAAATCAAGCTACTAGGCATGGCAATTGATAATAACCCGAAATTTTACTTCCATGTGCAGTAGGCTACCAAAAAGTCACCAAACAATTAGGGGTCCTCTATAGAACAAAAAACTACTTGATCAATTCACCCAGGAGACTCCTGGTCTGTAGACTCCTGCTCCCCACTTTACTATGTTACTCCCCAGAACTGCTTAACCTTTAAGCTTCCATCCACAATAAACTAACCAGTGTTATAATAAAATAACAAAATTTACCACAAACTCATCAAACAGAACCCATCACTGCTTAGCCCTAAGACAGCTTGATTAGCTTGAATTACCCAAGCAACTCACACCCAGCTGTTCCTACTCCATAAATTAATATACAAACCAGAATAAAACAGATTTATACTAGACTTATTGCACACATACACCCCTGCTAGGCCACTTCGATCTGGAAATCAAATGCTCCTCACTACCTAGAAACCACACCTTCATAGGTTCATAGGTTCATAGGTTGGTACTAGGCTATCAGCCCTAGGGCCTATACAAGCCTAGCCATTACAATTCCGTGGCTATTTCTTCCCACACTATTTACTTCCCTGGAACCCTATATAGCAGGGTGACTGACGTGATCCCCGGTGTGAATTTCCTTTCTCCCATCCAATTGTCAAGGTTCCTTCTGAAGAGGGCCAAAGAGGCACTCTGCTTGACATGTATGGGCAATCTATTCCAGAGTCTGGAGAGTCTCTGGGTCAGAAACCTATCCCTCCAGAATGTTTTGTTTATTGTAATTAGAAGGTTTAGATCCCTGGAGCATGTGGCTCTCAGGGATTGGGATTTCTTTAAGTGTAGCATGTCCAACAGCTCTGGGTTTGACATGGCCTTGTATGTTAAGCAGAGATCGCCTCTGAGTAGACGATATGCGACAGAGTATAGCTGGAGTTTTTTAAGGCGGTCAGCATAGGGCATCTGCTTTAGGCCTGTGATTCTTTTTGTGAGGTACTTCTGCGGCCTTTCCAGTTGTTGCAGATGTCTTGAGCGGTACATATCAAACAGGGCATTGTATTCTATAATGGGTCTAATGAGGGATGAGTACAGTGGGACAATGACCTCCTTTTTTCTGGATAAAAAGGCCTTAGTGATGAGGTGTGCCACATAGAAGGATTTCCTGACTGTTGTGGTGATGTGGTTATCAAAGGTGAGACCACTGTCCACCTGGGTCAATAAGTCACTTATCACACTTTTGGTATTTAGTGTACTGTCACCTATCTTGTAATTCATGGGTACATGTTTTTTTCCCAAAGGTGATAACTATACATTTCTTGGAACTGAGCTTGAGCCAATGGCTTTGGCACCAAGCATCTGTTTCTGTAAGGCCCTTTTGTAGAGTATCCACATCATTTGGGGATTCAATAATGGCTCCCAGTTGGCATTCATTTGCGAACTTTGTTAGCCAGAGTCCCTTAGTGTTGGCCTGTACTTCAGAGAAGTAGATGCCAAACAAGAGCCGTCCCAGGACTGAACCCTGAGGTACTCCACTTGTCACTTGTCTGGAGCTGGATTTAGAGTCGGCTACTTTTACAGTGTGGGTTCTATCAGTAAGCCAGTTAGCAACCCATTGGGTGATGTAGGGATTAATGCCCAGCTTAGTAAGTTTATCTATGATTCCAGAGTGGGGTGTTGGTGTCAAAGGCCTTGGCAAGGTCTAGATAGGCTGTGTGGACCACCTTACCCTTGTCCATGGCTCTGGAGACTGATTCAAAGAAGTCAATCAGATTCAGGAGACAAGATTGGCCCTTCACGAACCCAAACTGCATGGGGTCCAGTGTTTGAAGGTTGCCAATGTCTTTGTTTATAAGTTCCATGATAATATGTTCCATGGTCTTGCAGATAAGGCTCGTCAGACTGATGGGATAGTAGTTTCTGGTATCCAAGGTGGATCCCCCCTTGTAGAGTGGGATAACTGTAGCTCTGCGCCACTCAGTGGGGATGAAACCTAAGGTGAGGCTATGATTAAACATGACACTTAGGTGAGGTGCCACTTCATATTGTAGTTCATGTAGTACACAGCCGAGGATGTTATCTGGTCCCATGGATGCTGTATTCTTAGCTTTGGAGAGTGTGTTTTTTACCTGTGTGGCCGTTATTACCTGTCAGCAGCAGCCTCTCTACTCCAGCTCTGTAGCCACTCTTGGAACTCTATTCCCTTATCCCTTAAACATACCAGCAAACTTTTCAACTTGAAGACCAGTCTAAAAAATATCTATCACCTGGACCTGTCCATGAGCAATCTTCATAACTGATGCATGATGGCCACTTACTATAACTTTGCCTTTCAAACTCTTAGTCACTAAAACTTCCATATCTTAGCAGGTAGTAATGTCCTAACAGCATAAAAAATCTTACTTTAATGATACAATGCTACTAATGCATGCTATTCTGCCAACACTTTCTACTTTTTATTCTCTGCTCTTATGTCTTTATAACAGTCTCATCTTTATTACTCTCTGCGTGTCCTTAATTTTCCCTTCTGCTCATTACACCCCCATCTCATTCTCTTACTCTGGTTATTTTGGCATCAGAATACACTATTATTTCTCACCTCCATTTATGATTAGAATTATATTCAATATTTTGAATAACTACATATTATTTTACTTAACACAGGCTTTCCACTTCTGAGGAATGTCTTGCTACCTGCAGTACATGCTGTAATCTTGATCATAATTTCTCCTAGCAATATTATGTAAATGTATTTCAATCTGATGTGGGGGAACTTATGTATAAGATGCACCCCAATCTATTGTAAAGAGTTTTATCTTTTGTGCAGCTTTTCTCCCTTTGTTTGTAATGGGTCTATATTAAATCAGCGAATGCTTAAAAAAGCGAATGCTGATTTATCGACCCTATGTAAATCCCTAAAGTCCCTGCAAATTCTAAGCTGAAAATTGTAAGAGGCTGGTGTTAAAAAATTGGAAAAAATACCATCTTGTTGTTTGCCTTTTTTCCTGGCCACTAAATAGTTGGGAGCTGGATAAACCCCGCACCGCTCGCCCTCGCTACGCTCGGGCTCGCTCCATGCCTCTCCCTGCCCCCATATCCCACCCGCCCCCGTAGAGCTAAATTTATACCTAACAAACCACACCCCCACTTCTCTTCTTTAGCCAACCAAACTGACTTTAAATCCCCACCCACTTCTCTACCAATTTCTTCTATCTTACCCCCATATATCTTCTCAATTTAAAGCATCATTGCCCAAAGAAAATGAAGCCTACAACACTCATCACAATTAAGCCAATGCCAAAAATTGTATCCTGTACTCTACTACTTATTATCAAACTATATCTAATAACTAGATATGAAGACCAGGCACTCTCAGGTTTTTTCTACCCCAGAGGCCAAACTAGTACCTTCCCACCCCTAAGCTATTCTAAACCTAACACCATCCATCTGTCCAGTAAAATATACCATCCCAATCACCACAACCCCCTTAAACTCAACCCAAAGCACCCCAAATCCAAACATGAACTTAAACTATTACTTAAGCTTATGAGACTATTAGACTATCTAAGAAAAAATATAACCATAGATGGGGATATCCATCCCAACCCAGGCCCCACATCCACTCCAATTGCAAACAGCCCACCGCTTACCCTACCAAACTCCCTTCAAATATACCACTTAAACATAAGAAGTCTAAATAATAAGATTCATAACTTGCACGCCCTAATAGCAATGTACCTCCCAGATATAATATGTCTAACTGAAACCTGGCTAAAACAAGGGACCAAAGATAATGAGATAATGCCACCAAGCTATAATATATTTAGAGCTGATCGTCTGACAAAAAAAGGAGGCGGCATTGCGGTGCTCTATAAGAGCACACTGAATGTCACTATTAACTCGCCTCAACCACCCCAGATCTCTAATGCTGAAATACTTGCACTAAAACTACAAATAAACAAAGACAAAAGTATTAATCTAATTGTGACCTATATTCCCCCCGGGAATAACTCTGACACCCTTGAGCTTATCCTTAGCTGGCTATCAAATAACTATCCTCAAGAAACCATTATCCTAGGAGATGTTAATATAGACTGGACTCAATGCTCCTCAGAAGTCAACCCTACCCACATTAATTTACAGGGATTCTGTCAGTTATTATCTTCCCCCACCAGAGTAGGTAATAATAATCAAAAAGAGAGCATCCTAGACTGGATACTCATCAACAGTCATCCCCAAACATATACGGCCGGGACCCTTCCGAACAACCTTAGCGACCATCTCATCACCTATATTATGAAAAAGAAGGTAATAAACTCCACTCTGCCTATGTATAGGCCAGTCAGAAATAGGAAGCATTTAGACCTCACTAAATTCCTGATGAAACTTAAATCCTTTAACTGGGCATCCCTTAAGCATCTCCCCCTAGAGGAGGCAGTACTTCTTTTTAATAGCACATTCCTAGCCATACTTGAGTCTCACGCCCCAATAAGATAAATCGGAGTAAAAACAAATATTGCACCCTGGTTAACAAAAAACACCATATCACTAATCAAAAGTAGAAACAAAACCTGGAACACCTGGCGTTCAACCAAATCAACCTTGGACCGCATAAAATTCCAACAACTAAGAAATGAGACCAAAAAAGCAACATTATCTGATAAGAAAAATTACTATTGCCAACTCCAAAATAAACACCAAAACAACCCTCAAAAATTCTGGACTGGATTAAATAATCTTCTCCACCCAGGTAAATCCTCTACCCCTACCCCAAAAACACTAAGTGACAAAACCCCTGAAGACGTAGCAAATTCCTTTAACAATTTCTTTACTGATACTATACAATCCCTAGCTAATCAACTACCATCCACCAACTCCATTAAAACGGAAAACTTACAAAAGTCACAATCCACCTTTAAATTCCAACCTGTCCCTACTGCCTATATATGTTCCTTACTGAAGAAACTAAAGCCAACTACTCTCTCTGCAGACCTTCTCCCAGCTGAATACTTACAGATAGCAGCAGATGCCATCGCGTACCCTATCTCGATACTAATCAATAGAACCATAGCAGAATCCACAATCCCATCAATATGGAAAATATCCCATGTCATACCTCTCCACAAAGGTGGCTTATCAACTGAACTATCAAATTATAGGCCCATAGCAATACTGTCACCATTGGCCAAAATCATGGAGAAGTGTATACACAAACAACTTCTTTACTATCTTACCATGAACAATTTACTAACCAACACACAACATGGTTTTAGACCCCACCATAGTACAACCACTGCTCTTCTCTCTTTTACTGACACTTATCAATCACAACCGAAATGACAAAAAAATATCTTCAGCACTATTTCTTGACCTATCAAAGGCCTTCGATATGGTGAACCACCAGCTACTTCATCATACACTAGAAAATCTCCAACTAGACAAACAAGCTCTAGATTGGTTTCTTGGCTATCTCTCTGATAGGAAACAAGCCGTACTCTGGCAATCTAAACATTCCAACCCCTTACCTAATACCATAGGAGTACCCCAAGGATCTATACTGGGGGTTCTTCTGTTTACTATCTTCATAAATGACCTGTATAAAGCCATCCCTGAAGCCACCTGCATTCAATATGCAGACGACTTGACATTAGTCTGTGCTGATACTACTCCTGACAACCTATTATCCAAAACTCAATCATGTTTCATGTCAGTAGAGAATTGGCTATTAGGACGTAACTTGATCCTGAATCCAAACAAAACCAAATTACTACTTTTCCACCCCACTGAAAAGACGACACCCCTATCCTTTTCTATCCAATCCAAAAATAGGACAGTCATCTCTCCAGACTCCTATACCAAACTATTAGGAGTTCCCATAGATAACAAACTTAGATTTGATATCCATATCAATCAGACCATTAAAACCGTTAATACAAAACTCGGGTCTCTATACTGGATCAAGTCTTTTCTAACTCCAATAGCTAAAGTGACCATGGCCCGCTCACATCTTCTCTCTACCCTCCTGTATGCCTCCCCTATACTCACTAATCTCAAAACAGCGGAAATAAACAAACTAACACGCTGCTATAATCAGATTGCTAGATTTGCAACAGGAATGCCTTACAGAACACACCACTGTATTAACCTAAGAAACCTAGGCTGGATAGAATTCACTAACCTTCTACAGCAGACCCAACTTATTGAAGCATTTAAAATCCTGAACCAACCTGACAAAACTCCAGCGCTGAATAATTTAATCAGACCCTACAATAATCTCAGTAGTTTGTGTTCCTCCAATAAGCTACTAGTTCAAACAGTCAAAGCAAACAATGTAGGCGGTGACTCACTTTTTACCAATGCCATTGGTAAAATATGGAATTCCCTTCCTCCCAGCCTTTCCTGCACTTCCTCCCTATACGTTTTCAAAAAAAGGTTAAATCAACATCTAAAGTTACATTGGCTCTGTCAATGCTCAAGTCCTGACTAATCCTCTCTCAGACAAGTATAGATATTTCCCTAGATGCATACCCTCGCTCTTACTTCTTTCTCTCTCCTCTTAACTGAAATGATTAGCCTAGAAGGAGAATTGGTATGCTGGAATCAGTGTTAATATTTTTGTATCCCTGATATTGTTTATGATCAACTAATTATACTTTACTACATCTCCTTTGTAGCATTTTCTAGTATAGGAAATTAATTTGTTTTGTTTGTTCTTTCGTTCTTTGTATTCTCAATGCATTATCCTCTGTCACTGTGGAGCTTTTCTCCCCGGGCCTCCGCTGAAAATGGACATGTATCCAGTCGGACTATTCCGGTCAACAAATGTAAAATAAATAAAAATAAAAAATAAATAAATAAAAAAAATGTAAGTGAAATCTTACAATCCCAAACACTTGGAACAGTGATTTTTTTAACAGGGAAAAAAATCACTGTTCCAAAACAAAACAAAACAAAAAAATAACTTTAAAACAATACATAAAGTTGGGGAATTCACCCCCACACCCCCCTACTTAAATATATCAACTCAGAGATCACACTACAGTGCCGAAAACGGCAAAGTAACAGAAACAGCCAAGCAAATTCTTTCCCAGGGAAAGAATTCGCTTAAAAGCCGCTTTGCTATTTTGCCTTTTCGTTCTTTTAAGTTTGATCAAGGCGCATTCCAAAGAATGCAGTTTCGATCAGTTAATAGGAACTCATTTGTAATTACATATAAACTATTGTAAAATGTTTTTTGTGTGTTTTATGGAGCCTTTCTCACCAACTCCCTATAAAACATTTAATTTATTGTAGGGCTTTTCTTCATTTGTATATAGTTACTTATTAGCTGTTGTTTAAATGTCTTTGAATTAGTTGTGTATCATTTCTCCCCAGGCCTCTGCTGAAAGTGGGCCATTGACTTAGTTGGACTTTTCTGCTTACCAAAGGAAACTAAAATAAAATAAATAAAATAGTATAAACTGTACTCAAATTTGGGTGGTAAGAAGACTGAAGTAATTACGATGTAAGTTACATTTTAAGTAGCAAAAAATTTTTTTCATTTACTGTAATGAAGAAGCATAAGTGTTATAATCAAGGCTTAGGTTCATAGGTAGGTACTAGGCTATCGGCCCAAGGGCCTATGTAAGCCTAGCCAATAAGGTTCCCTGACTTTCACCTCCTGCCGAGCAAGGCTACAAAAGTTATCCCCGGGGTGAATTTCCTATTTCCCATCCACTCATCAAGATTTTTCTTGAAGAGTGCTAGTGAAGAACTCTGCTTGACATAGATAGGTAGCTCATTCCAGAGTATGGGAAGTCTCTGGGACAGGAAACTATCTCTCCAGCATATTCTGTTTACTGTGGTGACAAGGTTTAGGTCTCTAGAGTATGTAGCTCAGAGAGATTGGGATTTCTTTAGGTGTAGCGTGTCCAACAGTTCTGGGTCTGTATGTCAGGCAGAGATCACCTCGGAGTAGGCGATATGTGACGGAGTAAAGCTGAAGTCTTTTGAGACTGTCAGCATAAAGCATCTGTTTGAGTCCCGTAATCCTCTTGGTGAGGTATTTTTGTGGCCTCTACAGATGTTGCAGATGTTTTGTGAGGTACATTCCAAAAGGGACGTCATACTCAATAATGGGTCTAAATGACAGCCGAGTTGAGGGGAATAATGATCTCTTTTTTCCTGGATGAGAACCCTTTCGTGATGAGGTGTGCCATGTAGAAGGATTTCCTGACTATTGTGGTGATGTGATTATCAAAGAAGAGACTACTGTCCACCTGAGTCTCAAGGCTTCTTATCACACCGTGGGCATTAATTGGACTGCCGCCTATGTGGTAGTTCATAGGTATGGAGTTTTTACCAAAGGGGATGGCAATGCACCTTTTAGCACTGAACTTGAGGCCATGACTCTGACACCAGGTATCAGTCTCAGTGAGGCCCTTCTGTAGGATGTCCACATTATTTGGGGACTCAACTATGGCACCTAATTTGCAGTCATCTGCAAACTTCGTCAGCCAGAGGCCCTTCATGTTAGCCTGTACTTCAGAGAAGTAGATCCCAAAGAGGAGAGGACCCAAGACTGAAACCTGTGGTACTCCACTTGCCACAGGTTTGAAGTAAGATTTGGAGTGTGCAACTGTTAAAGTGTGGATTCTGTCAGTGAGGCAGTTGGCAACCCATCTTGTGATGTATGGATTTATACCCAGTTTAGTGAGTTTATCTATGATTCCAGAATGGGGGATGGTGTCAAAAGCCTTGGCGAGGTCACGATAGGCTGTGCGAACTGAATTACCCTCATCTACAGCTTTGGAGACTGATTCAAAGAAGTCAGTCAGGTTCAGGAGATATGATCTTCCCTTCACAAACCTGAACTGGGTGGGGTCCAGAGTTTGGAGGTTACCAATGTCTTTGTTAATGAGTTTCATGATGATACGTTTCATGGCTTTGCAAACAGGACTCAGGCTAATAGGGAGGTAATTCCTGGGGTCCGTGGTATCACCCCCTTTGTGGAGTGGTATTACTGTTGCTGTGCACCAGTCAGTGGGTACAAAGCCTGTCGTGAGGCTATGATTGAACATGGTGCTTAGGTGAGAGGCCAGTTCATTCTGAAGTTTGTGGAGTACACATCCTGGGATGTTGTCCAGTCCCATGGATGCTATGTTCTTGGCTTTGAAGAGTCCAGTTTTTACCTGCTCAGTTGTGATTGCAGGGGCACTGCATTCTTCCAATATGGATATGGTCCCGTTAGGGGGCGAGGGGGGTAAAGTTTGCACTGAACCTATCAGCCAGGATGTTGGCAATATCAGTTCTGTAATTTTCATGCCATTGTGCTGTAACACAGAGCAGATCTGGGTGTTGCAATTAAGATTCTTGACATAGCTATACAATGCTTTGTGGTTGTCCTTAGAGTCAGTGGCAATTTGTTTTCATAGCTGACTTTGGAGGATTTTATGAGGGATCTCAGCTTGTTACTGAGACTGACCAGGGAGCTCCTCCACTCCTGGGATTTTATGCTGTTTTGCAACAGTTTCTTCCTTCTTTTGTAGAGTTTGTTTATAGTAGGGGACCACCAGATTGGCTTCCTTTTTTGGAGGACAGTGTCTTGGTTCTGTTAGGGATAGCATGATCCATGCACTTGTGTAAGTGCTTATAGAGTACATTTGTATATGATTCAGCAGTCGTAACTGTATTGCCCTTCTGCATGGGTGATGTGAAGTTTTTCACTTCTGTCTTAAGAAGCATGAAGTTGGCTTTGGAAACATTTTTTACAATGGTTTCCTTAATGTGTGTTGGATGTGGGATGTGGATATCCATGGTGATTAGCATATGATCAGATCTGACCAGCGAAGAGTTGACTTCAGGTGTGGAGCATCAGTCACTCATGTTAGTAATGACCAGGTCCAGGATATTATTGCCCCTAGTGGTGTTGTGGATGAGTTGATCCAGGACATTGGAGTTTATCAATTTTAGAAAGTGTTGAGTGAAGGAGTTGGTACATGAGTAGTTTTCCCAGTTAATGGTGGGGTAATTGAAATCGCTCATTACTGGGGTTTTTGGTTGAACCCTAATATTTTCTAGTATATCAAGAAAAGAGGAGTGGGAATCCTGGGGCATGGTGGGGGATCTGTAGCACGCTACAATATGGATTGCAGTTTTGCCTAGAGTTAGTTGAACTTGGATAATTTCGGATGCATTATGTTGGGCAACTAGCCTGGAGGTGTGATTATCCTTAAAGAATTGGTATTCCGGTCCTGGTTAGATGGCTGAAAGGAATGGTATGAGTTATATCCTGGTAGTGCAGGGGTGCTCTCTGGAACCTTGAACCAGGTTTTAGTTATTGTACAGATATTGATGTTCTTCATTTTAAGGAGTGCCTTGAGTGTGTGCAATTTGTGGTTTAGACTTCTAGCATTGAGTAGCATTACACTCAGTTTTTGCTTGCCTGTATCTGTTACAGTGGTGGGTTTGTCCTTTTAAACTTGCCTAAAAAAGGCACTATAGGGGCGGCAAGAGCCTTGGCCAGTATCCAGAATCCCAGGGTCGACAGATGCAGACCTTCTCTGGCAAAGCATTGTGGCCTGTCGACCATGTCATCCCAGGCAGACTGATACTGGATCCCCTTAGAATGACACCAGAAGCTTAGCCAGTTGCTAAAGTCAGTCATTTTGTCCATGTACTATGGTATCATTCTAGTGAAGGTAGGATGCTACTCAGGGCTAGGGTAATACCTACTTGGATTACAAGATCAGAGAGCTACTCCACATCTCTTATCATGGTCATTCATGCCAGCATGGGCAATGACTGAATCATATTTGTACCTGTTGTGGAGTGACCTGAGTGCATGAGTTATGAGGCGGATCCTGGCTCCCGACAGGTAGCTAGCAGTAATCTTCTCCTTGTCTATTTTGGTGAGTGGAACAACTGTGTGCCTGACTATAGAATCACTGTGACTAATGTGTTAGGTAGGTTATGGGGCTGTGGATGAGTGGCACACTGGGTCTGTGTGTTAAGTGTCTTTTGGGTTGTGATGAGGGGTTGAGGTTGCTTACATTTCTGCTGCAGAGGCCTCTGTTGCTTGGGCAGATTCTTATTGACAGCCTCTGAGAATGTTTTTGTGTATCTTTGCATGGGTTTTGCTGGTGTAGGTATAATGGGGCTATGTGATGAGTGTGGTGTGAAGCAAGTGTTTACCTTCTCCTCCTGACTGATAAGTTCAGTCTTGGGGTGAGAGAGCTTTGCCTCCAGTTTGGCTAGATAAATGCATCTCTCACGGGTTGTAGTGTTGGGCGGTGGGAAGAGAAGGTGGTCTGTGTACATGAGGCAATTGCTACATTGCCCCAAGATGCTCAGATTCATCAGGTAGTCAGGAGACAACACCGGGAGCTGTCCTTCGGACATGCCTGGGTGATCACTTATTTCCTCTAGACAAGTCAGGGAAGTAAGTACTAGAGCTGTTTCCTTGCATTAACTTAGGGAAGATAAGTACTGAAACTGTTAACCACTAAGTAATGAAAGAGGTTGAGTGCTTCAGTAAATTGTAGTTTATTTAGTTCTTACAACAGTTCTGAACCAGTGCTGAGCATGAAAAAGCAGAAATTAAGAATCTGGCTAGTTCTAAGAGAAAAACTGAAGAGCAGACTTTATGGCGCTGGGAATAGTTTAACCCTAGCTAAGCAGCACTGTATGATGCGCAAACTCATGCAAACCCGTGCAAACACAGGTTTTTAACTAAGTTAAGTTATGTAACCACTGTTACTGTTCATATTTATGGAATCCATAAACAATATCACAGTACGGTGTGTATTTTGCATACATTTATGTTATACATGGTATATAAAAGCAATGGAAATAACAAAAAAATGAAGAAACAATAATGTAAGAAAGTCAGCTGAAACTACAATATCATGTCTGTATGTAGTAAATGTCTGACAATCTGAGAGGCAGCCTAAAATGTTAACAGATAATGCAAACATACAGTCTATGACATTCACAATGCATTTTAAACTTGTAGGAGATCATTCTAAAACTATAAATTCCAGTGTTGCGTAATTTAAATTGTTGCATTATATCAAGGCATTAGTAAAACTTTGTATGTAATTGCAGGAGATTTATTTAAGGATCCCATTCCAACAGCAGATCTGTACATCATTGCACGTGTTATTCATGTACTGCCAGAGGAGAAATGCATTGAGCTTCTAAGAAAGGTTTATGCAGCATGTAAACCTGGTAAGAATGACTATAACTTAATGTTCAGCAACTGTGTGCAAAAACACACAACTAGGTAAGTGTAATGCATGGATTAGAAATCATATATGACAACCTCACAATAAAGGTCCCCAATAGGTAATGCATGTAAACAACATTAAAACAAAACTTATGTTCCTTCAATATGCTGATATATGTTTACATTTTATTCAGTAGAGATTTATTTCGGATTCAGATATGTTTTACAGAAAATATAAAACATTGGCACACTACATGTTAATTTACATATTATATTATAAAAGCACACTTTCACGCATTGTAGGGCTGATACTTAAGTTTGTTTTTTGGTTTTCTTTTTTGTTTATTTCTTTAATGCATTAAGCATGTATGTATTTTGTTAACCAGGTATAAGGGGTTACAAGTTTGAAGAAGGGGAAACATAGCTATCCTCCCCTTACTTCAAGAACTCTCTTTTGGTCAGCAGAGCTAAATCTGCAAAAGTTTAGGCAGTTCTGTATTAATACTGTCTGGTGTCCTAGCATGTTTGTACCCACTTTTCTTTCAAAACATTAGCCAAGTCTTAGAGATTATTGGTTAATCGTATAATGGGGAAGTCATGATCACGTACTTCTCAATTAAATGTTTCTTTACATATAAAGGTGCAGTGGATGCATGACATACAACCCCATCAGGATATACAATAACTTTTCATGTAGTCTCTGAATACTTCCCTTTTTGGAGAGATGGCTTTTCTTATAATTTATTTAGACTGAAAACGGTAATGTACTCATACAGGAACTGGTCTTTTTTTGTGAAGTCAGTTTGCATTTGGTCAACTGACTGTTAAATGACATGCTAGTAAGCAGCATTCCAAATATAAATCCATAAATGGATGAGCAAATAAACATAAAAATAAATATTGTCACCACAGAATCTACACACAATTGTGTAGACATAACAAAGGGACAATAGTGTTAGTAATTAGATTAATAGTTAATTACAAATATTGGGGTATTACACAGATTTGTGTTAGGCCTCCTTCTTTTCTCAGTATATTATTAAACTCCTTTGTTCTGCCAAATTTTGACATCCCTCTGTATGCTGATGACATTGAGTTAACTACATCTTATAAATATCTTCAACAGTTGACCACAAACTTCCAGAATGACTTTTGCCTTATCTGCAACTGGTTGCTACAAAATAAACTCTCCATCAATAATGCAAATGTTTAAGTCATGCAGTTTTGGTTCTTCTAAAAGAAAAATAAATACAAAGTCCTACTCATTACTTATCCTGCAAACAATCTTAGCCCATTTAGAAAATGTGAGAAATATCTCAACTGTTTCTTTATCTTATTGTCAGCATACCAATCCAATAATCTATAAAGTATTACTTCACCTCAAGGTGACATACAAATTATCCAGTCTAATTACTTCAGAATTTCAAGAAATCACAAAACTGGAAAGAAATGTGACCAAATAAGCTAATAATCCAAAAAAAATGAATAAGATATTAAACACGTTCATCCAGGGTACTATGGACTTCATCAGAATACAAGAAATGCTGAGAAAGCACAGTTTACATACACATGCCAAGACCCCTCCCTCTCTTTAATTAAATAATTGATTACTTAAAAATGTCACAATACCTCCAGACTTATAAAACCACAATACTGACCTAAATTGGTTGTAACATAACTAGGTAGTAAAGCCTTAGCAACAAGTGCAGTTAAACACTGAAAAATAAAATAATGCACAGTACAGGATGATTTATGTTGGATGTAAAACATATAGCTATGAATATAAATATCAATTTGAATCACAAAAGTTTAAATATAGGTACAAAAGTAGATGCCAGTATAAATATATATAAAAATAAACAGACAAATATATAAAAAAGTGTATATTAAAATGTTTATAAAAATGTATATAATAAAGGCAACCTTATCACTTGAATTATTAAGTCAATGAATATACATCTGAAAAGGGGGTAGTAAGTGGTGAACGTAAATACATTACAAAATGTAAGCAGCTTTTAATTTCAGTAGGCTGCTAATGGAAACTGATTCATTCAAACCAGGACTGGCCATAGCATTGGTTTTTAATTGCCATCCGAATTCCTTTGACTCCATAAACTAATCAGATGCCCCTCCCATTGTTCCAAGTCAACATGATCTGAAATGACAAACTTAAACGAATGAGTCCTGTTTTCCTTGATATGCTTGAATAAAACATCATCCTCATTGCTTGTTTTAATAGCATATAGGTGTAGGTACACCCTAGTTCTCAGAGTCTTTTCAGTTTTATTTATTTATTTATTTATTTATTTATTTATTTATTTATGTACATTTGTTGGCTGGGAGTGTCCGACTGGACGTAGGTCCATTTTCAGCGGAGGCCCTATATAAAACTCACTGCATACCTAGCATTGGGCTAAATAAATGACTCCTTTACTTCCATGATAATATTTATAGTTTAATCATATTTCACCATAGCCAGCCAATGAAAAGACTGTACCTTCCAACATATATTGGCATTGGAACATTGTCTGGACTTACTCATTTTTCCACTATTGCTAGAAGTGCTGCACTTTTCAATTAGCATTTTGAAACAGGTGTCTTTTTGGATACAATAGTGTAGTGAGGACTGTACCGACAGTATTCAGGAAATACTGGTCTATCCCAAAAATGGTCCAGTTTTTGAAAATAATGGACTGAATCCATGAGTGCTTTTTGAAATCTAGAATTAGGACTATTACAATTAGATGCCATCATGGACATGTTCAACTCCTTGTCATACCCCAATAAAGGTGTAAAATGACCGGTTGCTCTTTTGTGTGATACTTCACTAAATATATTAGATAAAAATGGGTCTGGGTAACCTCTCCTGGCTAGCATCATCCTCAGTTTACAACATTCATCCTGAAATAACCTTTCATTGGACACCATCCTGGCCAACCTAACACAGTGTCCTTTAACCAAGACCTTCTTTTGATGGATGGGGTGCCAACACTCAAAGTGTAATAGCGAGTTGGAATAGGTAGGGTTACAATAAATAGTGAAATCAAAACCTCCTGAAATACCATTTTTCCATAAAGTAACATCAAGTTAATTCACTTTGTCCCCCTGTATGAACATGATGAATTTCAAAAAATCTGTGGTAGTATGCAGGTAATCAAAAAAATTAGTCCAGTCTGTTCAGTATAGTGGCCAACAATTGCTGAACTCAGAATCGATTACAAATTTTGCCTCCCAGTGTGCTAACACTACATTGTCAAAAATAGGGGCGCAAGCAGTTCCCATCGCTACACCCTTCGTTTGTCTGAACAGTTGATTCTCAAAGCAAATAAAGTTATTATATAGCACAGTTTACATTAGTGTTCTAAGTGTGACTATTTTATTGTAATCAAGTGTGGTGTTAAAACACTGATATATTTATAAAATCACTCTGTCCGAACAGCATGTAGGATAACTGAAAAAAGATCTTTTATATCAATAGTGACAAACACCAATTCATCGCAATAAAGATCATTGGAAACTTTTGAAAGAAAATCCCATGAGTTTTTAAACATTTGTTGTCTGACAAGACACCTTTACATACCACTCAACATTTTAATGCAAGAAATCTGGAAAGAGCGTGACAAAGTGATAGGACAAAGGCCCCAAAATAGGAACAGATTTTTAATATTACTGTTATAAACTTAGAAATTGGAAGAATAACAGGGTTTATGTTAACATACATTTTTTCTGAAGGATTTGAAGTCTGAAACTCAAGTGTATATCAGTATTTGGTAACTTCAGTCCTCAGATCATCCCAGTGATTTGCCAGAAAACTACAGATTTTATGAGGAACAGTCCAAAAATACGAGGCAAAAATCTGGACATTCTATGCAAATTTGGACAGTTGAGAGGTATGAAGCATTGGTTTCATGGTCAATGGATTTAGCTGGAATACAATTTTTTGATGCTTTTGCATCAACAATTGGTCATGTAGGTGGGTCTGAAATAGTCTTGTGAATTTTGGTGATTCCAAAAATAGTGGGTATCTTGGGATTTGGGACATAACAAATGTACTCTGGGAGATTCATCTGATTATTGTACAACATATCATCCAATAAAAGGTCAATTCTTTGGTAAGCAATGTTAATCTGATTACTTCAGATCTCCTCATAAGTATCTGAGTACAGTAAACTAAACATATAATTAATATATCCATTAGTGCCCATGACTACTAGACTCCCACCCTTGTCTGGTTTAATATCTCCTTAATGCTTTATTATATTGAATCGCCTTTAAAAAAGCTCTTTCTGTAGGATTCATATTGGAACTCCTGAAGCTAGTTTGTGACCTGCTCAAAAGCTTCCTAATTTCGAGTTCAGAGTTCACACATCTTCTCAAACATAAGAACTGTAGGGTGTGGGGGGTTTAAGGTGCTAGGACTCTTGATTGTACTAACTATACCATCACTATTGTCACAATTATTTTTAAAACAAAAGCCAAAATTAAGTTTTCTAGAATAAAACTTTATGTTAATAAGGGCTTCATCAGTTCTTGCTCTTCTCATTGAGACAAAGGTTAAATCTCATTCCAATCCACCCAGGAATTGTCAACATCAGTTGCACTATAATTATAAATTTTAAAATTGCCACATTTACTGCTGACTATATTACAGGCTTCTACTGGAAATCCATCTGGGAATAGCCTCTCCCCTCCCCCTCCCTCCCTGTCGGGAGAAGGGCTGGCACTGTGTATTCCTCCCCATTTGCCGCCCCCCATTTCATTCCCACTGGTCCCTTAGTCCCTTGGACCTCCTCAGGGATGGAAACTCTAAAGGGTCAAATTCCATTTCCACCCATGTATTGTCACTGATAGGACCTGGGTTACTAATAGTATTGTTGCTGATAGGGATTGGGTTACTAATAGTATTGTTACTGATAGGGATTGGGTTACTAATAATATTGTTACTGATTGGACCTGGGTTACTAATAGTATTGTTACTGACAGGGTTTGTGTTACTAATAGTATTGTTACTGATAGGGTTTGGGTTACTAATAGTATTGTCACTGATATGACCTGGGTTACTAATAGTATTGTTACTGATAGGATTTGGATTACTAATAGTATTGTTGCTGATAGGGTTTGTGTTACTAATAGTATTGTTACTAATAGGGTTTGGGTTACTAATAGTATTGTCACTGATAGGACCTGGGTTACTAATAGTATTGTTACTGATAGGATTTGGGTTACTAATAGTATTGTTGCTGATAGGGTTTGTGTTACTAATAGTATTGTCACTGATAGGACCTGGGTTACTAATAGTATTGTTACTGATAGGGTTTGGGTTACTAATAGTATTGCTACTGATAGGGTTTGGGTTACTAATAGTATTGTTACTGACAGGTAATGTATTACTAATAGTATTGTTACTGATAGAGTTTGGATTACTAATAGTATTGTCACTGATAGGACCTGGGATACTAATAGTATTTTTGTTACTGATAGGGTTTGGGTTGCTAATAGTATTGTTACTGATAGGGTTTGGGTTACTAATAGTATTGTTACTGATAGGGTTTGGGTTACTAATAGTATTGGGGTCTATATCAGAATAGCGAAGAGGCATTTAATCGAATGCCTCTTCGGCAACACATAAACAGCAAATGCACTAAAGCGTGAATGCTCAGAACACCGATTTCTTTTCCTGAGAAAGAAATCAGTAGCACTAACACACAAACACACACACTTTCAAACATTACAATGTGGGGGGCCTCACCCCCACACCTCCCAACGTGAGGGGAATGTGCCCCCACACCCTCTAACTAAATATACTAACTCCGAGATTGCACTACAGTGGGGAAAGGGGCAAACACCCAGGAAAGGCCAAGGGATTTCTTTCCCAGGGAAAGAAATCACTGTTTTGAGCATTTGCCCTTTAGTGCATTCGCCCTTTATGTGTTGACAAAGGGTAGTTCGATTAAAGAGCTAGTTCAAAATGATGTGAAGATTACTGATCCTACAGACATTGCCAACATACTGGCTGACAGGTTCAGTGCAAACTTCTCCCCCCCCTCCCCCCCAAAAGGAGAGATATCTATACCAAACGATTGCAGCCCCCCAAACATCTCCAGCGCCCAAGTGAGAACTGCTCTCCAAAGCAAAAACACAGCATCCATGGGACCTGATGGTGTCCCCGCTGTGTGCTCCATGAACTCAATGAGGAATTAAACCCACAGCTAGGACAGCTGTTTAATCAAAGTCTTACCTCTGGATACGCACTCCAGGAGTGGCGCACTGCAACTGTGGTACCACTTCACAAAGGCGGTGCCTCCACCGACCCTGAAATTACCGCCCATTAGCTTGACAAGCCTTATCTGCAAAGCCATGGAGAGGATCATAATGGACCTCATAAATAAAGACATAGGGAATTTGCAGACTTTGGATCCAACCCAGTTTGGCTTTGTCAAAGGCAGATCATGCCTTTTAAACTTGGTTGACTTTTTCGAAACAGTCACCAAAGCCATTGATGTGGGAAGGTAGTCCATACAGCGTACATCGATCTGGCTAAGGCCTTCGATACAATACCCCACTGGTATCATTGAAAACTCATCAGCTTAAATGTCAACCCATACATCACAAGATGGGTTGCAAACTGGCTGAGTGACAGAACCCACAGGGTCAGAGTTGCTGGCGCCATGTCATACTCAAAGCCTGTCACAAGTGGTGTCCCACAGGGCTCAGTCCTGGGCCCACTCTTGTTTGGCATCTACTTTTCCCAAGTACAAGCAAACACAGGAGGGTTATGGCTGACAAAGTTTGCAGATGACTGCAAACTGGGCCATAGTAGAAAACACATCTGACACAGATATCCTTCAGAAGGGTCTCACAGAAACGGATACCTGGTGCCAGAGCCACGGCCTAAAGTTAAATGCCAAAAAATGCATAGTCATACCCTTCGAAAACAAGGTTACCCCTAGCTACCAAATAGGTGGCAATCCACTGAGCACAGAAGAAGTCATCAGGGACCTGGGGACCCAGGTTGATAGTAGTCTGTCATTCGACACCCATGTAGTTAAAGTAGTTAGGAAGACCTTCTACATTGCCCACCTTATCATGAAGGGATTCTCATCTAGATCAAGGGAGGTCATAGTCTCCCTTTACTCATCACTCATCAGACCAATGATTGAGTACAATGCCCCATTCGGAATGTATCTGACCCGACACTTGCAGCAGCTGGAGAGGCCACAAAAGTTCCTCACCAAAAGGATAAAGGGTCTCAAAAATCAGTCCTATGCTGCCCGACTGAAAGAACTCCAGCTCTATTCAGTCGCCACCGCTTGCTCAGAGGTGACCTTTGCCTAACATACAAGGCCATGTCAAACCCAGATTTGATGAATATGCTTCACCTCAAAAAATCTAGATCCATCAGAGCCACAAGGGCGGGAGACTTAAACCTTGACACGGCTATTAATAGGACGTGCTGGAGGGATAGATTCATCACCCAAAGACTCCCTATGCTGTGGAACAAAATCCCGGTACATGTGAGGCAGAGCACCTCGCTGGCCTTGTTCAAGAGAAATCTTGACCAATGGATGGGAGATCGCAGATATACCCCAGGGATTACCTCAGTGTCACTGCTCGACAGAGGCACAGCAAAATAATGGGTATAGTTCCCCATACTAAAGGGGTGGCGTAAGCCACAAAACGATGGGCTAGGCTTGTAAATGCCCTCGGGCAGATAGCCTAGTATGAACCTATGAACCTATGAACCTATAAACACCTCTTGGCTATTCTAGACCCATAGTATTGTTACTGATAGGGTTTGGGTTACTAATAGTATTGTTGCTAATAGGATTTGGGTTACTAATAGTATTGTTACTGATAGGACCTGGGTTACTAATAGTATTGTAACTGATAGGAGCTTGGTTATCAATAGTATTGTTACTGATAGGGTTTGGGTTGCTAATAGTATTGTTATTGATAGGACCTGAGTTACTAATAGTATTGTTGCTGCTAGGACCTGGGTTACTAATAGTATTATTACTGATAGGGTTTGGGTTACTAATACTATTGTTACTGATAAGACCTGGGTTACTAATAGTGGGTTTAGGCTACTAATAGTATTGTTACTGATAGGGTTTGGGTTACTAATAGTATTGTTACTTATAGGAGCTGGGTTACTAATATTATTGCTACTGATAGAGTTCGGGCTACTAATAGTATTGTTACTGATAGGACCTGGGTTACTAATAGTACTGTTGCTGATAGGGCTTGGGTTACTAATAGTATTGTTACTGATAGAGATTTGGTTAGTAATAGTATTGTTACTGATACTGTTTGGGTTACTAATAGTATTGTTACTGATAGGGTTTGAGTTACTAATAGTATTGTTACTGATACGGTTTGTGCTACTAATATTATTGTTACTGATAGAGTTTGGGTTACTAATACTATTGTTGCTGATAGGACCTGGGTTACTAATAGTATTGTTGCTGATAGGATCTGGGTTACTAGTATTGTTGCTGATAGGGTTTGGGTTACTAATACTATTGTTGCTGATAAGAACTGGGTTACTATTAGTAGTGTCACTGATAGGACCTGGGTTACTAATAGTATTGTTACTGAGAGGGCTTGAGTTCCTAATAGTATTGTTACTGATAGGACCTGGGTTACTAATAGTATTGTTACTGAGAGGGCTTGGGTTCCTAATAGTATTGTTACTGACAGGACCTGGGTTACTAATAGTATTGTTACTGACAGGACCTGGGTTACTAATAGCATTGTTGCTGATAGGACCTGGGTTACTAATAGTATTGCTGCTCTCTTGAGCACAAATAAAAACATTATTTTGCTTTGGCAAATAGTTAGAGGGCTTGGATCTGCCCTACCATTATCATAATCAGCTTTAGCCATTAAAAGCTTATTGATTTTTTTTTTTTTTCATTTCTAAAATAGCACTGGGGATTCACAAACCAGTGCATTTCTTTGTGCCGGTCCCAAGTCCGGATAAATGGGGGAGGGTTGCTTCAGGAAGGGCATCCAGTGTAAAACTTTGCCAAAACATTCATGCGGACAGCAGTAAATATTTACATACCGGATCAGTCGAGGCCTGGGTTAACAACGACCGCCACCAGTACTGTTAGCCAACAGGGTGCTGGTGGAAATTGGGCTACTGTTTGTCAAAGGAGGAGAAGAGAAAGGAGGCATGGCCGAAGGCTGGAAGAGAGGGGAAAGGCTATGACTGTGGTAGTGAGGGTCAGAACATTGAATGTTGGCAGTATGACTGGTATAGGGAGAGAGCTAGCCGATATGATGGACAGAAGGAAGGTTGGTATATTGTGTGCGCAAGAGACAAGATGGAAAGGGAGTAAGGCTAGGTGAATCGGAGGTGGGTTCAAATTGTTTATCATGGTGTGGATGGGAGGAGAAATGGATAGGAGTTATCCTGAAGGAACAGTATGCTAACAGTGTATTGGAGGTGAAAAGAGTGTTGGATAGAGTGATGCTTTTGAAGCTGAAAATTGATGGTGTAATGATGAATGTTGTTAGTGCATATGCACCACAAGTTGGGTGTGCGATGGATGAGAAAGAAAGTTTTTGAGTGAGTTGGATGAAGTAGTGATGACTGTACACAAGGGTGAGACAGTGGTGATTGGAACATATTTCAATGGGCATGTTGGTGAAGGGAAAAGAGGGGATGAGGAACTGATGGGTAGGTATGGTGCTAAGCAAAGGAATGCAGAAGGTCAGGTGGTAGTGGATTTTGCGAAAAGGATGGACATGGCTGTGGTGAATACATATTTTAACAAGAGGGAGGAGCATAGGGTGATATACAAGAGTGGAGGAAGATGCACACAGGTGGATTATATCTTATGTAGAAGGGCAAGTTTGAATGAGATTGGAGACTGTAAAGTGGTGACCAGGGAAAGTGTAGTTAGGCAGCATAGGATGTTGGTTTGTAGGTTGACATTGGTGATCAAAAAGAGGAGGAGGAGTGTGAAGGCAGCACCAAGGATCAAATGGTGGAAACTGAAAAAGGGTAATTGTGAGGTGGAGTTCAGGGAAGAGTTAGGACAGGCACTGGGTGGCAGTGAAGAGTTACCAAATAGCTGGATAACTACAGCAGAGCTAGTAAGGGAGACTCCTAGAAAGGTGCTTGGGATGACATCTGGACAGAGGAAGGACAACAAGGAGACATGGTGGTGGAATGAGGAAGTACAAGAGAGTATCCAGAGAGAGAGATTGGAAAAGAAGAATTGGGATTGTCAGAGAGATGAAGTAAATAGACAGGAGTATAAGGAGATGAGGTGCATGGCAAAGAGAGAGGTGGCGAGGCTAAGGCATATGAAGAGCTGTATGAAAGGTTGGACACTAAGAAGGGAGAAAAAGACCTGTACCGATTCGCTAGACAGAGGGACTGAGCTAGGAAAGATGTGCAGCAGGTAAGGATGATAAAGGATAATGAGGGAAACGTACTCACAATTGAGGAGAGTGTTTTGAGCAGATGGAAAGAGTACTTTGAGGGGTTGATGAATGAAGAGAATGAGAGGGAGAAAAGGTTGGATGATGTGGGGATAGTGAAGCATGAAGTGCAATGGATTAGCAAGGAGGAAGTAAGGATAGCTATGAAGAGGATGAAGAATGGAACGGCTGTTGGTCCAGATGACATACCTGTGGAAGCATGGAAGTGTTTAGGTGAAATGGCAGTGGAGTTCCTAACCAGATTGTTTAATGAAATCTTGGAAAGTGAGAGGATGCCTGAGGAATGGAGAAAAAGTGTTTTGGTACAGATTTTTAAGAATAAGGGTGATGTGCAGATCTGTAGTAACTACAGAGGGATTAAACTGATCAGTCACAGCATGAAGTTATGGGAAAGAATAGTGTAAGCTAGGTTAAGAAGGGAGGTGATGATTAGTGATCAGCAGCATGATTTCTTGCCGGGAAAGAGCACTACAAATGCAATGTTTGCTCTAACAGTGTTGATGGAGAAGTACAGAGAAGGTCAGAAGGAATTGTATTGTGTTTTTTTAGACTTAGAGAAAGCATATGACAGGCTGCCTAGAGAGGACTTGTGGTATTGTATGAGGAAGTCGGCAGTGTCAGAGAAGTATGTAAGAGTGGTACAGGATATGTACGAGGGCAGAGTGACAGTGGTGAGGTCTGCAGTGGGAGTGATGGATGCGTTTAAGGTGGAGGTGGGATTACATCAAGGATCAGCTCTGAGCCCTTTCTTATTTGCAATGGTGAAAGACAGGTTGACAGACGAGATCAGACAGGCGTTCCCGTGGACTACGATGTTTGCAGATGACATTGTGAATCTGTAGTGAGAGTAGGGAACAGGTGGAGGAGACGCTGGAGAGATGGAGATATGCTCTAGAGAGAAGAGGAATAAAAGTCAGCATGACTAAGACAGAATATATATGTGTGAATGAGAGGGAGGACAGAGGAATGGGGAGGATGCAAGGAGTAGAGGTGGCGAAGGTGGATGAATTTAAATACTTGGAATCAGTAGTTCAGAGTAATGGTGAGTGTGGAAGAGAGGTGAAGAAGAGAGTACAGGCAGGATGGATTGGGTGGAGAAGAGTGTCAGGAGTGATTTGTGACAGACGTGTACCAGTAAGAGTGAAAGGGAAGGCCTACAAGAGGGTAGTGAGACCAGCTATGTCATATGGGTTGGAGACAGTGGCATTGACAAAAAGGCAGGAATCAGAGCTGGATGTAGCAGAGTTGAAGATGTTAAGATTTGCACTGGGTGTAATGAGGGTGGACAGGGTTAGGAATGAGTATATTAGAGGGTCAGCCCAGGTTGGAAGGTTTGGAGACAAAGCCAGAGAGGCAAGATTACGTTGGTTGGATTTGTGCTGAGAAGGGATGCGGAGTATATTGGGAAAAAGATGCTAAGAATGAAGCTGCCAGGTAACAGGAAAAGAGGAAGGCCTAAGATAAGGTTTATGGATGTGGTGAGAGAGAATATGCAGGTGGCTGGTGTGACAGAGCAAGATGCAGAGGACAGGAAGAAATGGAAACAGATGATCCACTGTGGCTAATGGGAACAGCCGAAAGAAGATGATGTTGATTTCTAAAATAGAATGGTCAACTTTAAAAAATACTGCTTTGTAGTCTTTAAGTTTAAATAACAGTAAATCATTTGAATACCAGAATCAAGTTTTGTAATGTCATTATGCAGCACAGTCATTTTCCTGTGATTGTCCCTGATTAGAACTTCTAAAAGATTACATCCATATCTATTACATAAAACCAGCAACTCACGGTGTAAATCTGAGTCACTAGTGAGTTGCTGTATAGCGACATTACAAAACTTGATTTTAAACATCCTGCATATATATTCATCCCTTAACTTACCAGTGTTAATTCTGGCATCTGAAATCTTGTACATATATATATCCTAGACGTTATGGTTTGTACATATTCTTCTATGAGCTATTGTTTGTACATGTCCTTCTATATTCTACTGTTTGTACATATTCTTCCACAAGTTATTGTTTGTTTATATATACTTCTATACGCTATTGTTTCTGCATATTCTTCTATAGGCTATTGTTTGTATATAAATATATTTATATATATATATATATATATATATATATATATGTATATATATATATATATATATATATATATATATATATATATATATGTATACAGGTTTATAGGTTGGTACTAGGCTATCGGCCTTAAGGCCTATATAAGCCTAGCGATAACAATTCCGTTGCTATTTCTTCCCACAATATTTACTTCCTTGGACTCCTGTCTAGCAGGGCAACTGATGTGATCCCCCAGGGTGAATTTCCTATCTCCCATCCAATCGTCAAGGTTCCTTTTGAAGAGGGCCAAAGTGACATTCTGCTTGACATGCATGGGTAGTCTATTCCAGAGTCTGGGGAGTCTCTGGATCAGGAACCTATCCCTCCAGCATGTTTTGTCTATTGTGATAACAAGGATTAGATCCCTGGATCATCTGGCTCTGAGGGATTGGGATTTCTTTAAGTGTAGCATGTCCAACAGCTCTGGGTTTGACATGGCCTTCTATGTTAAGCAGAGACTGCCTCTGAGTAGACGATATGCGACAGAGTATAGCTGGAGTTTTTTTAGACGGTCAGCATAGGGCATTTGCTTTAGGCCTGTGATTCTTTTAGTGAGGTATTTCTGCGTCCTTTCCAGTTGCTGCAGATGTCTTGAAAGGTACATACCAAATAGGGCGTTGTAGTCTATAATGGATCTAATGAAGGATGAGTACAGTGGGACAATGACCTCCTTTTTTCTGGATGAAAATCCCTTACTGATGAGGTGTGCCATATAGAAGGATTTCCTGACTGTTGTGGTGATGTGGTTATAAAAGTCAGACCACTGTCCACCTGTGTCCCTAAGTCTCTTATCACACTTTCAGTGTTTAGTGTACTGCCACATATGTGGTAATTCATGGGTATGTGTTTTTCCCCAAAGGGGATAACTATACATTTCTTGGCATTGAGCTTGAGCCTATGGCTCTGGTACCAAGCATCTGTTTCTGTAAGGCCCTTTTGTAGAATATTCACATAATTTGAGGATTCAGTAATGGCTCCCAGTTTGCATTTGTCTATGAACTTTATTAGCTAGAGTCCCTTAGTATTGGCCTGTACTTCAGAGAAGTAGATGCCAAACAAGAGCGGTCCCAGGACTGAACCCTGAGGTACTCCACTTGTCACTTTTCTGGAGCTGGATTTGGAGTCAGCTACTTTTACAATGTGGGTTCTGTAAGTAAGCCAGTTGGCAACCCATCGAGTAATGTAGAGATTAATGCCCAGCTTAGTAAGTTTATCTATGATTCCAGAGATGGTGGGAGATGGTGTCAGAGGCCTTGACAAGGCCCAGATAGGCTGTGTGGACTGCCTTACCCTTGTCCACAACTCTGGAGACTGATTCAAAGAAGTCAGTCAGGTTCAGGAGACAAGATCGGCCCTTCACAAACCCAAACTGGGTGGGGTCCAGTGTTTGAAGGCTGCTTTACTAGAAAGGCTTACCCAGACTCTGCTACACTTTGCTGTGAGGGAAAGGTTAGTTTGCTTTTTACTTTGCATTACTTTATTGCCTTTTTCTATTTAAATACTGTGATTTGTTTTCTTTACCTAGTGTTTTACTTGTATTCTGCTTTTAACTGCATATTAAAACTTGAAAAGAGACAACACCACTGTATTTCTAGTTTCCTCCCCCTTATGTTAATTTGACCATATATCTAATTTCCTCTCTGCTTTCACTGGCTTGTGTGAGTAAGCACAACGTTATCATTTTGTGAAAACACTCCCCTTCAACTATTTAAATTTATTAGCCATCCTACTGTATTCCATAGTACCAGAATACAAAAGTGACCACCCCTTTCACTCTATCTTGCTGTTTTAAAAATAGTGACTCTCCACTAAAACTTACCTTTTTAGACAGGTAAAACTTAAGTTACCTATTTTCACATCTAATTCCTCTAGTTCACATTGCAGTGTTTAGGATAAAACATTTTTTTCATCTTACCTTTAAGTGTCCCTGTGACTAGCACTTGCTCTAATACCTGCTGGAAAGCACTAGGAAGCCTTAAACTGATACAAGCACTCAACTGTCCTTATTAATAAGGAGAAATTAATCATAGGCACTAAACAGCCTATAATTGCAAAGTACCTTGCTAAGGTAAGGGAAAACAGCTCCTGTACTTAAAAAAAAAAGCACCAAACCAGGCATGTCCAAGGGTCAGCTTTTGGTGATTTGTCCTGTCCACCTGGTGAATCTGGGCATGCTGGGGCAATGCATCAATTGCCTCATGTACACAGACAACCCTCTCCTACTACCACCCAACACTACAAACTGTGAGAAATGCACTTACATAGCCAAATTGGAAGCAAAGCTCTCTCCACCCAAGATTGTGCTAGACAGTCAAGAGGAGAAGGTTAACACCTGCACTACGCCTCAAGCAACACATTGCCCTTCTAAACCCACACCACCAACACCCACATATAGCAACACTAAATCCACATATGTGGAGACCCTTAACAGTAACCTGCCCAAGCAACAAGGACCTCTGAAGCTGAAACACAAACAAACACCAATCACAACCAAAGTGTCACAGAGCTCACAACATCCATGTGCCACGCAACAACAGCCTCTAAGGCAAGATAACATACCCAACACTTTAGTCATAGGTGACTCTATAGTCAGGCACACTGATGTCCCACTCACTAGGCTGAAAAAGGAGAAAGTTACAGTCAGCTGCCTGTCAGGTGCCGGGATCCACCACATAACGCATGCATTCAAGTCACTCCACAAGTAGAAATATGACTCTGTCATTGTCCATGTTGGAGTGAATGACCTGAGACTTACCACCCTGGACTACATGAAAAGAGACATGGAAGAGCTCTCAGATCATGTGGCCCAGGCAGGTATAACCCTAACCCTGAGTAGCATCTTGCCTTCACCCAGAATGATACCACAGTACAAGGACAAAATGATTGGCTTCAACAATTGGCTTCTGGTGTCATTCAAAGGAGATTCAGTATCTGTCTGCCTGGGACAACATGATCGACAGACCACTTTATGCTTTGCCAGGGATAGTCTGCACCTGTCACCCCTGGGATTCAGGTTACTGGCTAAGGCTCTTGCCACCTTTATAGTGCCTTTTTTTAGGCGAAGGTCAAAGGATAAATCCACCACCGTAACAGGTACAAGCATGCAAAATCTGAAGGAAATGCTACTTCTATAACTTATAAGTGAGGGCATGGCTTCAAGGTCTATGGAAGTCATAGTATCATTTTATTTGGCCCTTATTGGACCCATATTTGAGTATAATGCCCCCTTTTACATGTACCTGACCAAATGTATATGCAACAGCTGAAAAGTCCACAAATGTTTCTTACCAGGAGAATCCAGTGTATAAACACATTGTCCTATACAGCTCATATTAAATCCCTATCTCTACAGATCCTTCAGATTACTGAGAAGTGATCTATGCCTGGCATACAAGACGTCCTTGGATACAGCTCTAGTGGATTTTACCACATCCACAAAATGAACAGCATTAGAACCACTAGATCCGATAATTTAAATTTTGCTTATGACATGAATAAGACATGTTAGTGAGACAGATATATGTGTCAGAAGATCCCCATGCTCTGAAACAGGCTCCCTATCCATGTGAAGCAGACTCCTTTCAAAAGGTTGTTTAAGTGGATGAGAAATCAGAAATTTAGCCCAGGTCTGGCCCCCATGTCTCTGATAAAGGCAGACAGTAATGCCCAAACTAACATACCTCCCATGTAACCTCTAGAAACTACTTAACTAACTTACCTCCTCTTAATAAATGCCCATGATTCACAGAGAGACAGTAGGGTTGGATTGCACAGTTATGCTTCTAAAGCCCCTGGTAGTTATTAGCCTAGTAAATAGCTATGAACTAGTGAACTATTGTTACTTATTCTATGGAACAAGGTCCATACTAATTTGGTGATAGCCATATATAAACTCTCTATTTATACATATAATATAAGTATCTTGAAGCATATTCACCAAATACTGTATTAACTTGTTTCTGTAAATCTTCAGCTAGCTTTCTTAAAATTTGCAATTCATTCTGTAACAAATGAATCTTATTATTCCTTGAATATATTAAATATGTATTACTGTTCTTTAGATAATTGATAAACATGTTACAAATAGCTCTGTCACTTTACTTTTAAGTTAATGGTTGTGTAATGTGATCTGTAATGTAATTCTGCAACATCTCTTCTGATTATTAATGCATACTATTTATGCATGTTGTAGAAACCGTCTAGTAATGCTGCTAGAAATGCATGAACACTTAAAATAACTGAGTATGAATGTTATATTCTGCCTGAAATTAACCTATGTTAAGAATAAATAAATCCTTGCAGGTTTGTTACCAAACTGATAATGTAATATAGTGAGATGGAAAGGCTGCAGGTTTATAGCTAGACTAGACTAACTGTTATTTTTGGTAATTATACGCCATACCTCTCAACTGCCCTGATTGTTGTAGAATGGCAAATACAGAGAATTAAGTCAGCAAATAATAACATAAATTTGAGTTTCAGACTTCATATCCTTCAGAAAATGCTTGACACCAAGGCTAATTACTTCATCAATGAGGCACCATTAAGAGCTGACTCAGTAGTCAGGGTTATGATAAATCAAATTCTGTTATTCTAGCAACTTTCTAAGTTTATAATAGCAATATCTAAAATCTGCTTAAAGTTAGTTGCTAATGACAGGCCTGGTCACAAATAGTTTTACAATTTTTTCACCAGAGTTTCTTCAGTTCAGAGATTATTAAAGTGTCAGTCACTAAGCACTGCGCAAATTAAATGAACATGTAAGCAGAAGAATAACAAATATGACTATAAAAATCAACAATGGAATTTAACATCTCCTATTTTTTTCCATTGCCTGAACCTGTAAACGGTCTACCTGAACTAGCACTCTATCATCTTAACAAATGATGCATGTCATCTCATCAAATGTAATTTCGATGAATGCAAAAGCAGTGAGTGCTGTGCCCAAAAATTAGTTTTGCCGGCAGTGTAGTTTGCTATTTCCTCCACTGTTGTTCCCCTATGCAAAACAAAATTGTGCTGTTTGTTTGAGGTAGTTTTTGGTGAATGTTTTTTATCATTTTTTTTAGCAGCGGTGGTGCAGCGGTAGCGTTGTCGCCTCACAGCAAGAGGTTCTCCATTCGATTCTCGGCTGGAGCGCCTTCTGTGTGGAGTCTGCATGTCCTCCCTGCGGTCGAGTGGCATTCGAAAGACATATGTGAATGGGCATGCCTTCATTGAAGGCTGAACGTCGGGTTGGCACCTCAGCACCATAAAAATCGACTGCCAGTCATTAGCGGACTGGAGTTCCATTGTAGCGACTCCTAACCGGGAAAAGCCGAAAGAAAAACAACATCCTTTTGCCAAAATTGCCTTCAATAACTTGACAGCAATAAATAATTTGTGAATACACTGTAAAGGGATTTTCAGTTTTCATAAACAGCAAATCAGTCCATGAAAAATCTACTTTTGATTCATTTACTTTTGTTAACTGGGTAGTGTCCGACTGGGTTGAAAAAAAAAAAAAACATTTTAAGTGGAGACACAGGGAGAAAAGCTCCACAACAAAAATAACATTATTAAGCTACAAGCAGTAAACTTAGTACATTGCTAACAATATGTAAATGAGCTTAACAACAATATTACAGCAAAATATAATAACAGAATACAATATTAACATGCATGTTTCAGGCATACAGGAATACAATATAAACATGCATGTTTCAGGCATACAGGAATACAATATAAACATGCATGTTTCAGGCATACAGGAATACAATATAAACATGCATGTTTCATGCATACAGGAGTACTATTTTTTTTACAATAGATATGAGCTTCATAAGTCATGTAGCTTTACAAGGTGAGTCACTTCTGAAAGACCAACATTGGTCATGTAGTTTTACAAGTTAGGTCATCTGAAGGAACAATGATTAATAAAGGTAAGACAGATAGTGGGATACCCCTATGTGGGATGACTACTGTTTGGGCTAACGTGTGAGATGAACGGAAAAAATAGGAAGAATTTTAGCTGGGAGCAATAGAGTGGCATAGCCAATTATCATTTAAATAATCTTTCAGGGTGGTTTTAAATGTGCACAGGTTGGGTTTTTTAGTTATCTGTTGAGGAAGGGTGTTACAATCTTTGGCTATTTTATGGGAGTAGAGGGAGTCTCTGTGATAGTTGTGAGACTAGGTTACCTTTAAAATTAGTTTGTTGGATGACCTGAGGAGTCTACAGTTTGCGTTTGGCTGAACTAGGTTTGATAGAGCTGGTCAGTCGGTAGGGTTGAATATAATTTTATGGGCAAGTGTACGTTGTAGTAATAATAGGTTGGGAAGTTCTAGCTAGCTGAGTTGTCGGAGAGCAGTGCAGTGGTGTGATCTGTGGGGTTGGTTGGTGACAAACTTAGCTATTCTGTTAAAGCAGGACTCTAGTTTATTTAGGTTGTTTTTTGATAGGTTAGTAAAGATCTCAGAGCAGTATAGAAGGGTGGATAGCAAGTGAGATTTTTCAGTGGCCAGTCTAGCTTATTGTGTAAGGTAAGGTTTAACCCTGTGCAGAGGGCCTAGTTTAGAGATGATTTTTTTGATGGTCATATAGATATGTTTATCAAATTTTAGTGAGTGATCTATGGTTACCCCTAGCAGCTTGGTCTGATTGGTGGGTTTTATTTTTGCACCACTGTTAGATAGTATGGCGAGGGATTGGGTACTGGGTTTAGAAGATTTATTAGGGAAAATTAAGAGCTTGGTCTTATTTGGATTTAGGATGAGTTGGTGGCTGGTGAGGTACTTTTCAATGTATTGGAATGATAATTGCATTTTGTGTTGGAGTTCTTGTGGGGATTGGGGTGAGCAAATAAGGGAGGAATCATCTGCATATCACATGAAGGTGGCATGTTGGGTGGTAGTATATAGGTTGTTGGTAAATATTATGAAGAGGAGGGGCCCAAATATGGAGCTTTGGGGTACCCCTATGGTGACTGGTAGTAGTAGGGAGAGGCTGTTTGCCCATTTAGTGGCCTATTGACAGTCAGATAACTATGAAACCATGTTAGGGGTGCAGTATTGACACTGTAAGTGGCAAGTTGATGTAACACTGTGTCAAAAGCTTTTGACATATCTAAGAAAATGGCTCAAACTAGTTGTCCTTCATTTTTGAGGTGGTGAATGGTCTCTGTAAAGGTTATGAGGGTTGAGTTAGTACTGTGTTTAGGCCTGAAGCCATGCTGGGTGCTAGAGAGTAGGTTGTTGGTAGTGAGGTGATTCATGAGTTGCTGGTCGATAAATTTCTCTAGAATTTTGGCAAGGGAGGATAGAATGGTGATGGGACGATAGTTGGTTATGTCTCTAGATGGGCCGCCCTTATGATGTGGTATGATATGAGAGATTTTCCATAATTTGGGAATGCACTGTTTGGAGATAGAGTGGTTTATTAGTAATGATATGGGCTAGGTGATGGAGGGGGCCACTAGTTTTAGGTATTCATTTGGAAGTTGGTTGGCAGCTAAGCAGCAAGATTTTAATTTACAAAGGAGTTTTTTTTTATGTAGGAAGTCAGGATGGGAATAAAGGAGAAGGAGTTTGCATCATTAGAGGTAGGGGAGGGCACAGTGAGTGGTGGGATTGTTTTGTCATCTAGGACAGAAGTGATAGAGTTGATGAAGTAGGAAATGAATTGGGAGGCTAAGGGCCCAGACGAGTTAGTAGTGAGGGAGGCAGGGGTGGAGGTTTTAACGGGGTTAAGGAGGTGGTTGATATTCTGTCATAATTTTTGTGGATTGTGCTGGTATTTTTGTTGGCAAGTTAGGAAATGTATTTATTTATTTTATTTTATTTTACATTTGTTGACTGGGCTAGTCTAACTGGATACATGCCCATTTTCAGTAGAGGCCTGGGGAGATAAGCTCCCAGGAAGCAAAATACAATCACTTATACAAAAGATTAATTTGTACAATGAAAATTGCAGGTACAGAACAGATAATAATCACAGAGGTCATGTGTTCATAGCATAGTGCTAAATATACAGATACAATTAGTACAATACAAATTTAGTTGCAATGCAACATGTAAAAAGATAGCAGCTGAGTTATACAATACATTAGTAAACAAGTTGTCATTAAATAAAGGTAGGAGCTGAAAATATACAGTATATGAGTAAAAGTAGTCTCCTAATAAATTCTGAGGATGTGAGTAAAAATATCTTGAAGGACTAGGTCAGTTGTTTCTAAGAAAAGGAACAAGACTACTGAGAAGAGGAGAGTAAGTAGATCCACAGAAGAGAGCTAGTAGATCAGTAACAAGACTACTGAGAAGAGGAGAGTAAGTAGATCCACGGAAGAGAGCTAGTAGATCAGTAACAAGACTACTGAGAAGAAGAGAGTATGTAGATCCACGGAAGAGAGGTAGTAGATCAGTAACAAGACTACTGAGAAGAGGAGAGTAAGTAGATCCACTGAAGAGAGCTAGTAGATCAGTAACAAAACTACTGAGAAGAGGAGAGTAAGTAGATCCACGGAAGAGAGCTAGTAGATCAGTCAGGTTTGGTGCAGGGGCACAACCAGTGTGTTCTGAGGAAAAGTTTCAGTTTGTTTTTAAAGAGTGATATAGAGGGAAGAGAGGAAAGTTCATTAGGAAGAAGGTTCCAGGGTTTTCCAACAGTATTAGAGAAAAGAGAGTCCCCGGCCCTGTTGTTTGACTTACAAATATTTACAAGAAGTTTATGTGATGATTGTAAGGTCTTTAGATTGTTGTAGGGGGTAATGAGGGTAGATAGTATAGGGGTATTGGTAGGATGGTAAAGGGTTTTATGGGCAATGGTCAGTTGGTGGAATTTAAGCTGATTTTATAATTCAAGCCATCCTAGTTGCTTTAGGTTAATACAGTGGTGGGTTCTGAAAGGGTTACCTGTAGCAAATCTGGGTATGTTATTGTAGGAGTTTTCCATTTTATTAAGGTTGTTTTTAGAGAGATTAGTATATATGGGTGAGGCATAGAGGGGAGTAGAAATTAGATGAGTGTGAGCAATAGTTATTCTAGCTGCAGGAGAGAGGAAGGGTTTGATCCTGTAGAGAGAGCCTAGTTTTCTATTAACAGATTTTAGGGTATTGTTAATATGGGTGTCAAAGTTAAGGTTGTTATCTATGCTGATACTCAGTAGTTTGGTAGTTGGGTCTGGGGATTTGGGAGAACTGTTACTGGATGTTACTGTGAAGTCTATTCGGGGGACTTTCAAGTAGGAGTGAAAAGGAGAAGTTTAGTTTTTGGGGGGTTCAGAAGGAAACAGCATAGAGTAAACCATTGTTCAACTGTGTTAAACACATTTTGGGTAAGGGAGTGAAGTTCAGATATAGATGTAGCTGAGCATATAAGTGTGGAATCGTCTGCATGTTGTATGCATGTAGCTTGGGGGATTGCTAGGTGAAGGTCATTGATAAATAAAGAAAATAGGAGAGGTCCTAATATGGACCCTTGAGGGACATCTATGTTAACGGGCAGATGGGAAGATAGAGTGTTATGTCAAAGAACGGCCTGTTGTCTGTTGTCCAAATAGGATTGGAACCGTTTTATAGCTAACGCATCTAGTGACAGAAATTTGAGGATATTTATAAATATCTGGTGATTTACCATATCGAACGCCTTATACAGATCTATAAACAATGCAGAGGAAAGCATATTGAAGTTGTGTTTTTTGTTGATACAGTCAGTGAAGGAAAGGAGGGCAGTAGTAGTGCTGTGGGAAAGTCTGAAACCATGTTGAGAGTTGGAAAGTAAGTTATCTTGGATTAGGTGGTCATGTAATTGTCTATGGATACATTTTTTCATGATCTTTGCTAGGGGAGACAGTAGGGCAATGGGACGGTAATTGGAGAGTTCAGTAGAGTTACCTCCCTTATGAAAGGGGATAATATGGGAGACCTTCCATATTCTAGGGATGTGTCCTTCACTGATGGTTCTATTGATAAGAATGGAAATGGGATAGGCAATAGATTTGGTTGCCTTTTGTAGATATTCAGTGGGTAGTTGGTCTTCTGAAGGAGTGTATGGTTTCAGTTTTTGAATAAGAGCAAGAATATATGTAGTTGGGACTGGTTGGAGAAGAAATGGAGGGGGTGGGTTAGTGGTAGAGCTGTATATAGATAAGTCCTGAGTAGATAACTGACTGGCAAGGGTTTAAATGGCCTCAGTGAAAAAGGTATTAAATGCATTAGCAGTCTGCTTGGGATTATCTTGGTCTGTGCCTTGTGGGTTTGGTGTGATGGATTGATCTGGGTGTAATAATTGATTAATACTTGCCCAGAACTTTTGTGGTTTATTATGGTGAGTCCACTGGAATTGCAGGTAATAGTTTCTTTTGTCAGACAGTACAGCTTTTTAGTTTCATTTCTCAGTTGCCTGAAGTTTTATTGATCTACTGGGTTTTTAGTTAAGCGAGATTTATTCCAGTATTTATTTCTGAGATGGATTTTTTGCTTGGTTTCTTTTGAAAGCCATGGGACAGATTTAGTTCTCATTCTAATAGAGTGGGTTGGTGTATGGTGGTCTAGTATGGCTAGGAAGTTAGAATTAAATTAATTAACAGCTTCCTCCAGTGTGAGGTATTTTAAGTGAGACCAGTTACATGCTTTTCGCTCCCTTTGGAAGAGATCGTGGTTCTTCTTGGTTCTAATTGTCCTAGATATGGTTGGATTAGGAAGACTGGTTTTAAGTCTGTTGATGTAGGCTAGTGAGTGGTCACTTACATAATCAGGGAGGGTTCCAGATTCATATGTCTGGTGATGATTATTTATGAGAATCCAATCTAAAGTACGTTCTTTCTTATTAGGCTTGTTTATCCTGGTAGGGGAGGTAATGGTTTGTGAAAAACCAAAAAGGTTAATATGGCTTGTAGGGTGGGTACTACTACCACACTTCCAATCAATGTTAAAATCACCTAGGATTATGGTTTCTTGGGGTAAATTTTGGGATAGCCATCAAAGGATATTCTCTATTGTGGCAATGTTATTACCAGGAGGGAGATAGGTACAGATAATATAAATGGATTTGAATTTGTTAAGTTGAAGCTTGGTAATAAGAATTTCAGCATTGGAGTCTTGAGGTGGTTTATAGTTGTAGGTAGTAATCTGTAGCCCATATTTAAAAAGGATAGCTACACCACCACCCTTTTTAGCTGTACAGTCAAGTCACAAAATATTCTAACTGGGTGGGAGGACTTCATTGTCTTTAGTTACAGGTTTTAACCATGTTTCTGTTAAACAAAGAATGTCAAAGGAGTAGACTTCCAGGAGAGCATGGAGGTGGGCAACTTTGTTATTAATGCTACACATGTTGAGGTGAGCTAATAAGAATGAGTTAGGTGATTTGGTAAGGGAATGGATAGTATGGGGGTTGAGGTTATGGAGTTGAGTGGTAGTAGCAGTTTTTGGGCCTGGATTTGGGTGAATGTCCCCATCTTTTAAAGAGAGGAGTAGTGTTTGAAATGTAGGATTTGTGAATTTACTATATAGAGTTAGAGATTTTCTTGGATTAGGAGAGTCATATCTAATGTGGGTTATCTTATGGTATTTTGATAGTAGATAGCCTGGGTGTAAATCTTATGTTAACATGATTAGTGAGAATAGGTAGAGAAGAAAAGGTAGATAGCCTTTTGAGGTGGAGAAAGTGTGGATATACTGGGTGTTCATAGGAGGTTAGCAGGTAAGCTAAAGTTAGAGGTGGTAGAAGTGCAAGTATGAATAACCTCTGTAAGAAGGCTGGGGAGGGTAGCTTATACATCTGGAAGAGTATGTTGATAGGTTCTTGTTATAGGCTTGGAGGTATGCTAAGTGTGGAAGAATATAGGTGGAGGATGTGGTTAGGGAAATTGGGATTGGTAAGTGAAATGAGGGAATTGGAGTTAATTAACAATGGTGAATGGTTTGTGACTGGTGGAAGAAGGAAGAGGTGTGGTTAGATGGTATAAGAGTAGGACCCCTGGGGTGGGTGGGAATTGGGGGTATGGTAGGGTAGGGGAGCGAAGTGAGCCCACAGGGCGAATGGAGTGGGTAGAGACAAGTGAAGGAGAATCAAGAGAAGAAACTATCAGCAATGCTGGTAACTGAAGGTAAGTAGGTGAATCAGGAGTGGGAATGGTCAGAGATATATCAGGAGTCTATGAGATAAAAACAGATGAGAGTAGACAGTTGAAGTAAAGGGTAAGTGAGAAAATAAGAGCAGGTCTAGGACCTAAGTGGTTTAGTGTAATTACAGAGGAAAATACAGAGGGTTAAACAGGAGATACAGGTTGGGAAATGGGTGCCAACTAGTGGGCAGATCTAGTATTGCAGGTAAGTATGTAGGGAGCTGGCTAGTTTAGAACCAGGGGAAGTAGTGATCGCTATTAAAGGGGGGTTATTATACAGTAAAAGAGGTTAGACAGATACAGGGTAGATTGGAGGGAGGAGTAAAGGCTGCTGGCTGTTCAGGCTCATAGCTTACTTAGAACTCCTGAAGCAAATAGTAGACATTAGTCAGTTTTACAAATAGGACTTAGACAACCACATTCTTTCTTCTTTCCTTGAGAGAGGGTGCAGGGAAAATAAGGCTGTTAGATGAGACCACAGATAATTAAATAAGGTCCTTTGTCACCAGGTAGGTAGGTTCTTAAGAGACTAATATAAGGAACAGCGCAATGGAGAGCAGGGTGCTTTGGGGAGAAAGAGAAGATAAACGTAGAGGAGAGAAAAAAAGTTAGCACATAGCAAGTAGGTATGGCAATTAACAAACAAGCAGCTTACATGAAGACACAATTATTACAATAGCTTATATACATGCCCTTAGTTTTGAGAGAGGCTGTTGGAATCAATTGTAAGCTAGTAGTATTGTAACATTATAAAGTAGTAAAGGCACTGTTAATAGGCTCAGTAGGACAGCAGACCGTATGATGACCCTAAGTTATAATTCATACGTATACTGCAATAGAATAGATGGATTGTCATGTATCAAAACAATGCATAGTATAAAACAGGAGCCTAGACTATAATCCCAAGGTGTAAGTTGGGGCAAACTAGTAGGCAGGCTCAGAACCCACCATTAAACAATGGACCAGAAGGTGAACATCACATTCTTATTCTAACATAAAGTACACCTTAAACAATGGACCAGAAGGGAAACAATACATTCATATTCTCACACAGAGTACACCATTCCGGCTAATAACACATTAATTAAGGCTTTGCATTTAATCAATTAAATATGCACTCACTAGGTATGTATGCTATACATATGGGCAAAGTGATATTGTATTGTTATTCAGGATAGCACCCTCTAGATACTATCTACTACTAAATAGTTTCTTTTATCCTTGATGATATTTTTCTTAGCATGGTTTCTAAGCTGTTTGTAAAGGGTGAGATCATTGTTATTTTTGGTTATGTGATATAGTGATCAGGCCTTATCTCTTTGTTTCATTAGTTGTTTTGTTTCTTTAGAAAGCCATTGTATCTGTTTGATTTTCTGTCAATTTTTTCTGAGGGGAGCAAGATTATTTAATATTTGAAGGAATTTGTTATTGAAGTATTCTACAGCTAGATCCAGTTGCAGGATTTTTAATGGGGACCACACACAGTTTTGCAGCAGTAATTTGAAGGTGTCAGAGGAGAAATATTTTTTGGTATGGCTGTATTTGTATGAGATATTGGTTTGGCTATGTGTTTTCTTCCTAAGTAGAAATGCAGGGGCATGGTCACTTAGTGTGACTGGTAGACAGCCTGTCTGGTACCTGTGGTTTGGTTTGTTGTTAAAATACAGAATAGAAGTGATTTTTTTATTGGTGTACTTGTCGATGCGGGTGAGGCAAAAACACGGCCCCTACTGATTACCACATTAGTTCCAATCTCCTAAGCACACAACCTGTGGTGAGAGACCTGGATACACAAGTTGACGACAATCTCACATTTGACCATCATGTAGTGGCAGTGATCAGAAAAGCCTTTTACTTGATTCATCTCATAAGTAAAGGAATTGCTTCCAGGAAAAAAAGGAGGTTATTACCTCTCTGTACTCCTCTCTCATTAGGCCAATAATTGAGTACAATGCCCAGTTTAGTATGTACCTCTCCAAGCACCTGCACCAACTGGAAAGGCCACAAAAATACCTCACAAAGAGAATCCATGGCCTCCAACACCTGTCCTATGTGGACAGGCTCAAATCACTATCACTCTACTCGGTATCATACAGATTGCTCAGAGGTGACGTATCTTGCCTACAAGGCATCTCAGACCCTGCTTTACTAGAGATGCTCCATATCCATAAATCTAACTCCTCTCATAGTACCTGATCGAAAAGCTTAAATCTAAAATGTGACATTAACAAAACATGCTGGAGAGATACCTTTGTCTCCCAGAGAATGCCCCGTCTCTGGAATAGACTTTCCATACATGTCAAACAAAGTATGTCACTGACCCTTTTCAACTTGATGAGTGGATGGGCAACCACAAATTTGTCCCAGGAGTTTCACCTGTGTCCCTCATTGACAGGGGTGACAGGTGCTGATTGTGGTTTCTTTTCTGCAGATAAGTTCTTGGTTAGGCTTGTAAGGGCCCTAGAGCCATTAGCCTAGTAATCTCCTATGATTCTATGGTAGTTAATAATTTGGGTGAAGCTGTATAAGTTTTTAAATGAGGTAGGGGAGTTGGAGGATCAGGCGAACCAGTCTAGGTTGAAATCACCTAGAATGATGGTTTCCTGGGATAGAGTAAATGATGACCAGAATAGTAGGAATTCTATGTTGTGCAGGTTGTTGCCTGGTGGTAGGTAGATGGCTAGATGACCAGGATAGGAGGGATTCTATGTTGTGTAGGTTGTTGCCTGGTGGTAGGTAGATGGCTAAATGACCAGGATAGGAGGGATTCTATGTTGTGCAGGTTGTTGCCTGGTGGTAGGTAGATGGCTAGATGACTAGGATATGAGGGATTCTATGTTGTGCAGGTTATTGCCTGGTGGTAGGTAGATGGCTAGATGACCAGGACAGGAGGGATTCTATGTTGTGCAGGTTGTTGCCTGGTGATAGGTAGATGGCTGTGATGTTAATGGATTTGTGAGGATTAATTTGGAGGTGAGTGATAAAGAGTTCAGCATGAGAGATGTCTGTTGGGGGAACATTTTAGTTTTTCTAGGTTAAGTGATTCTTTAAACATAATTGCTACACCCCCACCATCTTTGTTTATCCTGTCCTGTCTTATAATATTGTAACCATTTGTAGTAATTTCAGAGTCTCTGATGTGGGGCTTTAACCAGGTTTCAGTTATGACTGCAATGTCTAGGGAGTAGGAGGCAAAGGTGGTATGGAATTCAGGTAATTTGTTTGCAAGGCTTCTGAGATTAAAGCATGTAATGAGAAGGTCAGAGTTACTGGTAATGGGTAAAGATGTATAGGTAGTGGTGTCTGTGGGATTATAGGTGAATGTGGAGGAACAGGAGCTTGTGAGTAATGGGTAGGTTAATGGAAGGTACAGATGGGCCCAGGATTGGGATGGATATCTGACTGGAGTCTTATCTCTGTTAGAGTCTACAAAATTCAGTGCTTCACTTTGGTTATAAGTTGGTTATACCTCTAGAAGGACAACTGAGTGTTGATGTGTTGTATATGTCTTGAAGGGAGAACATTAGTATTATATATATATGGTAAATTTTGGTGATATAATGATAAGCTTTGCAAAGGAGGTGCAGTGAGGTACATGTGAGTGTTGGGATGGGTGCTTGGTGAGTTTGAAGTTATGTGGGTTGGTAGCATAATAAGCAAAGTGGAGGATGCCTGAAAGAGAGTGCTGTAGAGCAAGTTGTTTTGCCCTTTCATTCTCATTGGGGAGTGGGTGTGGAATCAGAAAGTGAGGTATAGGAAAGTAGAGTGTAGTATGGTATTGTGAGAGGTTAAGTCTAGATGTGGTTAGTGGGGAGAGAGTTGTGTATAAGAGCTGAAGTTAGAGGGGTGTGGTTAGCTGAGATGGGCAGGAAGTGGAGTGGAGAATTGCACAGGGAGTTTGGTTAGCTCAGGTATAAAGGAAATGAGGTAGGGATGGATGGGAATGGGGGTAGGGTAAGGGACCAGGCATGACTCGGGTAGGAGTGAGTCAGACAAAAAACAATCACGCAATCCACAGGCTGGTTGTAGGTATGTCTGTTAGGAGAAAAGGTACCTTGCCTGTTAGTTTTTTATTTCTTTTGAATGTATGCAGGACCTTACAGAACAAACGTAATATCTTTATTGCCTACAATGTGCTGTTTATCCATTTCAGAAACCTTGTGCTGTGTATTCGTACTTATGTTAACTTTAGTGTGTTTGGCTTAGCTGGGAGTCAGGAACAACTACTACAAATGTATGTGACTGCATATTACAGATGTTTGTAATTAAAGATTACAAGAAATGCTAGCTTGTGAATGGGGGCACAGCTGCTGTCCCTGGCCTATAGTTAAAGTACACTATGCACTTAATACAGGGATAAGCTCAAAATATTGTGGAATTCAGGTGCACCTACAATACTTTTTTAGTCCTTTTTTCTTTCAGGATGATTGTTTCCTTTTATTGTTTAGTGGCCAGGTTCATGAAGTTGCTAGAGCAAGTAAAACTGACATGGACCAGCAGGAGGGGAATGGCTGAGCAACTCTTTTGCAGGGGCTGTGGAAATCTAAAACTAAGAATGGAGAGTAAGAGATAGCTACAGTTAGTACGGTCACTGAAGAAGCTGGAGGGAAGTACAGGAGACGAAATATCATAGCAGAGAAATGCAAGCATGAAATATGAAACAAAAACATTACTATCAGGGTAAAAGAATACCATAACAGAGGAATGCAAGCATGAAATATGAAACAAAAACAGGGGTCTATATTAGATCATCAAACTTTCAAAAGTTTGGGTTTCATATGGCCGACACCATATGGTCTAACTGTTAAAAGTTCGAACATCTAATAAATAAAAACTTTGCAAATAACCTACCTGAACATTTTAAGCAGTGGGGCGAGCCCCCCTACACCCCCCACACCCCCCACTCTTTAAATATACCAACTCCGAGACCACACTACAGTGCAGAAAAGGGAAATCTTCCCATTCCATGCTGTACAGAGATCTCCATTAAAACGTTTGAACTGTTAAAAGTTCAGTCATATGGTGCCAACCATATGACAGTCGAACTTTTGAAAGTTCGATCGCATGTCGGGAACCCCAAAAACAGTACTATCAGGGTAACAGAGTACCATAGCAGAGAAATACAAGCATGAAATGGGAAACAAAAACCAATGAATAAATGCAGCACAAATAGACCACAGCAACGCTAATATGCGATAAACCACCCACATAAACTATACTAACATTAGTATGTGCACATGGTGTATAGAATATAGCATGCAGGTCTAAGAAAATGGTACAGGAGTCACCGGCCACATATTAGCTAAACAGAAGGAGAAGGGAAACATTTCTGATAGCTCGCTAGACAGTGTACTATGTGTTAATACAGTTTTAAATGCCTTGCAAGTCTAGAAATCTTAGCCTGCCAAACAGAATTTAAAACACATTGCTTGAATCATAAATAGCGAAACTATTTGCAATGAAACAGACTTAAAGTGACTTTTCATAAGATTGCAGCAATAAATAAGCAAAATACAGATAGTTTCCTGCAAGACTCCACTAATGTTGCATTTATATTAAAAAACAGCTACAAAAGTACATGTTAGAGCAACAGAGAAATAGTACAACACAGACAGATTGCTTAGGGCTGCACTGCTAGATAGTACATGGGAGTTCTAAACAAAAACTAACAGGCTGCAAAACAAAACATCATAGTACAAAATATTAAACAATCGTCCCAAATAAACTGCACTTTCTGTTAAAGAAGAAACAACAGAGACAGGATAGTAGTAATACATACAATATTATACAATATTATAATAACTTTTCAACTGTTGTTTCAGAAAGATTAAGCACTTACATCAAGGTATACTGAAGGCCAGAGGGGTACAGGCAGCTGCTTTAGGATTCCAAGATGGCACCACAGGTTTACATCACCTTTGCTGAGACCATATTGAACGGGGGAGGGGGACTGTAAAGTGTAATGACTAATGGGACCAGGGGCTGGCCTTGTGTAGGAGTGAGTTAGAGAAAAAGCAATCACTCAGTCCACAGTCTGGTTGTAGGTATGTCTGTTTGGAAAAAATGTACCTTGCATGTTAGTTTTTGTTTTCTTTTGAATATATGCAGGACCTTACAAAACAAAAGTGATATCTTTATTGCCTACAATGTGCTGTTTATCCAATTCAGAAACCTTGTGCTGTGTATTTGTACTTAAGTTAACTTTAGTGTGTTTGGCTTAGCTGGGATTCAGGTACAACTACTAAAAGGGTATGTGACTGTATATTAAGGATGTTTGTAATTAAAGATTACAAGAAATAATAGCTTGTGAATGGGGGCACAGCCGCTGCCCCTGGCCTACAGTTAAAGTACACTATGTACTTAATACAGGGATAAGCCCAAAATATTGTGGAATTCAGGTGCACCTACAATACTTTTTTAGTCCTTTTTCTTTCAGGATGATTGTTTCCTTTTATTGTTTAGTGGCCAGTTTGTGAAGTTGCTAGAGTAGGGAAAAATTGTCGTGGACCAGTAGGAGGGGAATGGTTGAGCAACCCGTTCGTAGGGGCTGTGGAAATTTCAAGGTATACTGAAGACTGGAGGGGTATGGGCAGTTGCTTTGGGCAATCATTATTAAATATCAATAAAAATGTAGGTTAATAAGAGTATGCTAACTTTATCATAAAAAAAATACAGCAAGCGCTTTCATCCATCAAATGGGAACTTCATCAGACAGCGAGTATATCCACAAGTCACATTTTAAAATGTTATAAAAAAAACATAACAGTTGTAAAGGTCACCTCAGAAGATATCAGTGTGGTCTCAGATGTACATCCAAAGCCCGATCCTCAGCCAAATGTATGCCCATTAGATTTGTTGAAAGAATAACCAATCTCTTCTTGTTCCTTTACCTATTCTGTCATCTGCCTCCTTGGTTCACATTGTTTCTCATTCTCTGCTGTTTGGGTGGAAGCCTTGTGACTTCCACATTGCAGAGGTACACTTTCGATTGTAATGGGAATAGAAAAAAAGCAAACATATCATAGTGAATGTAAGTTATTTTTTTTATTCTGTAATTCTGAGTGCATAGATGTGTATTTCTAACTGTATCCTGAGATGGAATGTTATATTCCTTTCCAGATATTGTAACCGACAGCAAAGCAGCTAGCATATGTTTCCCATCTTAGGCATATTCTATAGCTATTTCACTAAATTAAATCAAGGGAGGAAATAGTCGCATGGGCTATTAAAGATAGTACTCAGAAAACAACATAAATATGTCATAGAGGCCTATGCCTTAACTTATCCGAATGAAGTTTTCTCAAGTAAAAAACTCACTAAGTATAACTGGATGCAGCTTTAATTATATAGTAAATAAACGACGATACGCTCACGCAATCACTTTTCATGTGAACAGCATGAGTAGTTGTAAGGTTCTGATTTGTTAAAATTGCATAATACTGTATGTGCCTTATACTGCACCTAATGTCTTTTAAAGAGTAAAAAGGATTGTTTTACCACAATTATGTGGGATTATGTTAGAACATTTTTGATCCCCCTTATGAGCTGTGATTTGGAATAAATATTACACTATGGCAAGGACTGACAAACCAGGCCATGTTATGGTTCATAGGTTCATAGGTTCATAGGTTCATACTAGGCTATCTGCCCTAGGGCATTTATAAGCCTAGCCAGAATGTGTTTGGCTTTCGCCACCCATTTTAAATTTATTTTGCTATATATAGTTCAATGTATAAGGTGGTAGTATAGACTGCAAATGCTATAGACAATATTTCAAATGAAAGACTTAAAACTATGCAGTCCACTGCACCTTCCCACTGCACACTGCATGCTTCTCAGTAGCTCAGCCAAATATAGTGCAATGATGCATAAATAAGCTATAGAACAGAAGGAGAAAGCTACTACATGACAGAGCAAAATCTCAAAAAGGGAAGGCATCTCTGATCAGTATTAGCAAGAAATTTCGATCCCTCATAAAATCATCAAAGGCCAGTTTCGAAAGAAAAATTGCCCTAGACACTAAAGATAATCACAAGGCCTTCTTTAGTTATGTCAGGTACACGAGCGGAAACTCCCAGATGTGCTCTGAATTGTTGCATAATGGTACAAAATATACCGAACCTACAGACATAGCCAACATCCTGACAGGCAGATTCAGCACAAACTCCCCCCCTTCCCACCCAAAGGAGCAAATGCCTATCCCAACTGAATGTAACCTCCCTGACATCATAGATGCACAGGTGAAAGCTGCCCTTTCCAAAGCAAAAAACACAGCATCTATGAGACTGGACGGTGTCCCAGGCTGCGTCTTACATGAGTTCCAAGAAGAACTGAACCCTCACATTAAGTCACTGTTCAAACTTAGCCTTACTACAGAATATGTACGCAAAGAATGGCGTACAGCTACAGTGGTCCCACTCCACAAAGGTGGTGCCACAATGTACCCCGGAAACTATCGCCCCATAAGCCTGACTAGTCTGGTCTGTAAAGCTATGGAACGTATTATCATGGAACTCATAAACAAAGACATTGGGAGCCTCCAGACACTGGACCCTACCCAATTCGGCTTTGCAAAGGGCAGATCTTGCCTCTTAAACCTAATTGATTTCTTTGAAACAGTTACCAAAGCCATAGATGAGGGCAAGGTAGTCCACACAGCCTACCTGGACCTCGCAAAAGCCTTCGACACAATACCCCACTCGGGCATCATAAATAAGCTTACCAGCTTAAATATCAACCCCTATTATCACAAGATGGGTTGCAAACTGGCTCAGAAATAGAACCCACATGGTCAGAATCGCAGGTGCCATTTCTGAATCCAAACCAGTTCCAAGTGTCCCACAGGGCTCAGTTCTGGGACCTCTCTTTTTTGGTATCTACTTCTCTGAGGTTCAGGCTAACACGGGGGGATTATGGCTGACAAAGTTTGCAGATGACTGCAAACTGGGGCCATAATCAAATCTCCAGCTGATACAAGCATCCTCCAAAAGGGTCTCACAGAGATGGATGCTTGGTGCCAAAGCCACTGCCTCAAGCTAAATGCTAAAAAGTGCATAGTCATCCCCTTTGGGAAAAACAAGGTGCCCACAAATTACCACATAGGTGGTAATCCATTAAGTACAGAAGAAGTAATTAGAGATTTGGGGACCAGCGTAGATAGTAATCTCTCCTTTGATAATCACATTGCCAAAGTGGTTAGAAAGACCTTTTATATAGCCCACCTTATCACGAAAGGGCTCGTATCTAGATCAAGAGAGGTCATTGTGCCCCTCTACTCGTCACTCATCAGGCCCATAATTGAATACAATGCCCTTTTTAGGATGTACCTTACCTGACACCTGCAGCAACTGGAGAGACCCCAAAAGTACCTCACCAAGAGGATCATGGGCTACAAACAGATGTCCTATGCAGCACGACTAAAGAAACTCCAGCTCTACTCAGTTGCTTACCGCCTACTCAGAGGTGATCTATGCCTGATGTACAAAGCCATGTCAAACCCAGAATTAATGGACATGCTCCACCTCAAAAAATCCAAGTCCCTTACAGCTACACACTCCAGGGACCTAAACCTCAGCACAAAAATAAATAGGACATGCTGGAGGGACAGATTCATTTCCCAGAGGCTCCCCTCACTTTGGAATAGAATCACAATTCATGTTAGACATAGCCCCTCACTGACCCTCTTCAAGCGAAATCTGGACGCATGGATGGGAAATCACAAATTCACCCCTGGGATCTCTTCTGTGTCCCTGCTAGACAGAGGCACAGTAAACTAATCTTAAAAGAATACCTTCTGTGACCTACTTTACAGAGGCACAGTAGGCTAATATAATAGGGAGGCGGAAGCCAAATACACTCTGGCTAGGCTTATAAATGCCCTAGGGCAGATAGCCTAGTATCTACCTATGAACCTATGAACCTATAAAACTAAGCAATATAACAGCAGCAAAATCACCAAATAGCCAATTGGTCACTGCTACTTTTGATATCTGGTGTCAACAAAATGTCCAGAACACTGGCAAACTTAAGGAAAACTCAGTATCACAGACAGGGATCCATTCCCCAGTTAACAACACAATTTCAGTTGGCACAATCAGAAATGGTAGCTTATGCTCCTCCTTCTTCTCTTTCGGCTGTTCCTGTTAGGGGTCACCACAGTGGATCATCTGTTTCCATTTCTTCCTATCCTCTGCATATTCCTCTGTCACACCAACCACCTGCATGTCCTCTTTCACCACATCCATAAACCTTATTTTAGGCCTTCCTCTTTTCCTGTTACCTGGTAGCTTCATCCTTAGCATCCTTTGCCCAATATACCCAGCATCCCTCCTCAGCACATGTCCAAACCAGCACAATCTTGCCTCTCTGACTTTGTCTCCAAACCTTCCAACCTGAGCTGACCCACTAATATACTGATTCCTAATCCTGTTCATCCTTGTCACACCCAGTGCAAATCTTAACATCTTTAACTCTGCCACTTCCAGCTCTGACTCCTGCCTTTTTGTCAATGCTACTGTCTCCAACCCATACAACATAGCTAGTCTCACTACCCTCTTGAAACACCTTTCCTTTCACTCTTATTGGAAACCGTTTGTCACAAATCACTCCTGACACTGTTCTCCACCCATTCCACAATGCCTGTATTCTCTTCTTCACCTCTCTTTCACATTCATCATTATTCTGAAATAATAGGTTATGCTATTGTAAAAAAAAAAACAAGAACTTGACATCATGCTGGTCTTTTGGTATTAATAGGAGATATGCTGTAGGTGGATTGGACACTCTAAATTGGCCCTAGGTGTGAGACTGTGCATGTGTGTGCCTTCTGTGGAAGGTTGGGTGCTGGGCTGGCAACTCAAATCCATAAAAACTTCACTGCCAATCGTTCCGTGGACCGTTGCTCCACTGTGGGGACCCCTGACCGCAAAAAGCTGAAAGAAGAAGAAGAAATAAGGTTTAGGTCAGTAATTCAAAGCCACAGCAGGAAAGCTTCATAAGTCAGACCAACTTAGCCAAAAGGAGGACAGAAGTGTGAAAAACACAGTAATTTAAGCAACAACAAAACAGGCAAACAATAATACTGTAACATAACTTATAATGCTAAGAAGTTAGCTTTTAATTATTTATTATTTATTAACCAGATAAGTGTGCAGTTCCAAGGACTATTGCAGTCAGAACCCAAACCAAAATACAAAAGACTGAATGACATTGAAGATATTGAAGAAGGCAGCATCTCATTAGCAGGTAAAACATGTGCAGGTGTGTAACATCATACCTTAACAGCAGATGTCCTTCTCTTCACTGCTACAGCATTCTTTACAATAGGGATCTCCTGCCAAGGGTGGCCCTACATCTGGGCACTAAACCAAATAATTTAGGTTGCTAAGGGTATGCCATATGCCTCACGTCTGCTCCCTGCATACAGCGTAGGGCATAACGGTGACGTCAGACGTACCATCCTCAGAACTGAGATCCCCAGCAGGAACACCATTCCAAGGATTAGAGAGGTACCAGGCACATCCAGAAGTAAAAATAACCAGGGGAGGAAGGAGGGAGAGAATAGTGCAACAGTGAAGAGGACATCTACCATTATGATAAGATTTTACACAACTGTACTATCCCCTTCCATTTCACTGATGCATTATTCCTTAAATAGGGAGAGTGGAAACGCTCATGAAAAAGAGAGGGAGGAGGAAGGACCAGCAGAACCCTCTAGGAACCCATGAAGGATGGCCCTAGCAGAACCAGCTCTAACCCTAGATATTACATCCAACGTATAGTGCTTGGTAAAAATGTGCACAGAAGTCCAATTCCAAAGATTTAGGATGAAAGAAAAGTAAAACCTCATCAGACTTGTGGCAAGCTTTGGTCTTATTCAAATAAAATCTGAGCTATGTACATCCAGATTGTGCAAAACCTTTTCATTAGCAGACTGTGGAAAAGGGAAGAAAGTGTGCAAATGAATAGACTGATTGAGACAACTCATTCTCTACTTTGGGCATAAAAGAAGAATTACTATAAAGGGACACCCTGTCCTTATAGAAAACTAAAAAAAGGGGAACAGTCATAAAGGCTTGAATCTCAGACACCCATCTGACAGAAATAAGGGCCAACAAAAGAGCAGACTTTCAAAAGCAATGTTGCAAGGAAACTGAAGATGCAGGTTCAAAAGGAGCCTGAGTCAATTTCTACAAAACAAAATTAAGGTCCCAGGAAGGAGGGGCAGACTTCCTGGGAGGTCTAATATGAAGGACACCTTTAGGAAATTGTTTAGCCTCAAATCAAGAGGCTAAAGGGGGTGCTTGAGACAGACAAGCAGAAATAGCTAACAAGTGGCCCTTAAATCATTCACTCCAGAGCAGCTCAGAAAATGCTTCCTGCTTACTTCCACCATAGGAACAACAGTGCAGCCTGACCTAATTTTTAGATAATCCATTTGTAATATAGAGAAAACAAATGTTCATAACTCTTTAACCATAAGAGCTAGACTAAAAATGTAAATGTGAAAGTTGTTCAGCAGACACTGACCTACACAGACCTTTCCAACAGTGTAAATGTTGATAGTGTGTATCTAATTAAATATTTGCCAAGGTGCTGATATTATGCATATTTTTTACCTTTTTGGTAAAACAAATTGCAATATCTTGGTGAATGTACAGTGTAGACCCACACAAATTATAATTCATTTGTCTGTATGAATGCCAGCTTTAAAATGATACCTTAACCATTACTGTGTGATCCTCCATTACTGAGATGTTCACAGAAATATGATTAATATTATATTTCTCATAATTGATAATTAAACAAAGCATAATATCTCATCATCTGTAACAGAGAGAGACTACATATCAGTGAACAAGTTGTGTGGCTCAATGTCAGCTTCAAAACGATGTGTTAGGCATGTCTTCCCCATACTCCCTTGCAAAGATATGGGCATAATAATGATAAATATGGTAAATGTATAATTTTCAGAATCCTACAAGACTAAACAAACTGTGATATCTGTACATGTGTACATCATACAGACACAGTTCTTTTACCATGTTGTAAGCACTAATACCGTCTTCAAAATGAGGTATTACTTAGCACATTGACATGATGCCTAGCAAAGTTATTTACCAAAATATGAAAAAAAATCATTAATTTTCATAATGTAAGTCCTAAACAAATGGTGATATCTGTACACATGTATAGCATACAGACACAGTTCATTTACCATGTTGTAAGTACTAAAACTAACTTCCAAATGAGGGATTACCTAGCATGTACATATGTTCCCTAGCAAAGTTATTTACTGAAATATAAAAAAAAATCATAATTTCCATAACCTAAGCCCTAGACAAACTGTGATAGCTGTACATGTGTACATCATACATACACAGTTCTTTTATCATGTTGTAAGTACTAATACTGTCTTCCAAATGAGGGATTACTTTCACATAGGTATGCTCCCTAGCAAAGTTATTTACCAAAATATGAAAAAAAAATAATTTCCATAATCTAAGTCCTAAACAAACTGTGATATCTGTACATGTGTACATCATATAGACACAGTTCTTTTACCATGTTTTAAGTACTAATATTGTCTTCAAAATGAGGTATGACTTAACATGCTGACATCTTCCCTAGCAAAGTTATTTACCAAAATATGAAAACATATCATAATTTTCATAACCTAAGTTCTAAACTAACTGTGATATCTATACATGTCTACAGCACACAGACACAGTTATTCTACCATGTCTTAAGTACTAATACTGTCTTCCAAATGAGGGATTACTTAACACATAGATATGTTCCCAAAATATTGCAAATTTAAAGCTAAACGTGCACATAGATATCCGACTTCATTGAACTTTGCGAAATAAAGAAGGAGAAACTGGAAAACACTGCAGAGGTTTATTTATTTTTTGTTCTGTAATGCAATTGCTTGCAGTTACATGTTAGAGTAACGATCGCATTACAGAAGAACATGTGTATGATGGCAGTGAACTACATTGTCAAAAAATAAAAATAAAAGCAACAAAACAAGATGGGAAATGCATAGTACAGGGCTGGCACACTGGCACACATCTTAAATGAATAACCATTAAAACTATACATACACATAGATATCAATGACCTTTGCAAAATAAAGAAGGAGAAGCTATAAACACTGAATAAGGTTTGTTTTTGTGTTTTCTGTAATGTGATCACTTGCAGTTACATGTTAGCATAACGATTGCATTACAGAAGATTTGCCCAACAAAAACATACTGCCATATTTCAGGGCATCTCCAAAACTAAGTGCTTTCCATTCATTGCGATTCTATACATAAAATGGCTATTCCTTCAAACAACCAATAGGATACTCTGCAATGAACTACATTGCCAAAAAAAAAAAAAAGATGGGAAATGCATAGTACAGGACTGGCACACTGGCACACATCTTACAAAAATGACTGGACTGTTCTAGACTTACCTGAGCATAAAGTAAGGTATCTGTTTCAGCCGTACTCTACTTATTCGACTTTCAGTGTTTCTTCTCAGACAGTATCTCCAGCTTCACGACCCAATTGGCACATAAAATAAATAGAGGGATCCAGCAGCAATCCAGGTAAATTCTGAAAATTACACAAAAAAAGAAAAGGAATTGCTACTGCAGGACCCTTTACTTATTTGGAGTGAACAAAGAAAAGGTAGGTCTGGGGGTGCAGGTGTTATGCAAGTGGTAGCCTGGATTGAAAGAATCTGATTGGATGGAACCACTTGCTTGATGAAATATAGACAAAATCAGCTTGCTGTGATCAGAGGAAAATACAGAGCACATGGCAAGCAGATTTTCTCAGAAAAGTCCAATATGAGCTGCACTTAACTCCACTCTGAAACCAAAGTTAAGAAGGTAACTGACAAAGTTCAGTTACTTTTCAACTTCTTTATTAACAGTGCAGCTAAAATAGGACTGTAAAATTAATTGTGCTTAGGGAAGGCACTTGGGGTAACTTCATGCAATTCCAATCATCTCATAGCATACTTGGATTTAAGCACAGAGGTGCTATGTGATGGTACTCAGAGTTAATGAGTTAACAGAAGAATATGCCAACCTAGCACTGAGCAATTCACACATATAAGAAAGAGAACCTAAGGAACATCTCGATGATTGGATGGGAAATAGGAAACCTCTGTGGCTCTGCTCGACAGTGGCACAGGAAAATAATTTTCTTGGGTGGCAATAGCCAGGCTACCTTTTTGGCTGGGCTTGTATAGACCCCAGGGCTGATAGCCTAGTACCTACCTATGAACCTATGAATCCATGAAAGTGGGTCCATGTTACAAGAAAGAGACCAAACAGAAAACTTCTTCCATTTGGATAACAAGCAGATCCTCAGAAAAAAGGTGTCTATATAGAATCAAAATCCTATCACCTACAGTGTCAGTTGAAGAGTGGACAGATGGGGATGGATGAGAGATCCTTTGTTTTGTGTGAGTAAGTCTACCCTGTGAGGTAAAGTGTGATGATTGTCCTTTGTTAAATGCAGAAAAAGAGGAAGCCAATGTTCTCTGGGCCAAAAGGAAGTCCCCAGCAACATTTTGAGAGCATCCTATTTTATCTTGAGCAGGGCTTTTGGAATGAGAGGAAGGGGAGGGAAGTCATAAAGAAACATACCCTTCCAACAAAAAGAGAGGGTGTCCACATTCCAGGCCAGAGGGTATGGGACTCTGGCATAAAACAGAGGAAGTTGTCTGTTCAGAGGGGAGGCAAGGATACCTAATTGAGGAGTACCCCACTGGTGGACAAAATCCAGAAACACATCTGTGAAGCATTCACTCATGGGATTGTGATATAGACCTGCTTAATGAGTTGGCAGGGGTTGGAAGGGTGGCCTAATGGTTAAGGTGTTTGCCTTAAAAACACAAGGTGCAGGGTTTGAGTCTCACAAGGGATAATTGGCTGGGCTTAAAATGGCTCACAAGGGCAGTTAGCTTAGCACTAACCTATGAGTCTGCCACAATGTCCTGACCTGAAGGAATGTACATTGCCTGAAGCATCATTTGATACTGGATAACTAGCTCCCACACTTGAAGAGGCTAACCTGCACAGGAGATAAGATCTTGTCCCCCCTTACTTGTTGACACACCATATAAAAGTGGTATTGCCTGTCAGTACCTTGAGGGGCCCTGGAGTGAGAAGAGGATGCAATGCTTGAAGAGCCAACAGAAAAGCTCTCATTTCTTTGATATTGGTGTGGCCTTTATTTTGCTGAAACAACCAGAGATCCCCCATGGGAGGAGCCAAGGATGCTAGCACTGGAACAGTCTGGATCCTGCATCTATAAAAAAAGTCCACACAAAAATAGGAGCGTTATACAGAAATAAGCAATTTCTCAGCAAAGCAGCAAAGATTTCAATAGCAAATTTCCACCTTATCTCCACCCTACTTTATGCCTCTCCAATATATACCAACCTAAGGCAATGTGATCTAAACAAGCTAGAGACCTGCTACAACAAAATCACCAAATTCGCCACAGGGGCATCCTACCGTAGTCACCACTGTCTCTCACTTGCTGAACTGGGCTGGCTTGAACTCCCTCACCTCCTTCAGTGGTATCAACTCCCACTCACCCACAAACTAGTAAACCATTCACTAAATGTCCCATCCCTCCAGAATCTACTCCAACCCTATTACACCACCAGACCACTAAGATCCAGCAACAAAAATCACTTGAAGATCACTAAAGCCAATAACTCTGCTGGTGAAGCACTATTCTCTTGCACCATAGCCAAATTATGGAACTCACTCCCACCCACAATTACCTCCATACCATCATGCACCCACTTCAAAGCTTTACAAAAAGCGCATCTAAAAACACGGTGGCTATGCCCTTGCAACTCCCACTCTAATGTCATCCACCCCTTCCAACCACTACCTTTCTTTCCACTCCACTAACTACCTTGATTATAGCAAGCTCAGATGCTCATAAGCCTAGTACTTATTATACAGCAGGAACTTCTCATTGTAACATTTGTTAATGTCTGTTATGTACTCCACAGATAAAGATTCTAGTTGTCTACTGATGTACTATGTTCTTCATCTGTAAATATGTTGTAAGTAATTGCTATGTTAAATTGTTAATCGCTATGTAATCCAATGTAACTACTGTCTGTTTATTTTAACTGTGGAGCTTTTCTCCCCGGGCCTCTGCTGATAATAGACCAACGTCCAGTCGGATACTCTCGGTCAACAAATTTAAATAAATAAATAAATCTATACAAAATAAAAACTGCTTGTGACAATGTTCATGGGGAATCTGTCTCCCGCACTGGCATTTACTCTTTCTGGATGACATGAACTCCAGAAGCAACAAAAACAAGGAAAAAAGATAATAACTTATCTAAAAATGGGTTGGTGAACCAGCAAATTGTATTGATTTATTTGTATTTATTTAACATTTGCTAACCAGGAAAGTCCAACATGGAATGAAGGTATTTTCAGTGGAGGCCCAGGGAGAAATGCTCCAGATGCATGTCTGCATGTCTTTGTAATAGCTTCAAATGAAGCAAGCATTCACACTGTTGGCAAAGAAGTTCTGGGGTGGTATGTCCAACTGCACCTTTATGTCCTGTGTTGTATGTGGGGAGCATACGCATGACATATGGTGTACCTTTAGCAACTTAAAGGCTTTGGTATATTGACCGAACATTGGGTCGCCCTTGGCAGGGGACATCTGTTGTAAGGAGTACTGCAACAGTGAAATGGAAGGGCATCAATTATTTTACTCAAAACATCCAGAATAGTTGGCTAATAGCAGTAGTGTTGTGTAAAATACCAAGACCTAAATCAAACATGTAAATTATACTGACTGATACAAAAACCTTCTTGAATTAGCAAATACGGGGGATTAAAGATAGGTTTATTAACAAGGTATGAATAAATATCTGTGCAATAACAGTGATAATATCAACCCAGAGTATAATTAGTACTATAGATGTGAAAGCATTTACAGCATTCACATTAGTTCCCTAGGTAAGGCAATGACTGCAGTATGTAAGCATGGCTTGAAAAGTAACAACCCAGAGTATAAGTAGTACTATAATGTGAAAGCATTTACAGCATTCATATTAGTTCTGTAAGTAAGGCAATGACTGTTGTATGTAAGCATGGCTTGAAAAGTAACAACCCAGAGTATAATTAGTACTATAGATGTGAAAGCATTTACAGCATTCATATTAGTTCCCTAGGTAAGGCAATGACTGCAGTATGTAAGCATGGGTTGAAAATTAACAACCCAGAGTATAATTAATACTATAGATGTGAAAGCATTTACAGCATTCATATTAGTTCCGTAAGTAAGGCAATGACTGTTGTATGTAAGCATGGCTTGAAAAGTAACAACCCAAAGTATAATTAATACTATAGATGTGAAAGCATTTACAGCATTCATATTAGTTCCCTAGGTAAGGCAATGACTGCAGTATGTAAGCATGGGTTGAAAATTAACAACCCAGAGTATAATTAATACTATAGATGTGAAAGCATTTACAGCATTCATATTAGTTCCGTAAGTAAGGCAATGACTGTTGTATTTAAGCATGGCTTGAAAAGTAACAACCCAGAGTATAATTAGTACTATAGATGTGAAAGCATTTACAGCATTCATATTAGTTCCGTAAGTAAGGCAATGACTGTTGTATGTAGGCATGGCTTGAAAAGTAACAACCCAGAGTATAATTAATACTATAGATGTGAAAGCATTTACAGCATTCATATTAGTTCCGTAAGTAAGGCAATGACTGTTGTATGTAAGCATGGCTTGAAAAGTAACAACCCAGAGTATAATTAGTACTATAGATGTGAAAGCATTTACAGCATTCATATTAGTTCTGTAAGTAAGGCAATGACTGTTGTATGTAGGCATGGTTTGAAAAGTAACAACCCAGAGTATAATTAGTACTATAGATGTGCAAGCATTTACAGCATTCATATTAGTTCCGTAAGTAAGGCAATGACTGTTGTATGTAAGCATGGTTTGAAAAGTAACAACCCAGAGTATAATTAGTACTATAGATGTGCAAGCATTTACAGCATTCATATTAGTTCCGTAAGTAAGGCAATGACTGTTGTATGTAAGCATGGCTTGAAAAGTAACAACCCAAAGTATAATTAGTACTATAGATGTGCAAGCATTTACAGCATTCACATTAGTTCTGTAAGTAAGGCAATGACTGTTGTATGTAAGCATGGTTTGAAAAGTAACAACCCAGAGTATAATTAGTACTATAGATGTGCAAGCATTTACAGCATTCATATTAGTTCCGTAAGTAAGGCAATGACTGTTGTATGTAAGCATGGTTTGAAAAGTAACAACCCAGAGTATAATTAGTACTATAGATGTGCAAGCATTTACAGCTTTCACATTAGTTCTGTAAGTAAGGCAATGACTGTTGTATGTAAGCATGGTTTGAAAAGTAACAACCCAGAGTATAATTAGTACTATAGATGTGCAAGCATTTACAGCATTCATATTAGTTCCGTAAGTAAGGCAATGACTGTTGTATGTAGGCATGGTTTGAAAAGTAACAACCCAGAGTATAATTAGTACTATAGATGTGCAAGCATTTACAGCATTCATATTAGTTCTGTAAGTAAGGCAATGACTGTTGTATGTAAGCATGGTTTGAAAAGTAACAACCCAGAGTATAATTAGTACTATAGATGTGAAAGCATTTACAGCATTCACATTAGTTCCGTAAGTAAGGCAATGACTGTTGTATGTAAGCATGGCTCAAAATGATGACACCATTCATTTTTCATTTTCCATACTCACTGAAACATAAGCACTTATAGGTTCATAGGTTTATTTTTATTTATTTATTTATTTATATTTGCTTACCTGAGTAGTGCACTCATCAGTACTGACCAATTTCAGGCTCAGCCTGGGTGAAACACAAAACATTTCACAAAGAAAAATAAAGAAATGTAAGCAATAACAGAGGAGTTCAGACTAATTACATAGAAAAAAAAACTGTGTATATACCTTCTAATAAACAAGCACAGTACAATGGTTCATAGGCTGGTACTTGGCTATCTGCCCTAGGGCCTATACAAGCCTAGCCATAACAATTCCCTGGCTATTTCTTTCCATACTATTTATTTCCTTGGACCCCTGAAAAGAGAACATTCTTAGTATGGCAGCATCCACCCCCTGTGGGAGTCAAACCCACAGCCTTCTGCATCAAAAGCAAGTACACTACCTGTTGTGCTATTAAAAATGTACAATAAAACAGATTATAATGTACAATATACTCATTAGTTTCTAAAGTGGGTCATTCTTCAGTGAATCTTGACAGAGGAGAAGACTCTGAAGGAGATAGTGTAGGTGAGATGTCCAGTGTTGATGCAGGATCATTTAGCAAAGATTAGGTGCCTGAGAGAAGAAAGTGTGTGCAGTGATGTGGGGTTTGTTTCTAGGGGTAATGAGAGTTGTTGTGACAGAGCATGTGCAGTGCTGTGGGGTTTGTTTCTAGGGGTAAAGAGAGTTAGTGTGACAGAGCATGTGCAGTGCTGTGGGGTTTGGTTCTAGGGGTAATGAGAGTTGTGACAGAGCATGTGCAGTGCTGTGGGGTTTGGTTCTAGGGGTAATGAGTGCAGGTGTGACAGAGCATGTGCAGTGCTGTGGGGTTTGGTTCTAGGGGTAATGAGAGTTGTGACAGAGCATGTGTAGTGCTGTGGAGTTTGGTTCTAGGTGTAGAGAGTTGGTGTGACAGATCATGTGCAGTGCTGTGGGGTTTGGTTCTAGGGGTAATGAGAGTTGTGACAGAGCATGTGTAGTGCTGTGGAGTTTGTTTCTATGGGGTAATGAGAGTTGGTGTGACAGAGCATGTGCAGTGCTGCGGAGTTTGGTTCTAGGGTAATGAGAGTTGGTGTGACAGAGCATGTGCAGTGCTGTGGAGTTTGGTTCTAGGGGTAATGAGAGTTGGGGTGACAGAGCATGTGCAGTGCTGTGGAGTTTGTTTCTAGGCGTAATGAGAGTTGGTATGACAGATCATGTGCAGTGCTGTGGAGTTTGGTTCTAGAGGTAATGAGAGTTGGAGTGAAAGATCATGTGCAGTGCTGTGGAGTTTGGTTCTAGGGGTAACATGAGTTGGTGTGACAGAGCATGTGCAATGCCGTGGATTTTGGTTCTGGGGGTAATGAGAGTTGGTATGGCTTGTAAATAGTAGCTCATGTTGTATGAGGTTTTGTATGGTGTATAGCTACAAAGTGAGTAAATGTGTGTAGATGGAGTAGTTTCTAGAGCTGTAATCCTAAAAGTAGGTTAGAGCTCTGTTTTATGGGTAGCCAGGTACATGGGTAAGAATTGATTACAAACTGACAAATCTTTTTTAATTGTTGGTACTTAACACACTTCCTGATGTCTGTGGAAACTGAATGCTAAGCAACCACTCCAAGCATTCATTATTCAAACTAATCACAAGATAAGCCACTAAGGTGGGTTTCACAGGACAGCTCCTTGAGGAGATGGTATACAAGCCTTACTAATCTAGTGATGAAGGCAGGATGCTCAGGTACTTAACAATTACTCACTGACTTGTACAGCTCCTCTAGGACATGGTTTGCAAACCTTACTAATCTAGTGGTGAAGGCAGGGTGCTACTAGTGCTTAACTATTACTCACTGACTTGTACAGATGAAGTTTTATTCACTTGTGTTAAAATACAAAGTAATGTTTTAACTTCTCATTTAGTTACATAAAGGCTATTCTTAAATGTGGATTTGTCCGAAAATTATCATAACTCATATGCATCATTCTTTTCCATTAGGGGGCGCAGTTGTTGTAGTAGAATGCTTCCTGAAAGATGCCAATGATGAGGTAATCACAGCAAACACACAGCACTTCATGATGGCCCTTATGACAGAAGGAAAAGAACGCACTCCAAAGGAAATGGCCCTGCTCCTGGAAGATGCAGGATTTCAAGATGTTCAAATTAAGGGGACAGGAAAAATCTATGACCCCATGATAGGCAGAAAAGTACTTAAGTAATTATATGTAGTGAGTTTTAGTACTATATTAAAATACATTCTTGAAAGTGGAATTGCTGACAGATTTCTTCCTTGTGAACCTCTTTTCTTAATTTTTCCATGTTTTTCACTAAGTCTAATTGTACAGTTAAATCTAGATGTAACTGGTAGAACTGTGTGCCAGTTTAATTTTGTTACTTGTTATTCGCTTCTGATACTTTACACATTTTTTAACTGAATGGGTACCTTAAAATGTGGCCTTTAAAAATAAAAGTGTGTTATTTCAGCTTGTTAATCCAATGGAAAGATATAACAGCACCACCTCAACTTCAGTCACAGGCATAATTCACAAGTCATTCGTTAGTTAGGTAGTTAATTAATTTATTTATTTAGATTTGTTGTTCCAGTGAGAACACTGATACAAAAGGGCCTATTTCAGGCTCAGACCTGCAATGATACAAAGCTAAATATTGCATTCCGGAAGAAATGTTTTTTCTGTGATTCTACATACAAAAAATACTTGGCCAAGCATCATCATCACACCAAAAAAACAAATAACTTAAAGCGTACACGCATCAAAGTTTAAGAACAGGCTATTATACAATGTAAGTTGTGTAATCTTTCATGAATATTAAAACACACAGCACGGTCTTCTGAAACTCATTGTAAAGACTGCAACATATAAATAAAATTATGGTATTTAGGTCCAAAGAGGTCATCGATTTGACCTGCCACTGAGTACAATGCCTGTTTTGATAGGTATATGACCAGGCACATCCAGCAACTGGAACATCACACAGGTTCTTCAGTAAAATAATACTAGGTGCAAGAAAGATGCCCTATGCAGACCGTCTCAAGGCTCTGACCTTGTATTCAGTCTCCTAAAGGTTTTGAGGGGAGATCATACCTCTCCACTCTCCAGATTTTCCCAGAATGTCCAGATTTTTGGCTCATATTTTTGGTCTGTTCCTCATAACTCAGGTCTCTCAACAGCAGGTACAAATATGACTCAGTCATTGTCCACGCTGGTGTAAACGACCTGAGACGTACCTCCTTGGACTACATGAAAAGAGACATTGAGGAGCTCTCTGATTATGTAGCCCAGGCAGGTATGACCCTGACCTTGAGCAGTATCCTACCTTCACCAAGAATGATGCCACAATACAGAGATAAGATGATCAGCTTTAACAATTGGCTTAAACACTGGTGTCATTCAAAGGGGATCCAGTATCTGTCTGCCTGGGATGACATGCTGGACAAGCCACGCTGCTTCAAGGGACGGCTTGCACCTGTCACCCTGGGATTCCGGATATTGGCAAAGGCTCTTGCCACCCCATAGTGCCTTTTTAGGCAAGGCTCAAATTCTAAACCTACCACCCTAGAACACAAAAAGGAAAAAACTAAGGGTAATGCTGCTCAATGCCAGAAGTCTAAATCTCAAAATGCACGCACTCGAGGCCCTTCTCAGTATGGAGAACATCGATGTCTGTGCTGTGACAGGAACCTGGTTCAAGGCTCCTGAGAGCACCCCAGCGCTATCAGGCTTTACCTCATATCATGCCCGCCCCAAAATCCGGACAATACCAAGAAAGGAGGGGGGGTATCCATATTCATCAAGGACACCCACACCTCAAGACTGGTGGCAACGCATGATGCATCGGAGACCATCCAGGTGCAATTAACCGTAGGCAAGACTGCTCTGCAAATTGTAGCATGTTACAGGCCACCCTCACAAACTCAGGAACCTCACATGGCCTTCCTGAAAACACTAGAGGGATAAATGTATCACCAAACACCATCATACTAGGTGACTTCAATTACCCTAATATAGACTGGGAACACTACTCAAGCCCAAACACCCTAGCCCAAAAGTTCCTGGAATTCATAAACTCAAATGCCATGGAACAACTAGTCACCATCCCCACAAGAGGAGATAACATACTTGATCTCATCATCACGAACATGGGAGCACAATGTTCAACACCGGAAGTATACCCTTCACTGGTGAGATCAGATCACAAACTAATCTCGCTGGAGGTCCTCATCCCACCCCACCTGAAATAAAAAGACCACAGTAAAGAACTTCTCAAAAGCCGACTTCACACTTCTAAAGACTAGTGTGGTCTCCTTTAAGGCCCCCGAGCCGGCGGAAAACAGTACTCAAGCCGCTGAATCACTTACAAATGCCTTCTACCAGCACCTGCAGGACTGCATGGATAAGGCAATCCCAAGCAAAACAAAGACTCTTTGTACCAAAGGCAAGTGTCCAGTCTGGTGGACCCCAGCCATAAATAAACTCTACAACAAAAGGAGGAAGCTACTACAAGATAGATCAAAATCCTTAAAAGGTAAGACACCCTTGATCACTATAAGTAAGAGCTCTCATAAAATCATCCAAAGCAAATTTCGAGAGAAAAATAGCTAAAGACTCAAAAGACAATCATAAGGCCTTCTTTAGCTATGTTAGAAACCTAGGAGGAAACTCCCAGATATGCTCAGAACTAATTCAAAAGGATGTGAAGATTACTGATCCTACAGACATTGCCAACATACTGGCTGACAGGTTCAGTGCAAACTTCTCCCCTCCCCAAAAGGAGAGATATCTATACCAAACGATTTCAGCCCCCCAAACATCTCCAGCGCCCAAGTGAGAACTGCTCTCTCCAAAGCAAAAAACACAGCATCCATGGGACCTGATGGTGTCCCCGGCTGTGTGCTCCACGAACTCAATGAGGAATTAAACCCACAGCTAGGACAGCTGTTTAATCAAAGTCTTACCTCTGGATACGTACCCAGGAAGTGGCGCACTGCAACTGTGGTACCACTTCACAAAGGCGGTGCCTCCACCGACCCTGGAAATTACCGCCCATTAGCTTGACAAGCCTTATCTGCAAAGCCATGGAGAGGATCATAATGGACCTCATAAATAAAGACATAGGGAATTTGCAGACTTTGGATCCAACCCAGTTTGGCTTTGTCAAAGGCAGATCATGCCTTTTAAACTTGGTTGACTTTTGAAACAGTCACCAAAGCCATTGATGAGGGAAAGGCAGTCCATACAGCCTACCTCGATCTGGCTAAGGCCTTCGATACAATACCCCACTCGGGTATCATTGAAAAACTCATCAGCTTAAATGTTAACCCACACATCACAAGATGGGTTGCAAACTGGCTGAGTGACAGAACCCACAGGGTCAGAGTTGCTGGCGCCATGTCAGACTCAAAGCCTGTCACAAGTGGTGTCCCACAGGGCTCAGTCCTGGGCCCACTCTTGTTTGGCATCTACTTTTCAAGTAAAAGCAAACACAGGAGGGTTATGGCTGACAAAGTTTGCAGATGACTGCAAACTGGGCGCCATAGTAGAAAACACATCTGACACAGATATCCTTCAGAAGGGTCTCACAGAAACGGATAACTGGTGCCAGAGCCACGGCCTAAAGTTAAATGCCAAAAATGCATAGTCATACCCTTCGGGAAAAACAAGGTTACCCTAGCTACCAAATAGGTGGCAATCCACTGAGCACAGAAGAAGTTATCAGGGACCTGGGGACCCAGGTTGATAGTAGTCTGTCATTTGACACCCATGTAGCTAAAGTAGTTAGGAAGACCTTCTACATTGCCCACCTTATCATGAAGGGATTCTCATCTAGATCAAGGGAGGTCATAGTCTCCCTTTACTCATCACTCATCAGACCAATGATTGAGTACAATGCCCCATTCGGAATGTATCTGACCCGACACTTGCAGCAGCTGGAGAGGCCACAAAAGTTCCTCACCAAAAGGATAAAGGGTCTCAAAATCAGTCCTATGCTGCCCGACTGAAAGAACTCCAGCTCTATTCAGTCGCTTACGCTGCTCAGAGGTGACCTTTGCCTAACATACAAGGCCATGTCAAACCCAGATTTGATGAATATGCTTCACCTCAAAAATCTAGATCCATCAGAGCCACAAGGGCGGAGACTTAAACCTCGACACGGCTATTAATAGGATGTGCTGGAGGGATAGATTCATCACCCAAAGACTCCCTATGCTGTGGAACAAAATCCCGGTACATGTGAGGCAGAGCACCTCGCTGGCCTTGTTCAAGAGAAATCTTGACCAATGGATGGGAGATCGCAGATATACCCCAGGGATTACCTCAGTGTCACTGCTCAACAGAGGCACAGCAAAATAATGGGTATAGTTCCCCATACTAAAGGGGTGGCGTAAGCCACAAAACGATGGGCTAGGCTTGTAAATGCCCTCGGGCAGATAGCCTAGTATGAACCTATGAACCTATGAACCTATAAAATTTGTGTTTGTCTAGCAAATCACTGGGGTGATCTGAGGATTTAACTCACTAAATAATGACATGCATTTGAGTTTCAGAGTTCAAATCCTTCAGAAAATGTATGTTAAAGCAAACTCTGTTAGTCTAGCAAAGTTTTAAGTTTATAAGAGCATTATTTAAAATATGTCCCTATTTTTTGGGCCTCTGTTCTTCAGTTTTGTTGGGCTTTGTCCAGATTTCTTGCACAAGCGGTTGAGAGGTATTTGGGAAATCTATTTCTGGCATATAAGGCATTGTCAGACCCCACTCTGATGGATCTTCCACATATCCACAAAAACAAATAGCACCAAAACTACTGCTTCTAAGACTTAAACATTGCCTGAGATATAAATAGGACATGGTGAAGAGATAGGTATGTGTCCCAGAGACTACCCCTTCTCTAGTACAGGCTCCACATCCATGTGAAGCAGAGTTGCTCCCTAGCCCAATTCAAGTGTAACTTGGACAATTGGATGGAGAACAGGAAATTCATCCCTCATTTGGCGCCTATGTCTCTAATTGTTGTCAAGGGTAACAGAACTTGTCAGATATTTGGGATGCATGGCTAGGCTTAAAAAGGCCTCAGTGATGGTTATTCTAGTAAACACCTACAAATCTATAAGGTTTGAGACATATTCCAGACAGCAGCAGTATTGGCTAATGAGAAATGCTGGTTAGATAAAAGACAGTTGGGCTGGATTCATGATAGCTTACACATTGCTTTAAGCCTGGTTGTGTGATGAACAGCAGAAAGCAACCTGTTTGTGATTCATCAAAGAGTACATGTCATGCCTGGCTAGGAATTAAGGTCAGCAACGGAATATGCTAGTGAGCAAATAAAGAGTTGAAGTAGATGATAAGTAAGCAAACAGTCATAGCGGAGCAATGCAGAAACATATAAAACAAGCACCTACACATCACTCCTGATTTAGTTATGAATTCCAAGATATGATGGAATATAGTCATGAGGAAATTGTAAAACTGTTAGATAGTTGCATCCATTATACATCTTTATGTGCACAAGGCTCTAATCTGGAATATAAAAATGAGGAAATTGTAAAATTGTTAGACTGCTGCAGCCATCATACATCTTTATGTGCACCAGGCTGTAATCTGGAATATACCCATGAGGAAATTATAAAACTGTTAGATTGCTGCAGCCATTATACATCTTTATGTGCACCAGGCTCTAATTTGGAATATAACCATGAGGAAAATGTAAAACTGTTAGATTGATGCAGCCACCATAAATCTTTATGTGCACCAGGCTGTAATCTGGAATATACTCATGAGGAAATTGTAAAACTGTTAGATTGCTGCAGTCATTATACATCTTTATGTGCACCAGGCTCTAATCTGGAATATAACCATGAGGAAATTGTAAAACTGTTATATTGCTGCATCCGTTATACATCTTTATGTGCACCAGGCTCTGATCTGGAATATAACCATGAGGAAATTGTAAAACTGTTAGATTGCTGCAGCCATTATACATCTTTATGTGCACCAGGCTCTAATCTGGAATATAACCATGAGGAAATTGTAAAACTGTTAGATAGCTGCATCCATTATACATCTTTATGTGCACAAGGCTGTAATCTGGAATATGCCAATGAGGAAATTATAAAACTGTTAGATTGCTGCAGTCATTATACATCTTTATGTGCACCAGGCTCTAATCTGGAATATAACCATGAGGAAATTGTAAAACTGTTAGATTGCTGCAGCCATTATAAATCTTTATGTGCACCAGGCTGTAATCTGGAATATGCCCATGAGGAAATTGTAAAACTGTTTGATTGCGGCAGCCATTATAAATCTTTATGTGCACCAGGCTGTAATCTGGAATAAAGCCATGAGGAAATTGTAAAACTGTTAGATTGCTGCAGCCATTATACATCATTATGTGCACCAGGCTCTAATCTGGATTATAACCATGAGGAAATTGTAAAACTGTTAGATTGCTGGAGCCATTATACATCTTTATGTGCACCAGGCTGTAATCTGGGATATACCCATGAGGAAATTGTAAAACTGTTAGATTGCTGCAGCCATTATACATCTTTATGTAACCAGGCTCTAATCTGGAATATAACCATGAGGAAATTGTAAAACTGTTAGATTGCTGCAGCCATTATACATCTTTATGTGCACCAGGCACTAATCTGGATTACAACCATGAGGAAATTGTAAAACTGTTAGATTGCTGCAGCCATTATAAATCTTTGTGCACACCAGGCTCTAATCTGGAATATAGCCATGAGGAAATTGTAAAACTGTTAGATAGCTGCATCCATTATACATCATTATGTGCACCAGGCTTTAATCTGGAATATAACCATGAGAAAATTGTAAAACTGTTAGATAGCTGCAGCCATTATAAATCTTTATGTGCACCAGGCTGTAATCTGGAATATAACCATGAGGAAATTGTAAAACTGTTAGATTGCTGCAGCCATTATAAATCTTTGTGCTCACCAGGCTCTAATCTGGAATATACCTATGAGGAAATTGTAAAACTGTTAGATTGCTCAGCCATTATAAATCTTTGTGTGCACCAGGCTCTAATCTGGAATATAGCCATGAGTAAATTGTAAAACTGTTGCTGCAGCCATTATACATCTTTATGTGCACCAGGCTCTAATCTGGATTATAGCCATGAGGAAATTGTAAAACTGTTAGATTGCAGCAGCCATTATACATCTTTATTTGCACCAGGCTGTAATCTGGAATATACCCATGAGGAAATTGTAAAACTGTTAGATTGCTGCAGCCATTATACATCTTTATGTGCACCAGGCTCTAATCTGGATTATGACCATGAGGAAATTGTAAAACTGTTAGATTGCTGCAGCCATTATAAATCTTTATGTGCACCAGGCTGTAATCTGGAATATAACCATGAGGAAATTGTAAAACTGTTAGATTGCTGCAGCCATTATACATCTTTATGTGCGCCAGGCTGCAATCTGGAATATAACCATGAGGAAATTGTAAAACTGTTAGATTGCTGCAGCCATTATACATCTTTATGTGCACCAGGCTCTAATCTGGAATATACCCATGAGGAAATTGTAAAACTGTTAGATAGCTGCATCCATTATACATCTTTATGTGCACCAGGCTCTAATCTGGAATATACCCATGAGGAAATTGTAAAACTGTTAGATTGCTGCAGCCATTATACATCTTTATGTGCACCAGGCTCTAATACAAGGTGCTGCTGCTGCCAGACCTCAGACTAGAAGGCTTAAGGTGTTCAGACCACATTTGACCTACTAGGGACAACATGAAATAGGAATAATAGCTCGCTATAGGGTAGACAAGGACATTAATAGTGAACATCTGCCATCCCAACCTGAGATCCAATGAGAAGCACAGAGAACTCATCACAGCAGAAACTAAGGTATGTTTTACATTATGTATATTAGCTAAACTGACTTTTACTGATCTATTCAGAAAACCAATGAGGGTTAACTTATTACCCCATAGTAAAAGTCTACATCCTACAAAAAACAAGCATAATGTACTGAAGTCCCAAGGCTATAGATTAGCTAGAATTACCACAGAGATTGAACCATTTTTGAGAAACCTGAACAACTTAGAGAATGATTTTCTAGTGAGAGGCTATGAAAGTAGGATGTTAAAAAACATCCTGGAACCCATTATAGAACTGAAAAGGACTGAAGCACCTTCACTCAACCTCCCCAGTAGGAGAATGTTAAGAAAGTCCACAGAGAATAACAAATGCAAAAAATAGCTGCATCCTGACATACATTTTAGATTATCACACTATCAAAAATGTTATTGAAGAAAACTGGGACATTGTCACAGGAAACCCTTTGCTGAATAACATCTTAGGTGAAGCCCCATCCTTTGTTTACAGGAAAGCCAGGAATATTAGTTTTGCTGAATTTAAACCTAGACTATATGAGAGGAACACTAAAAGATGTGAAGTTTATTGTACATTTTGTATATTTATACAGTAAGGTGATAGTTTTTATTGCCCTTATTTAAAGAAAATCAGTAAAACCAGTGTATGGGGTGACTGTAACACTACAGAAGTAATTTACAGGGCACAGTGCAATGAATGTGATGTATTTTATGTGGGCAAGACTGTAAAAAAAGTTAAGCATAGGATGTCATGTCATCTGGCAGAAATCCGTTCCGGATGTAAAAATAATGCACTAGCCAAACACTTTGCTCTTCATAAAAAACACACAGGTTTTAAGTTCCAGGTAACTAGATCACATAGCATGGGTGATCTTGAAGGAGACATCTTGAATATGCTGGAAAAATATGAACTCATGTGGCAATTAAAGCTGAACTCTTTCAGCAAGCCTGGACTAAACTATTACTGTTCACTTAAAAGTGCACTGGAACTTAAAAAAATGCCACATCGTTTACATGACTAATTTTTGTTTTATTTTATTCTTCCATTTGATCTTAAATATCTTGGTAAATAATTTTTAATAGAAGTGTATATTTTGTTTCTATCATCACACATTTTTTTTCTTTTTTCTGCTTTTTTCCTCTTTATTTGAAATGATGTTTAATAACAATGCTAGCTATTTAAACAATACTATTTTTGAAGATAGTTTTTGAGGGTTCTTGTACACAGTCCTGAAGAAGTCTAGAAGGATGAAAGTGATCTTTGTTAAAAATAGGTTATGGAAATAGAATATGGCTTGCAAGGTGGATTTTTGCATGCAAAATGTATATGTATATATTTTTTATTTTACACTAGCAAATGGTTTAAGGTTTATATATTTCCAACCATATAGTATATTGGCTTTGATAAAATCACAGACTTAATAATCTGGTTAATAAGAGGTACCACATCATTATTAATTTTATTTAAAGTTCATAAGAGTTATATTATTATGACAGCTACTAAGTAAGGCAGGACCAGCTCGAATGTGACACTAATGGGGGAAGAGATGTGAAGTTGTTAATATGTATACCAATACACTATATTTTACAGCACAATAAACCACTCTCATACCTGATAAAAAGTATATATATAGTTAGAAAGTTTGTGATGAAACTATTATTCTGTTATTTTTGTTTAACTTGGATTGCTTATCTGTGTGCTTAATAAAGATTTTTTTGACTGGAAACAGACTGTCTACCCTGCTTGGATTACTTTTGAATACTTAGTAATTCTGTATAATATTTAAAATTATATATTTTTATTATTTTTTTACTTAGGGCAAGTTTAAGTTTGCTACTTCTAGTACCATTATCTGATCTGATTAGTATACAGTATTAACTATATATATATATATATATATATATATATATATATATATATATATATATATACATACATATATGGATTGAAAATCTTCCACAGAGAGACGTTTCTCACACTGTTTTGCGTTTAAACCCACTATACCTGTTTAGTAGTTTGGTTGAGACGTTGGGGATACCATGGAGATTACTTGCTGTATATAAAAATGATACACACACATATAAACAATAAAAGTGATGCATGCAAACTTACCAGCCTTTACATGCCCACTTATGGGCTGCCTGTGGTGTACATCAGACATAAGGGAATGCCACACTGCAATGTTCTCTATAGCAGTAACAAAGGTGAGTGATGAACCTGTATTGACAAGATAAATACATGCACATTGCAACTCAGTAATAGCAGACTATTGATCAGCTCACTATACACCAATGTCATCATTAACCTATTTGAGAAATATAGATAACATATACAGACAAAACCAACTGTGACACATTTAAATAGAATCAAATAATTTTCCTGCAAATGTTTGCAACCTGTGCATCAAGCCAAAGACGTCCCATGACAAAAAAAAGGTGTAGGGCAGTTTTGGTTTACTATCATTATTTCGAAAATTAAAAAAAAAAAAGTGTGTACTTATCAGCAAAGTGTTTCACCGAAAGTACACAATTCCGAACGTTCCTAACGTCAAAAAACAGCTGTTAATGTTGAAAATGTCGCTCATGACATTTTCAACACGCAATCCCACCCTTCCCTTAACTCCCTAAATATCTTGGCTAAACTCACGTTTATGCAGGGGAAAAGCCCCCCCCCAGCTTAATATTCCAACTCCGAGATCGCAATACAGTGAGGAAAGGGATGTATTTCCCTAAATGCACTGTACCACGATCCCCTTACATGAGCGAATGTTATAATTGCAAATGCACAGTCCATTCGCAATAATAATGTTTGCTCACATAACCTGCCGAAATATGAAGTAATCGAACATCTTTTGTTCAAATACTTCATAGCCGTACAATTGCACGATGAAATTGTAATGGTAAACCGGCAGTTTTACCATCATCCACCTCAGTAGTTGATCAAGCATACTTATTCATTCCCTCTATTACCAAACTAAAGTTAACTACATAACATAGAACTGAGGATTTCCAGAGCAACGCTGAAAGTGATATCCCCCCAAAACATGCTCAGCCTGCTCACTTCCATGCATCAGACAGAAAAACCCCAAAGTGAGTTCCCCCAACAGGGGTCATGGCATTCAAAGCATTATCACCACAAGGAGGTGAGCAAGCAAAACTTCATAAATAATGCAACTGTATTCACAATGACACTTCTACTAATACAGCTATGGGCAGTATAAATAATATAATCTCACCAGATAAATCTACCAAACGCCTAGGTATCACAATTGATAATAACCTCAGATTTGACATGCATAGGTTCATAGGTTCATAGGTTCATACTAGGCTATCTGCCCTAGGGCATTTATAAGCCTAGCCAGAGTTGTGTGGCTTTCACCACCCCTTAGGTTGAAGAATACTATACCCATTAGTTTGTCGTGCTTCTGTACAGCAATGATACAGAGATGATCTCCGGGGTAAACCTACGATCTCCCATCCACTGGTCAAGATTCCTCTTGAACAGAGCCAGCAAGGTGCTCTGTCTCACATGGACTGGGATTCTGTTCCACAGCATAGGGAGTCTCTGGGTGATGAATCTGTCCCTCCAGCATGTCCTATTTATATCCGTGTTGAGGTTTAAGTCTCTTGCTCTTGTGGCTCTGGTGGATTTAGATTTTTTGAGGTGGAGCATGTCCATTAATTCCGGGTTGGACATGGCCTTGTATGTCAGGCACAGGTCACCTCTGAGCAGACGGTATGCGACTGAATAGAGCTGGAGTTACTTCAGTCGGGCAGCATATGGCATATTTTTGAGCCCCTTTATCCTTTTGGTGAGGAACTTTTGGGGTCTTTCCAAATGCTGCAGGTGTCGGGTAAGATACATTCCGAATGGGGCATTGTACTCAATCATTGGTCTGATAAGTGAAGAGTACAGGGGAACAATGACCTCCCTTGATCTGGATGTGAATCCCTTCATAATCAGGTGGGCAATGTAGAAGGTCCTCCTAACCACTTTGGCAATGTGAGTGTCAAAAGAAAGGTTACTGTCAACTTGGGTCCCCAGGTCCCTGATAACCTCTTCTGTGCTTAATGGATTGCCACCAATGTGGTAACTTGGGGTTACCTTGTTTTTACCAAAGGGTATGACTATACATTTTTGGCGTTCAGCTTAAGGCCATGGCTCTGGCACCAGTTATCCATTTCTATGAGACCTCTCTGAAGGATATCTGTGTCTGATGGATTTTCAACTATGGTGCCCAGTTTGCAGTCATCTAATTTGCCCAGTTTGCCAGT
>NC_056726.1:1096212329-1096263530 GCF_019279795.1 Protopterus annectens
GTACAGGCCAACACTAAGGGACTCTGGATAACAAAGTTTGCAGATGACTCCAAATTATGTGGATACTCCTCAAAAGGGCTTTACAGAAACAGATGCTTTGTGCCAGAGCCATGCGCTCAAGCTCAATGCCAAGAAATGTATAGTTATCCCCTTTGGGAAAAAAACATGTATCCATGAATTACCATATAGGTGGAAGTACACTAAACACCAAAAGTTTGATAAGAGACTTAGGGACACAGGTGGACAGTGGTCTCAACTTCGATAACCCCATCGCCACAACAGTCAGGAAATCCTTCTATGTGGCACACCTCATCACTAAGGGCTTTTCATCCAGAAAAAAGGAGGTCATTGTCCCACTGTACTCATCCCTCATTAGACCCATTATAGAATACAATGCCCCGTTTGGTATGTACCTCTCAAGACATCTGCAACAACTGGAAAGGCCACAGAAATGCCTCACAAAAAGAATCACAGGCCTAAAGCAGATGCCCTATGCTGACCACCTTAAAAAACTCCAGCTATACTCTGTCACATATTGTCTACTCAGAGGCGATCTTTGCTTAACATACAAGGCCATGTCATACCCCGAGCTGTCGGACATGCTACACTTAAAGAAATCCCATCCTTCAGAGTCACACGCTCCAGGGATCTAAACCTTGTCATCACAATAAACAAAACATGCTGGAGGGATAGATTCCTGACCCAGAGACTCCCCAGACTCTGGAATACACTGCCCATACATGTCAACCAGAGTGCCTCTTTGGCCCTCTTCAAAAGGAACCTTGACGATTGAATGGGAGAAAGGAAATTCATCCCAGGGTTCACGTCAGTCGCCCTGTTAGACAGGGGTCCAGGGAAGTAAATAGTGTGGGAAGAAATAGCCAGGGAATTGTTATGGCTAGGCTTGTATAGGCCCTAGGGCTGATAGCCTAGTACCAACCTATGAACCTATGAACCTATGATGCCCCCTTTCGGATGTACCAAAACATTGACTATACCCATCAATGAGGATAATGCTCCCTTTGGGATGTACCAAAACATTGACTATACCCATCAATGAGAGTGATACCCCCTTTGGGATGTACCTTACTAAGCATATCAGTAAGTTGGAAAGACCCCCCCCCCCAAAGGTTTGTAGATAAAAAGATGGGTTAAATGACCTGAGCAACCAAGAAAGCTTGGAAAGTTTATACTCAGTTTGATATATACTCTTCATGGGCTATATGTGTCTTCCTTATAAGGCTAATAAGGTATCCAGTAGTCTAAAACTCTTTTACCCCATAAACCAAACAGTAAAGCCAATACTATGGCCAGACATCTAAGTCTACACCAGCAAATAAATAAGACAAGGTGGTATTATATAGCACCAACACTGGAATTAAGTCCCTCTCAAAAGCCAAACAGTATGATACAATGTCTGCGTCAAAGATGTAGTGCACACTACTGGCCCACATTATAGTGACGTACCTCCTCAAGTGAAGAAAGTCAGTCAGTTGGCTTCTAACAGTAGTCAAACCCACACCCCACAAGTGAAAAAAAATCAGTTCTGAAGAGGACTTGTGCACTAGCATTTCAGTAACAGAAAAATGCAGGAGCTTTCAGTCATAACCCCTGACACTTTTCAAGTGGGGTGACTTCCACCTTTGCCTCACCCTCATTATGCTACTGGCCTACCTTTAAAAAGGAGCCGAATGTCTGGATAGGTATTCATAAATTCATCCCTGGTATGACTGGCCTGGTTTCATTTACCCCTGGTATGACTGGCCTGGCATCATTTACCCCTGGTATGACTGGCCTGGTTTGGTTTACCCCTGGAATGACTGACCTGGCTTCATTTATCCCTGGGATGACTGGCCTGGCTCCATGTACCCCTGGTATGACTGGCCTGGCTTTGTTTACCCCTTGTATGACTGGCCTGGCTTCATTTACTCCTGGTATGACTGGGCTGGCTTCATTTACCCCGGGTATGACTGGCCTGGCTTCATTTACCCCTGGTATGACTAGCTTTGCTTTATGTACTTTAGGCACTGTACGAGCACATCCACTCGTGCATGAATCGTGCCATCTCAAGTGGAACCAAGACGCTCTCCTCCAAAAAAAGGAAGTTAATCTGGTGGTCCACTGCCAAAAAAAAACTATACAACAGAAGGAAGATACTGTTGCAGAAAAGAATAAAATACCAGGATGCAAAAAACTCCCTTACCAGCCATAGTAAGAAGCTGAAATCCCTAATACAATCCTCAAAAGCTAGTTATGAAAATAAAATTGCCAAAGATTCCAAAGACAAATACAAGGCATTTTATAGTTATGTCAATAATCAAAATGACAATGCTCAGATCTGCTCTGAGCTACAACAGAATGGCATTAAATATACTGATCCCAAGGCTATTGCTAATATCCTAGCAGATCGATTTAGTGCCAACTTCATCCCCCTCTCACCCCCTAAATAGCCCATCTCAATACCAAAAGATTGCCAAATTCTGATAATCACGGCCACACAGGTAAAAACCACACTCTCCAAAGCTAAGAATACAGCATCCATGAGACCAGATGACATCCCAGACTGTGTACTTCATGAACTACAAAATGAATTGGCACCTCACGTAAGTGTCATGTTTAATCATAGCCTCATCTCAGGCTTTGTGCCCACTGAGTGGTGCACAGCTACAGTTATCCCACTCCACAAGGGGGGATCCACCTTAGATTCTGGAAACTACCATCTCATCAGTCTGATGAGCTTGATCTGCAAGGGCATGGAACACATTATCATGGAACTTATAAACAAAGACATTGGCAACCTTCAAACACTGGACCCCACCCAGTTTGGGTTTGTGAAGGGCCTATTATGTCTCCTGAATCTGACTGACTTCTTTGAATCAGTCTCCATAGCTGTGGACAAGGGCAAGGTGGTCCACACAGCCTATCTGGATCTCACCAAGGCCTTCATCATCATCCCTCACATAGTACCACCACTGCTCTCGTATCCTTCTCTGACTGCATTAACAAACATCGTAATAACAACATTGCTTTCCTCTGCACTCTTTATTGACCTCTCTAAAGCCTTTGATATGGTTAACCATCAGACACTTCTAAACATACTCAAATTACTCTCACTTGACACACAGGCACTAAAATGGTCCAAGTCCTACTTAGAAAATAGACATCAAGCTGTCCTTTGGGACAATCACTTATCCACACCTCTCCCTATTACCCTTGGTGTCCCTCAAGGCTCTATCCTGGGACCGCTCCTTTTTTTCTATTTTCATTAATGATCTAAATATAAATCTTCCTCAAGCTACCTGCATACAGTATGCAGATGACTCCACACTAATTTGCACTGCCTCATCTTCATCTGAACTCCAATCCATAACTCAAACTGTATTTAACCTAGTAGAAAACTGGTTCCTTCAATGGTGTCGCCTTCTACATGCCAATAAAACAAAATTGTTGTTATTTACTCCAACACTAAAATCCTCCCCAATAGACCTCACAGTTACATCTAACAATGGTACTGTTATAGCACCTGACGCAACCACCAAACTCTTAGGTGTAATAATTGACCACAACCTGAACTTTGACTCCCATATTAACTCAACTATTAAAACTGTAAACAGAAAACTTGGTTCCCTTTACAGGATAAAACCTTTCCTTACCCCAGAAGCCAGAACTTCCATTGTCCATACCCATCTGATCTCTACCCTCCTCTATGCCTCCCCCATTTATACTAATCTTTCCAAAAGCAACCTTAACAAACTGGCAACCTCCTATAACAACATTGCCAGATTTGCCACTGGCTCCCCATTTTGAACCCACTATTGTCAAAATCTTAAACAGCTAGGATGGCTAGAACTGCAAAACCAGCTACAATCTCAACAACTTATTATCACCTATAAGACTTTGTATCATCCAAGTAACACTCCTACTCTATGTAGCCTCATCGCCCCCTACAAAAATCTTACTACCCCTCGCTCAGCAGATAAATGACTAGTAACCATCCAGCAGTCGTACAACAAAGCAGGTAATTCTCTTTTTTCTAATTCTGTGGGGAAAACCTGGAATAGGCTTCCCAGCAAACTAACTTCACTTACATCATTACCACTCTTCAAAAGGCAACTAAAAATACTTCTTAAATCTCAGTGGCTATGCCCATGTACTAATCCAGACTAACACCCTCCCTGTTTATCCTTACTGCTTTTCCTTCCTCCCAATACCCCTATATTTTGATAGTACGCCTCCTTACCTTGATATCCAGTCTCACCTGTTCAGGTAACCACCACACAATACGTATTTCTGTAATAATCAACCTGCTGAGACCACGTATGTTTCCACTTTGTATATAGTAACCATCACACAATACGTATTTTCTGTAATAATCAACTTGCTGAGACCACGTATGTTTCCACTTTGTATATAGTAACCATCACACAATACGTATTTTCTGTAATAATCAACTTGCTGAGACCACGTATGTTTCCACTTTGTATATATACTAACTTCATGTTGTTTTTTTTACTTTGAGCTTTACTTTTAAAAACAACCTTAATTAATTAATTAGTTAATTATTAGTTTGAATCTGTTCTTGTTCCTAATCTTCTATATAATTGTCAAACCTCTCCTACATAAATATGTTTCTAGTGATACTGCATTGTTTTTGTAAACCTTGTACTGATGTTCTTGATGTTAATCTCTATTGACAACATATTTCATTTTTTTTTATTTCTCTTTTGAATTGATAGTGTAACTGGAGCTTATTTCCCCGGGCTTTTACTGAAAATGCACATGTATCCAGTTGGACTAGCCCTGTCAACAAATGTAAAATAAAATAAATAAATAAACTTGCTAAGCTTGGCATAAATCCCTACGTCACTCGATGGGTTGCCAACTGGCTTATTGACAGGACCCAGTCTGTAAAGGTAGCCAACTCCAAGTCCAGCTCCAGACAGGTGACAAGTGGAGTACCTCAGGATTCAGTCCTGGGACCGCTCTTGTTTGGCATCTACTTCTCTGAAGGACAGGCCAACACTAAGGGACTCTGGCTAACAAAATTTGCAGATGACTGAAAACTGGGAGCTATTATTGAATCCCCAAATGATGTGGATAGTCTACAAAAGGGCCTTACAGAAACAGATGCTTTGTGCCAGAGCCATGGGCTCAAGCTTAATGCCAAGAAATGTATAGTTATCCCCTTTGGGAAAAAAACATGTACCCATGAATTGCCACATAGGTGGCAGTACACTAAACACCAAAAGTGTGATGAGAGACTTAGGGACACAGGTAGACAGTGGACTCACCTTCAATAACCACATCACCACAACAGTCAGGAAATCCTTCTATGTGACACACCTCATCACTAAGGGCTTTTCATCCAGAAAAAAGGAGGTCATTGGTCCCACTGTACTCATCCCTCATTAGACCCATTATAGAGTACAACACCCCATTTGGTATGCACCTCACAAGACACCTGCAACAGCTGGAAAGGCCACAGAAATACCTCACTAAAAGAATCACAGGCCTAAAGCAGATGCCCTATGCTGACCATCTAATAAAACTCCAGCTATATTCTGTGGCATATCATCTACTCAGAGGCGATCTCTGCTTAACATACAAGGCCATGTCAAACCCCGAGCTGCTGGACATGCTCCACTTTAAGAAATCCCAATCCTTCAGAGCCACACGCTACAGGGATCTAAATCTTGTCATCACAATGAACCAAACATGCTGGAGGGATAGGTTCCTGACCCAGATACTCCATATACTCTGGAATAGACTGCCCATACATGTCAAGCAGTGCGCCTCCTTGGCCCTCTTCAAAAGGAACCTTGATGATTGGATGGGAGACAGGAAATTCACCTCAGGGAAGCAAATATTGTGGAAAGAAATATCCAGGGAATTGTTATGGCTAGACATGTATAGGCCCCAGGGCCGATAGACTTGTACCAACCTATACCCTGGTATGAGTGGCCTGGCTTCATTTAAAAGGAAGGGCAGGCTTAAGGATGGCTACTTGCATGATGGGAATAGCCTTGCAACTAAATTGCCTTGTAACTCCTATTACACTCTCTTATGACCTTTGACTAAAAGCTATACTGCAAATTTCAAGAGCTCCATGGGACTGAATGGAGTAAGTGATCTGAGATATGTGCCTCTAAGGCACACCTTGTTTGGTATTGAAGTACAGCACGAGGGAGTATTCTCTTCAGAATGTCTGACAAACTGTTGCTACAAAATCTAACATCACAATTTATGGGGGAAGCAGCCTCTACAGTTTGTCACTAGCAGGGGCTGCTTTCCATGCTTAGGCAGTACCAGTATATTACAGACTGCCAAAGTAAGGGGTCAGCTCACTAGGCAGTGATCAAAACAATTCAATATTCAACCATTTAGCCCTGGTTCCTTACCCTTTGGAAAACATTTTAATGGCCCTTCATACTTCCATCTCAGAAACTGGGGCAGCCAGTATTTCACTTCAGGTATGAAATATTACCAGAAGCTTGGCTTCAGTAGCAAATGGCCAAGTTTATCTGACTTTAAGTCCCTGAGCAGTACAAAGTTCTTGTACAAGTGTGAATACATTTTTTTAAAACTGTCATTAATGAGTAACTGGTGGACAATTACAGGGTTATCATAAGACCTTAGTCTAGCAGTTGGCTTATAGGACTAAGGAACTGTTAATTACATGTTTCCAGTGGTGCAAGGTTTGATTCCTAGAGCCTCCACTGGCTGTGTGACTTTGAGCAAGTCATTTAATCAGACATTGCTCCCAGGGTGAGTCTGAAAACAGTCCATGGAGATCAGTGTTCTACCCCAGCAAACCTTATAAAATCCTCTGCATTATTATCTGGAAGATTTATCAAATCACTTTCCCTTAGTATCACATGGTCCCTCCTTCAACATATAGTCTGACATTTTTATTGGCGCAGACTAAAGTGCATAATCCCTCTCTAAAGATCAGACAGTAGGGCAACTTCTAAGTCTGGGCATTCCACTCTTAAAATCACGTGGCTTGACAGCAGCCAGTAATCATATCTGCTAGATATAGCTATAGGACTCCTCAGACAGATGCTGTAGACATCAAGTATCACACAAGTTTAAATCTATTTTTTCCAATCATTTTTTTTATTTCATTTAAATTAAAATAATATACAATAACAGTATAAATAAAACATTTTGTAAAGCGAAACTAGCAATACAAATTGTAATAAAAGGAAAATAAATAAACTATTTATAATATATACAAACTGCCTGAGAAAAAAGATTATAAGCTTAAAAATCACAAACAAAATAAAAGTTTAGACATCTAGTAATATAAGTGAGTTTATGATGAAAACGTGTGAAAAAAGGGATTTTTTTTGCTAAAGATTTTTCATAAGTTTGTTAGGAAAGATTCTATTCATTTTTATTTCAATTTCTTTATTAGCAGTGTATTTTACAGATAAAATAAAGTCTTTAAATTGAGGTGATGAATCTTTTTTTTCTGTTCCTTGTGATGATCTTTCTGGCAACTGCAAGAACTGTCCATGTTAGATAGGAAAATGTCTTTATTTTTTTTTGGGGGGGGGGGTATAACGTCTATAACATTAAACAGAATTAATGATTTTCTAAGTGTAGGGCAGCCACGGTGGTGCAGCAGTTATCACTGTCACCTCACAGCAAGAAGTTCTCTAGTTCGATTCTTGGCTGGGGTGCCTTCTGTGCAGAGTCTGCATGCTCTCCCTGTGATTGAATGGGTTTCTGCCCACATCCCAAAGGCATGCAGTAGGTGGATTTGACACTCTAAATTGGCCCTAGGTGTGAGTGTGTGCCTTCAATGGAAGGCTGGGTGCTGGGCTGGCAACTCAACACCATAGACCTTCACTGCCAATCATGAGCAGATAGATGATCCACTGTGGCAACCCCTATCCTGCAAGAAGAAGAATGATTTTCTAAGTATAAATGAATTATACTTTAAACTGTTAAAAATATTGAATTTTTCCCCAAAATTGAGATAACATAGAACAATCAAAAAATATGTGTGACCAGTTAGCAATCCAATGATTTTTACATCTCCAACATTCAAATACAGATTTTTTTTATTAAACTTTGCTAATCTATTAGGAGTCAAAAAAGCCCTATAAATGAATTTCCCAGTAAATATTCTCAAATAAAGATATCAGGAAGTTGTAGAAATTGAAAGAATAATCTGTTTTTTTTTATTTATTTAAATTGTTCAAAGTAGTTTGATGTTCCTTAGTAATAAAGTTCAAAAATGTATCATTCAGATTGCTATTACTTAATCATTATAAATAATATCATTAAGAATTTTTAACAGTTGTGTAAAACATATACTTATAGAATTAGAGATGTTTGAACATTTATTATAAAACAAAGTAATAATTGTCCCTTAGATGAGTTCCTACTATCTGTATTACATTCTATACATACGGATTCGAAAGATTTAATTTTTGAGCCATCAAAGCAATGATGAAAACAAAATTGTATTTCCCAATTATGAAGTATATGAATTAGTATGCACAAGTTTAAATCTAACATTCCCACCCTTATTACTTTCTGTGGCCTTGTGTGCCTTTTTCATAAACTAAGGCAGCATTAAAGTCACCTTTAATAAGCTTAGCTGAGATGAAGCACTAAATACATCCACAAACAACATATATTTTATGACCAGGGTGTCACTGTTGAGCTGCATATCATTGTAGGGTTCAGTTCCCCCCCTCCAATGGTGAGGAGATTATGGTGAATGTAAGATGGGGAACTCAGGAGTGGAAGAGGATGCACAAACCATCCAGTGGCTGAAAAAGCAGTTTGCATTCTTCCAATAGTTGAGTGACATGGATATGGCAAATGGACGACACCCTCACCAAGTGTCTTTAATGCAACGTGGCACTCATGCTCACTTTGGACAAGTTATGCAGAGACCATGACATTAGTTAATTAGCAATTTCCAAAATTATATGTTCAGGGGCAGACAAAGGCGAGTCAGTGATTTCAGATATGCTTAAGGAGAAGCATTATGACAGAAGCAGTGGGAATGTAAGGGGTACATGGGGTATACGGGGTGAGATATGCTTAAGGAAAAGTCATCATGACAGATGCAGTGGGAGGGTAAGGGCTACATGGGGTACATGGGGTAAGATATGCTTAAGGAAAAGTCATCATGACAGATGCAGTGGGATGGTAAGGGATACATGGGGTACATGGGATGAGAAATGCTTAAGGAAAAGTCATCATGACAGAAGCAGTGGGAGGGTAAGGGATACATGGGGTACACGGGGTAAGATATGCTTAAGGAAAAGTCATCATGACAGATGCAGTGGGAGGGTAAGGGGTACATGGGGTACACGGGGTGAGATATGCTTAAGGAAAAGTCATCATGACAGAAGCAGTGGGAGGGTAAGGGATACATGGGGTACACGGGGTGATATATGCTTAAGGAAAAGCCATTATGACAGAAGCAGTGGGAGGGTAAGGGGTGCATGGGGTACACAGGGTGAGATATGCTTAAAGAAAAGTCATTATGACAGATGCAGTGGGAGGGTAAGGTGTACATGAGGTATACAGGGGTGAGATATGCGTAAGGAAAAGTCATCATGACAGAAACAGTTGGAGGGTAGGGGGTACATGAGGTATACATTATTTTTCAAAGTACTGTAAAGTATCAGACACCAACTATCAAGTCCTCCTGAATGTACTGCTGTAATCCCACTGTTCACTCTTACATTATTTTTCAAAGTACTGTAAAGTATCGCACACCTACTATCAAGTCCTCCTGAATGTACTGCTGTAATCCCACTGTTCACTCTTACATTATTTTTCAAAGTACTGTAAAGTATCGCACACCAACTATCAAGTCCTCCTGAATGTACTGCTGTAATCCCACTGTTCACTCTTACATTATTTTTCAAAGTACTGTAAAGTATCGCACACCAACTATCAAGTCCTCCTGAATGTACTGCTGTAATCCCACTGTTCACTCTTACATTATTTTTCAAAGTACTGTAAAGTATCGCACACCTACTATCAAGTCCTCCTGAATGTACTGCTGTAATCCCACTGTTCACTCTTACATTATTTGTCAAAGTACTGTAAAATATCAGACACCAACTATCAAGTCCTCCTGAATGTACTGCTGTAATCCCACTGTTCACTCTTACATTATTTTTCAAAGTACTGTAAAGTATCGCACACCAACTATCAAGTCCTCCTGAATGTACTGCTGTAATCCCACTCTTTACTCATATTATTTGTCAAAGTACTGTAAAGTATCACACACCAACTACCAAGTCTACTGAATGTACTGCTGTAATCCCACTGTTCACTCTTACATTATTTTTCAAAGTACTGTAAAGTATCGCCCACCAACTATCAAGCCCTCCTGAATGTACTGCTGTAATCCCACTGTTCACTCTTACATTATTTTTCAAAGTACTGTAAAGTATCACACACCAACTATCAAGCCCTCCTGAATGTACTGCTGTAATCCCACTGTTCACTCTTACATTATTTTTCAAAGTACTGTAAAGTATCGCACACCTACTATCAAGCCCTCCTGAATGTACTGCTGTAATCCCACTATTCACTCTTACATTATTTTTCAAAGTACTGTAAAGTATCGCACACCTACTATCAAGTCCTCCTGAATGTACTGCTGTAATCTGACTGTTCACTCTTACATTATTTTTCAAAGTACTGTAAAGTATCACACACCAACTATCAAGTCCTCCTGAATGTACTGCTGTAATCCCACTGTTCACTCTTACATTATTTTTCAAAGTACTGTAAAGTATCACACACCAACTATCAAGTCCTCCTGAATGTACTGCTGTAATCCCACTGTTCACTCTTACATTATTTGTCAAAGTACTGTAAAGTATCGCACACCTACTATCAAGTCCTCCTGAATGTACTGCTGTAATCCCACTCTTCACTCTTACATTATTTGTCAAAGTACTGTAAAGTATCAGACACCAACTATCAAGTCCTCCTGAATGTACTGCTGTAATCCCACTGTTCACTCTTACATTATTTGTCAAAGTACTGTAAAGTATCACACACCAACTATCAAGTCCTCCTGAATGTACTGCTGTAATCCCACTGTTCACTCTTACATTATTTTTCAAAGTACTGTAAAGTATCGCACACCAACTATCAAGCCCTCCTGAATGTACTGCTGTAATCCCACTGTTCACTCTTACATTATTTGTCAAAGTACTGTAAAGTATCGCACACCAACTATCAAGTCCTCCTGAATGTACTGCTGTAATCCCACTGTTCACTCTTACATTATTTTTCAAAGTACTGTAAAATATCGCACACCTACTATCAAGTCCTCCTGAATGCACTGCTGTAATCCCACTGTTCACTCTTACATTATGTTTCAAAGTACTGTAAAGTATCGCACACCTACTATCAAGTCCTCCTGAATGTACTGCTGTAATCCCACTGTTCACTCTTACATTATTTTTCAAAGTACTGTAAAGTATCGCACACCAACTATCAAGTCCTCCTGAATGTACTGCTGTAATCCCACTGTTCACTCTTACATTATTTTTCAAAGTACTGTAAAGTATCGCACACCAACTATCAAGTCCTCCTGAATGTACTGCTGTAATCCCACTGTTCTCTCTTACATTATTTTTCAAAGTACTGTAAAGTATCGCACACCTACTATCAAGTCCTCCTGAATGTACTGCTGTAATCCCACTGTTCACTCTTACATTATTTTTCAAAGTACTGTAAAGTATCACACACCTACTATCAAGTCCTCCTGAATGTACTGCTGTAATCCCACTGTTCACTCTTACATTATTTTTCAAAGTACTGTAAAGTATCGCACACCAACTATCAAGTCCTCCTGAATGTACTGCTGTAATCCCACTGTTCACTCTTACATTATTTTTCAAAGTACTGTAAAGTATCACACACCTACTATCAAGTCCTCCTGAATGTACTGCTGTAATCCCACTGTTCACTCTTACATTATTTTTCAAAGTACTGTAAAGTATCGCACACCTACTATCAAGTCCTCCTGAATGTACTGCTCTAATCCCACTGTTCACTCTTACATTATTTTTCAAAGTACTGTAAAGTATCACACACCAACTATCAAGCCCTTCTGAATGTACTGCTGTAATCCCACTGTTTTTCTTATTATATATTGAAAATTCCCGGGATACACTTAAGGAATCGTACAGTTATGCTCTATATGTACTGTTTATTCACACTCCTAAGATTCATTTTGTGGACTTATCACATTATTGCACAAATTTGTCAGATATTCTTTTGCATTTGTATCTTTTTACGGAAGCTTTTTTCCCTGTGTCTCTGCTGAAAATGGCTACTGTATGTACCCAGTCCAACTATCCCAGGAAACAAATGCTAATTAATCAATAAATTAATTGAAAGAAACACATTTTTATTTTAGCAACTGTTTTGTTGCTTGGCAATACAATTGTAAATAAAACTATGCCCATGTTGTATCAAATGTGGTGCAAACTTTAGAGAATGGGGTGACCTGAGGGTATCTAATTTTATGAATTCTGGTGCTATTACATACAAACTGTTACCTAAACTTTTCAGTCTTATGTAAGAGACAAGCTATTTTTTATTTCAGATCTAAAGCTTTGACAAGCACTTTTCACCATGTTCAGTCTGCTAAATTTATGAAAAGGTTAATTCATATCAGCTGGCTCTCGCTTTCAGTTAACTAATACATAAGCTAAGTATTCACTAAGTTGGCTGACATTTCTCTGTCACTAATTAAACGGTCACGGTTCTGAGTCTGATTCTGTTGGTCTCCTAGTTTTTGCCAGCATTGGACTGCTTTATATAACAGGGTTTGTTATACAAACTAAAGGAGCTACTGTATGTGCTTGTGTCAGGGGTTAGAGAGGATCTCCCCTAATAATGTAGTTTTAAATCTTGTGAAATTATTTAATAATAGTTAACTATAATACGGAAAAGTTTGGAAAATAAGAGGAAGACAGGTTTTCTTTTTGACAGTGTGGATAAAACCAGGTCGTAAGATTCCATTGTCAGTGACTAAGAAACGTGTGTTTTTATCTACTCTGGCATAAATGAATTTGTGGAAAATTTGGAAATTATTTAGCTGCCTTATGTAATGGTACCATATTTTTAGATGCCCAGTGTGGAATATTTATTACTGTTTTGCAATAATGTTTTAGTTTACTTCTGCACCAAGTTAATAACATTATGGGTTAGTGACCTTCTATTAAAACATTTTCCACACAGAATACCTTTAATCTTTAAAGGTTTCATAAGGCTACACCACTGTGCAGATCATAATTTGAGGGTCAGTTTTTTGTAATATGTTTCATATTTTCAGGGATATACTGGTATTTGCAAAATGTTGGAAATCAAACAAATATGTTACAGTAAATTAATGCATACATGCATATGTAGATTGAGTGGGAGGTCTGTGAATCCTTCCTCCGTGTACCTTTTATTCAACCTCTGTTGTGAAAGTACATTAAGTCCACTTACAAATATATGTACAAACACACCAAAATATAATATATGTAAATTAATTTTCTGTGCATTTGTGTATTGAGTGAAGTAAAATTAATTTGTGTTATTCCTAACACTTATATATGTTGCATATAATTCTTTTAATGCATTTTGCAGACTCATACTGTGGCATCTATATTTCACTGGGTGCTAGTTAGTCTTGGTAAATATCCATCCTGGAAGTTATTCAAAGAATGACCACATGAAGTCATTTTTTCCTTCAGAATAACTGAATAAAAAAAATTACCACAATCAATTGCATTATCCTCTGGAGAAGGTGGAATAAGAATGCTTTATTTGCAGTTGTGAAATAAATTTCAAGCAGTAAATAAACAATCAAAATGAAATTTAATGCCAGGGAATGTATTATTTTGTATTTTTATTGCTAATTTTTGTAATATTTTTGATATAAAATACCATACCTGTGAGTATGGTAGTGTGTGTGTGTGTGTGTGTGTGTGTGTGTGTGTGTGTGTGTGTGTGTGTGTGTGTGTGTGTGTGTGTGTGTGTATGTTTCTATTTCTGAATGTGTATCTGCACACGTGTGTGTGTGCGTGTATCTATGTATATGTGTATATGTCTGTATTTCTGAATGTGTATCTGCGTACATGCTTGACAGTATGGTTGTCTGTGTGTGTGTGTCTATGTTTGTGTGTGTGTGTGTGTGTGTGTGTGTGTGTGTGTGTGTGTGTGTGTGTGTGTGTGTGTGTGTGTGTGTGTGTGTGTGTGTGCATGTGTGTGTGTGTCTGTATGTCTGTATTTCTGAATGTGTATCTGTGTACTTGTTTGTGAGTATGGCAGTGAGTGTGTGTGTGGGTGTATCTATGTATATGTGTATATGCCTGTATTTCCTGAATGTGTGTCTGTGTACATGTTTGTGAGTATGACAGTGTGTGTGTGCGTGTGTGTTTGTGTGTGTGTGTGTGTGTGTGTGTGTGTGTGTGTGTGTGTGTGTGTGTGTGTGTGTATATATGTGTGTGTGTGTGTATGTGTGTGTGTGTGTGTGTGTGTGTGTGTGTGTGTGTGTGTGTGTGTGTGTGTTTGCTTTTGTGTGTGTGTGTGAGCATTAAATACTTACATAACTTATATTTTAGATATAAAATACTTCCTCTAACAGCAATTGCATATACTACAGCAGGTCTGACATGGCCTTGGATGTTAAGCAGAGATCGCCTCTGAGTAGACGATATTTGACAGCGTATAGGTGGAGTTTTTTTAGATGGTCAGCAAAGGGCATCTGCTATAGGCCTGTCATTCTTTTAGTGAGGTATTTCTGCAGTTTTCCAGTTGTTGTAGATGTCTTGAGAGGTACATACCAAACGGGATGTTGTATTCTATAATGGGTCTAATGAGGGATGAGTACAGTGGGACAATGACCTCCTTTTTTCTGGATGAAAAGCCCTTAGTGATGAGGTGTGCCACAGAGAAGGATTTCCTGACTGTTGTGGCAATGTGGTTGTCAAAGGTGAGACCACTGTCCATCTGTGTCCCTAAGTCTCTTATCACACTTTTGGTGTTTAGGGTACTGCCACCTATGTGGTAATTCACGGGTACATGTTTCTTCTCAAAGGAAATAACTATACATTTCTTGGCATTGAGCTTGAACCTATGGCTTTGGCACCAAATAACTGTTTCTGTAAGGCCCTTTTGTAGAATATCCACATAATTTGGGGATTCAATAATGCTCCCAGTTTGCAGTCATCTGCAGACTTTGTTAGCGAGAGTCCTTAGTGTTGGCCTGTACTTCAGAGAAGTAGATGCCAAATAAGACTGGTCCCAGGACTGAACCCTGAGGTACTCCACTTGTCACTTGTCTGGAGCTGGATTTGGAGTTGGCTACTTTTACAGTGTGGGTTGTGTCAGTAAGCCAGTTGGCAACCCATCGAGTGACATAGGGATTAATATCCAGCTTAGTAAGTTTATCTATGATTCCAGAGTGGTGGATGGTGTCAAAACATTGATGAGGTCCAGATAGGCTGTGTGGACCACCTTACCCTTGTCTATGGCTCTGGAGACTGATTCAGAGATGTCAGTCAGGTTCAGGAGCGGGCTATTCATGAACCAAATTGTGTGGGGTCCAGTGTTTGAAGGTTGCCAAAATCTTTGTTTATAAATTCCATGATAATATGTTCCATGGCCTTGCAGATCAGGCTTGTCAGACTGATAGGGTGGTAGTTCCGAGGATCTAAGATGGATCTTCCCTTGTGGAGTGGGATAACTGTAGCTGTGCGCCACTCAGTGGCAGGAAGCCTGAGGTGAGGCTATGATTAAACATGACACTTAGGTGAGGTGCCAGTTCATTTTGTATTTCATGTAGTACACAGCCTGGGATGTCGTCTGTTCCCATGGATGCTGTATTCCTAGCTTTGGAGAGTGCGTGTTTTTCCTGTGTGGCCGTTATTACTGGAATTTAGCAATCTTTCGGTATTCAGATGGGCCCTTTAGGGGGTGAAAGGGAGGTGAAGTTTGCACTGAATCAATCTGCCAGGATATTGGCAATATCCTTGGGATCAGTATATTTAATGCCATTCTGTTGTAGCTCAGAGCAGATCTGAGCATTACCATTTAGATTCTTGACATAGTTATAGAATGCCTTGTGGTTGTCTTTGGAATCTTTGGCAATTTTATTTTCGTAACTAGCTTTTGAGGATTTTATGAGGGATCTCAGCTTCTTACTGAGGCTGGTAAGGGAGTTTATTCCATCCTGGGATTTTCCTCTTTTCTGCAGCAGTTTCTTCCTTTTTTTGTAAAGTTTGTTTATGGCAAGGGACAACCAGATTGGCTTCCATTTTTTGGAGGAGAGCATCTTGGTTCTGTTGGAGATTCATGCACATCCATTCTTCACTTAGAGTGACAATGTGCAGGTCACCCATTCTGTAAAGAAATAATGACCACACTGTTTCCAACCCTCCACAAAAGGCATGATAACCTTCTGTGCACGCTTGTGAGCAGGGCCTGTTTTACACTTGGTGAACTCCACGGTAAAGACCTGTACTAAGCCTGGGTCAAAATTCACTTATACAGCATGGGGTGTGGAGACTGCCAGATTCAAAGAAGCTCTGGGAGGCTAGATGTAATGTGATGCATTTTATATCTTATTTTTGAATGACAGCAAGTTGTTAACTATTATTGTTTTTATTATTATTATTTTTTTTACCACTACCGTGCATGTGCCCACTATTACTGAGAGTCCAGAAAAATCAGGGATTTTTTGGGACACACTGCACCTGGCAAGTCAGGTCCAGAACAAGGTATAATTTTTTTTTTTTTTTTGGAAACACATGCACACATATGGACATTGCCCTGATAGGCCTGGTCTATGACAAGATGCACAAACCTACACACATGGGCAAATTGGAAGGACACCATTTTACCTCCAGGATATCTTTGAGGTGTTGCAGGAAACACGATCAAGTAAATAAACCCACACAGATGGACAGGTCATGCAGGCTCAGCCAAGAACTCAGTGAGGGTCAAGTACTGTGAGACAGCAATGCCGCTGACTGTGCCATTTATCAGCTGCAAAGTGCCAGATTTGGGCACTGAAGTCACACTGACTAAAGCCACTAGGTGGCAGTATTTGAAAGGCTATATCTTTTTATGCCTTTGAGATTTCTTTACAAAAAGGCCACCTAGAATCAAAACATAAAACAAACTCCTGAATTTGTCCCAACAGTTTCAGCTGGTTGAAACCTTGCATTGTAGACACTACATGTTATGTCTGGATTATTTCTGATGAAATATACAGGATGTTTGCCTCTTATGTATTGATAAAATAAATTATTATTTTATACAGACTTTGCATGCAATGCAATGGCCAGATGTTCACCACGGCACCCCAAATGAACGCCAAAGGCCAGGTTCAAAAAGACCTGCTGTCTTTGTAAATGATTTACTCTGGTGTAGGTCTGCTTTAATGATAGTAAGACAGAAGTAAATGGAGTGGTGTATAATGGTTAAGGCTTTACCCTATAGACACAAGATACAAGATCTGAGTCTCACCTTTTGAAGGGAACTGGGATAGGCTTAAAATGGCCTGCAAGGGCAGCTAGCTTAGTACTTACTCATGAACCTATGAACTTTCGCCAACAGCAAGTCCTTTGGAATTTGGCTTGAAATATAAAGCAATATATGGCTTTGGCACCATAGCTCTCAGCCTTTTACCTCAAGATTTATAGAGAAATCCAGAAATAATCATGGCTTGAGAAGCTGACAGAATAATAAAATGTGGATTAACATACATATTCTGAAGTAAAAGATGACTATAACTCTAATTATTGTCATTATGTATTAACTGTAATCTACTACCTTTCGCTTACAATTCATAGCTTTAGGAGTGTGTACAGGTACGGGCTAGGAGATGTAGCTCTAAGGATAACAGTTCAACATGGCAGAGCATTAATACTTAAATACTTCAATCACAAACATTATTTTGTTCTCTTTCCAAGTTAAACAAAGATCTGTAATAAATGGCACTTCATTGAAATATTGGCACAGTAATCTGCAGCCTCCTTTATTGGCTAGAGGAATAAATTACCACAACGAGAAGCCCAGGCCAGGTCAAGATACCTGATAAAATGACAATGGACACCATGGTGGATGCAGGGGAGTCCAAAGCTATAAAGAGAGTCCACTGAGACTTTCTTAACTCTAATGACAACTGCAGCTAATTATCTGACAGCCATTAAAGCTGTGACTGCCAAACATGGCAATCAGCAGCCATCCACTCAGCCTTAAATCTGCAGCACAATGACTTCAGGAAGCGGAGAGCCATAGTAGCACAGTACTCCTTGGAGAGCAAGGAACTTCAGGTCTACTCATTAAGATTACAGCAAAAGGTGGTAGACTTAGTGAATAGAGCCAACAGGAATAACCTGTGGATTATCAGGCTAGCTGAACACAAAGAAGGGATAGATCATATTCAATTAATCAAGGAAGACCTTGGGGTACTGTTGGGTATAACAGTTGGACCAGTTATAGAGACCCCATAGAATTACCATGTGCAGTCAGCAGCCAGGGTTACTTAGGCACGTTATTATCAAATATCTTAACTATCTGTGCAGGGAAACAATGTTAAACAGAGCTCACAGCCTTGGCAATAATCACCAGATAGTGGAACATCATGTTTGTATCATCCTCAACTACAGTGTGCTGCTCAACAACAGAAAGAAAGCGATGACTCCATTTTTTAGGAAAATGTCAGAAGCCGGGATATTTAATGCAACTAAAGTTCCCTGCTGTGTTCTGCCTCACTGAACATTATGTACAAGCCACTCTTTTCTCTCCAGAAAAAGTGGACAGTTTTCTGAAAAGATATTGCGAATTTGCCAGAAGATCATTTGCAAATATACACTCTCAGTACCTTCCCAGCTCATCTGCTCCAAACAGAAGGGATAGAACACCTTCTTCATAACCCAACAAGGCTCCAGTTTTGAAAAGGTGCAAGGAGTCAACAAGAAACTGCCCTCAGGAATCTCAACAGATGGAGGGAGGAAGGTTTACATACAGCTATTTCCACCTCAGATAAAAAATGCCAACAAATTTATATTTATTTATTTATAGGTTCATATGTGTTTACTAGGCTAACATTCACAAGGGTCTTTTTAAAACTAGCCATGTATCTCAAATCTCTGACAAGTTCTGATACCCTTGATAAGTGTAAGCATGGGCCTGGGAGATGAACCATCTACAGGTTACCTGTGTCCATTAAAAACATAGGTGCCAAAAACATGGATGAATTTCCAGTTTCCCATCAAATTGTCCATGTTCCACTTGTATTGGTAGGGATGAACTCTGCTTCACATGGATGGGGAGCCTGTTCCATAGATGGGGTAGTCTCTGGGATACATACATATCTCTCCAGCCGATCCTAGCTATATCACAGGCAAGGTTTAAGTCTTTAGAACAGGTAATTCTGGTGCTGCTTGTTTTGTGTGTATGCAGGAGGTCCATCACAGTGGGGTCTGACAATGCCCTGTATGCAAGGCATATATCTCCCCTCAAATGCCTGTAGGAGACAGAATATAGGGATAGGGCCTTGAGGCAGTCTGCACAGGACATTTTACTTACGCCCTGTATTCTTTTAGTGAGGAACCTCTGTGGACGTTCCAATTGTTGGATATGCCTGGTACTCAATGATAGGTCTGATGAATGCCGAATACAGTGGAATGATGACTTCCTCGGACTTACCTTTATTACCCTTGTTTATAAGCTACACAACATAGAATGATTGCCTCACCACTGTAGACACATGATGGTCAAAGGCTAGATTACTATCTCTATGTGTCCCTAAGTTCCTGACTACTGGGTCAGCTCTAAAGGCTGTGCTGTCAGTATGATAATTACCAGGGATGGATGACTTCCCAAAGGATATTATACATTTCTTGGTATTTAGTTTTAGTTCATGACTCTGATATCAGCTGTTTGTGTGTGTCAGCCCCTCCTGGAGAACATTTGTGTCAGTGTGAGATTCAATGACACCTCCTAACTTGCAATCATCTGCAAATTTAGTCAGCCGGAGAACACTGACATTGGCCTTGACTTCTGAGAAGTAAATGCTAAAAAGGAGCTGTCCAAGGACTGATCCCTGAGGGACTCCACTTGTGAGTGGTCTCTTTGTAGAGATGGACTCACCAATTCTAGCTTCCTGGGTCCTATCTGTGAGCCAATTGGCTATCCACTGCATAACATATGGGTTTGTACCTAATCTCTTGAGTTTATGAACAATGCCTGAGTGCAGTATTGTGTCAAATGCATTGGCCAAGTCAAGGTAGTCAGTGTGAATGATTTTGCCCTCATCCATTGCTTTGGTGACCTTCTCAAAGAAGTCAACCAGTATGAGTAGGCATGATCTGCCCTTGGCAAAACCAAACTGGGTTGGGTCCAGTGTCTGGAGATTTATGATATCTCTGTTGATCATTTCAATAATAATTCTTTCCTTAGTTTTACATATAAGGCTAGTGTGACTTATGGGTCTGTAGTTTCCAGGGTCTGTAAATGGCCACCTTTGTGCAGAGGGATGACTGTTGCCCTTCTCAATTCATGAGGCATGAAGCCTGTTTGGAGGCTGCAGTTAAATAATAATTCCAGAGGCTCTGATAGGTCATGTTTCATGCTATTTAGAAGGCATCCTGGGATATTGTCTGGGCCCATTGATGCAGTTCTCTTGGTCTTAGAGAGAGACCATTTAGGACTTGTTCCCTAGTGATAATAGGGGGAGTATATTTGATGATATTTCCTGAGGGAAGGTTGAGGAGGAGAGATGGGTATAGTTGGAGCTGAATTTATCTGCCAGGAGGTTTGCTATATCTTCTGGTTCAATATGGGTGGCTCCATTTACAATGAGCTTTGCATACAATTCTCTATTGCCTTTGAGATTGCCGACATAGCTAAAGAATGCTTTGTGGATGTCCTTGACCTGGGAGTCCAAACATACCTTCAATTTGGCTTTGGTAGACTTTATTTGTCATCTGAATTGTTTGTCTAGTTTTATGAGGGTGCTTTCATCCTGCTGGGTGCTGCACCTCCTAATTTTTGCCATGATTTTCTTCCTCCTATTATACATCCTATTGATTATGTGATTCCACCAGGGTGGCATGTTTTTGAGTTAGTCCTGTACTTATTTCTGGTGGGTACATCTGCCTCAATGCAGCTATTAACAAGTTTGTACAGGATTTCTGTGAACAGTTCGGCATAGGCAACAGTGTTCTCAGGGTTTATGGGGGCTTAACATTTTGCCAGGTTCCACTTAATAGCATGGGGTTAGCCTTAGAATAGTTCCTGAATATTCCATGTTTAGCTGGGGGTCCAGGTTTTATTTTTACTTCAAAGGAGACCATTTTGTGGTCTGACCTTACCAGGGAAGGCATTACAGTAGGGGGTTGTGCAGTAGACTCCCATATTAATGAAGACCAGATCCAGTATGACTGCACCCCTGGTTGGTGTATTGACTATCTGCTCCAGGGAGTTTGTTTACAAAATCAAGGAATCTCTGTGCATGTATGTCTGGTGTTGTATATGATTCCCAGTTAATAGTGGGTCAATTAAAGTCACCAATAAATATGGTATTGGGTTGGATTGTTAGTGTTTCTAATATGTTTAAATATATAGTATGGGTTTCCTGGTTCATGGAGTGGGACCAACAGCTTGCAAGGAAGTGGTACTGGATTTTACCTATGGTGATTTGAACATGGAGCAGTTCAAGTGCATTGTCCTGTTTGACCAGCCTTGAAGTATATTTATTTTTGATGTAAATAGAGACACATCCACCTTTAATCCCTGCCTGTGAAGTAGCTGGTGTAAATGTGTGGAAGGCATTATAACCTCGCACTGTTGGCATGCTTTCCGTGGCTTTAAACCACGTCTCAGTGACTGCACAGTCATCAGCATTCTCTAGAGTGAAGAGAGCTTCTAGGGAGTGGAGATTTTTTTTTGTTTAGGCTCCTAGCATTGAGCAGTAATACCTTTAGATTTTCTTGGTTTTGATTTGCTATGTCAAAAGTACTTTCAGTTTGGCATTGACTAAAAAAGGCACTGTGGGGAAGATGATGTTTTAGCTGATAAACTCTAATGTAACTTCTGATATGAGTGTGTCCTCTGCTACGTTTCTAATATATAGTTCCATGACAAATATGATTGAATAATGCCATTTCAATATATTGCATATAACATTCCTATGTAAACTATTCCAAAAGCTACACCTTCTTCTGCAGTTTAATGTACTTTAACACAATATATAACACGTTTGCATTTTAATGCACTGTAACTGATGTATAGATGTATATATGTACTGTGCTCACCCTAATATTTACTACCTCTGCTCGTTAATACTGCTGAATATGTATAATAATCTGGAGCTTTTCTCCCCGGGCCTCTGTGAAAATGGACCTGTGTCCAGTCAGACTTTCCAGGTTAACAATTGTAAAATAAATAAATAAACAATATTCAAAAACCTAGGGGGGAGAGGTGCAGGCCATCCCTGACAAAGCAGCATAGTCTGTTGACCATCTCCTTTCATGCTGACAAATATTGCACCCCTTTAAAATGAGGGGGAGGATGGCAGAATGGTTAAGGTGTTTACCTTGTATATGCAAGGTGCAGGGTTTGATTCTCACATGGGGTACTTGGCTAAGCTTAAAATGGCCCACAAGGGCAAATAGCCTAGTAATAATCTATGAACCTATTCCAGAAACTAAGCCAATTATTATAGTCAGTCATCTTTTGTTCGTATTGTGGCATCATCCTTGGAGAAGGCAAAAAAAAAAAAATATTTATTTATTTGTTTTTTTTTTTTTTACTGGGAAAGTCTAACTGGGTAAAACCCATTTTCACTGGTGGCTCAAGGAGAAAAGTTCCATTTGCTTATATTACATTGCATTACAATAAGTTCCAACAGAGCAGTTTTATTTATATTTATTTATTTACATTTGTTAACTGGGTAGTGTCTACCTGGGCAAGTAGTCTATTTTCAGCAGAGACCCAGGGAGAAAAGCTCCATAACAATAGTACAAAAAATATTATAAAAATTTACCAAAGATTTTCAAAGAATATGCAACAGTTGCCTACAATCACAATTTTGAAAAAGAGTATATAAAAACAGAAAACATTACATTTCCTAAGCCATACTACAGACAGTAATATGAACTCATTAGATACATAACATTACTAAGAGAAACTGTTGCAGTATTTTCCTTTTATAAAAATATGACAACGAGAATATTGCAGAAAAGAAACATTTGATTGATGCCATGAGAGTCTAGCCAGGAGTATTACAGGAGCATAGCGAATGTTGAGTATGGTATTCCTTTAGGAGTTGTTTAAAGCTATGACGATCTGCATTTTTTAGGATATTCTGGGTTATTAGGTTCCACTGTTTGGCTACTTTACAGGAGAAGAAGGAATCACCAGAGTAATTATGGGACTTTGTTACCTTGAGTATAAATTTATCAGATGATTTAAGGGTCCTGGGGTTGGTATTTAGTTGCACTAGGCTGGAGAGTGCAGGGCAGTTTTGGGGTTTATGGATAATGCGGTGGGCAGTGGTGAGTTGATTGAGCAGTAACAGACTGGGAAATTCAAGCTAGTGTAGTTTTTGAAGAGCAAGGCAATGATGGGTCCTGTTGGGTGTAGTAGCAGCAAATGTTGCTATTTTGTTATAGCAGGAATCAGGCAGATGTACAAGAGACGTGTGCAGGTTTGTGAAAAGCTGAGAACAGTAGAGGAGAGGACATATGAGGTGGGGTCTGGCGGTGCCTAGTCTGGCGTTTTGAGTAAGGTAAGGTTAGGCCCTATATAGTGCACCGTCTGATGTGAACTTTTTTAAATTGTGAGCAATATCTATTTATCAAATGTTAGGTTATTGTCTATTGTGACACCAAGTAGTTTTGTTTGGTTAATGGTTCAATTATGGTGCAATTAGTGGAGTAAATGGAGAGAGAAGGTGGGTTGGCTTTGCATTTCCTGTTGGAGAAGATCATTAATTTTGGTTTGTTTTGGTTTAGGATGAGTTGAAGTTCATTCAGGTAATTTTCAATATCTAGAAATGATTTTTGAAGTTTATCATAGAGTTCTTGGGGTGTGGGAGCAGAGCAAATAAGAGTAGCATCGTTGGCATATTGAATGATAGAAGCAGATTTAGTTCCAGTGTTTAGACTATTTGTGAATATAATAAAAAGGAGAGGGCCAAGTATGGCACCCTGAGGAACCCCAACAGAGACTGGGAGTAGATTTACATTTCTATTTATATTTATACATAAATAGTAGTTATACTGATACATTCTAAGATTTTACAGAGGTAGAAATGATTAAAGAAGACACTTGTGCAGTTTAATGGAGTGTACAGGCAGCAGTTATGTCTAAAAATAGTTTTGTCATTTCAGTGAGAGTTTGGGTATATTGTGTTTAAGGAGAGTATTTGGAGAGTATCGTAGTGTGAACATAAAGTCTCAACCTTGAGATGAGCATGTAGAGGACCAGGATCTTTTAAGATGTTGTTTAAGCAGTGGTTTAAAACTACTGAGTTTATTGGAGAGTTCTACTTGCGTGGAGATACTATTCCAGAGATTAGCAATGTATTGGGAGTGGACCGATTCTCCTGCGACATTATTTAAATTATTTGTAGGTAATAACAGTTTGTTACTAGAGCAGAGGTCCATTGCTGGACAGCAGGTCAGTAATAAGTTATGTAGTTAGGGGAATTTTTTCTTGGTGATTAATGAGTTTGGGTGCTGTACTTAGTTGAGAATATGTTAGGTAGTTGTGTAGTTCAAGCCAGTTTAATTGCTTTAAGCTATGACAATGGTGGATCCTATGAGGGAGACTGGTGGCAAATTTAATTAATTTATTGTAGCAGGAGGCAAGTTGCTTTCTTTGAGCATTGTTTAAGTTTATTAGGATAGGAACACCTTATAAGAGAGTCAGCAATAAGAAGGTGGCGGCTAGATTTTTCTTGCAGTATCTGTAAGGAATCCATTGATCATATAAAGGGAGCCTAGTTTCTGATAAGTAGATTTAATGCTGTGCAGTATATGTTGGTCATATCTGAGATTATCATCTAACGACAGTATAATTTGCTGACTTTATGCTAAGAAATTGCTTTTAATTTTGGCAACTTTTGGATGTAAAAAGCATCACTTAGTTTTCTTGGAGATGAGTAGGAGGTTTTATTCTTTGAACCAAGTACAGTGGAGAAAGATTTTGGAGTAAATGTCTTGGAGGTTATTTATTGTTGAGGCTGCACATATTAACGTCGGGTTGTCTGCATACTGAACTAAACTAGCATGGTGAGTGGAGGTGCGGAGGTCATTAGTAAATATATTAAATAGGAGAGACCGAGGATAGAGCCCCGAGGGGTACCTGTTGTAACCAGTTGAAAGGAACAGTAGGTTTGCTGCCATATGGCTTGTTGCCTTCCAGATAGGGAACTAAGAAACTACAACAAGGAGAATTGTGAAAGTCCTGCTGAGGAGAGACGAATGGGCAGCTGCTGGTGTGAGACAATCTCAAATGCCTTTGAAAGGTATGAGAACATGGTGGACACAAACAGACCATTGTTTCTATGTTGGTTTATTATACTGGTAAATATCGTACAGCAGTAGTGATGTTAGGCCGAGGCCTAAAGCCATGTTGTGTTTCACAGAAGAGGTTATCTGAGGTTAGGTATTACATCAGCTGAATACAGATGCATTTCTCTAATATTTTGGAGGTGAGAATTGCTATTGATCTGTAGTCATTAAACTCTATAGATGTGCTGTCTTTGTGCAGTGGTATGATGTAGGATTTTTTCCACAGTGATGGGATACATCTTTCTTCTATGGACCTATTAATTAGTATGGATATAGGGAAGGCTATGACTTCTGTGGCTATTTATAGGTAGTCTGATGCTATTTGGTCTCTAGCTACTGAAGTAGTTTTTAGTTTAAGTATTAACTTCCTTATGAACAAAGTAGGTACTGGTCTAAAATTGAAGAAATGCGGGTGGCTTTGATTGAACAGGTCTAGTTTTTCCCTTTGGAAATAACAAAGTACCTACAAACTACCACATAGGTAGTAGTCCCCTAAATACAGAAAACATAATAAGGGATCTGGGGACCCAAGTAGATAGCAATCTCTCCTTTGATAATCACATTGCCAAAGTGGTTAGAATATCCTTCTATGTGGCCCACCTAATCACAAAAGGGTTTGCATCCAGATCAAAAGAGGTTATTGTGCCCCTCTACTCATCACCCATCAGACCCATTATAGAGTACAATGCCCCATTTGGGATGTACCAACAAGACACCTGCAACAGCTGGAAAGATCACAGAAGTACCTCACCAAGAGGATCACTGGCCTCAAACAGATGCCCTATGCAGCTCGACTGAAGAAGCTGTACTCGGTTGAATACTGCCTACCCAGAGGTGATCTCTGCCTGACATACAAGGCCATGTCCAACCCAGAATTGATGGAGATGCTCCACCTAAAAAAAACCTTATCCCCTTGAGCCACATGCTCTAGGGATCTAAACCTCACCACAACAATAAATAGGACGTGCTGGAGGGATAGATTCCTGTCCCAGAGACTCCCCATGCTTTGGAACAAGATTCCAATCTACATTAGGCAGAGCTCCTTGCTAGCACTCTTCAAGAGAAACCTTGATGGGTGGATGAGAAACAGAAAGTTTACCCAGGGGATTACTTCAGTGGCTCTGCTGGACAGAGGCACAGGGAACTAATCTAAGGGGGCTGCGAAAGCCAACACATTCTGGCTAGGCTTATAAATGTCTTTGGGCAGATAGCCTAGTACCTATCTATGAACCTATTAACCTATAGAGAGAGGGGGCAGATGCATTTGTGTCTAAGAGAGATAATACTAATTGTATAAAGTAAGAATTAAACTGTGTGAGGATAGACTCTGTTGTATTGTCTGGTTTTAGAGAGGAGTGGTGGTTTTGTCATGGTGGAGTAGCTTATTTAGTGATGACTAAAAACATTTTGGGTTGTTTTTATGTTTGTCTTATAGACTGCTATAGTATGTTTCCTTTGCCTGTTTGACATGGAGTTTTGCAAGGCTTCTAAGATGTCTAAATTGCTGGAAGGCATTTTGAATTCTATTTTTATACCAATTTTCCAGACTTTATTCCCTTTTTCCATGATTTTTTTAAATTTCTTTTGTCAGCCATGTTGCGGGGTTGAACTTTACCCATTTACTACATACTGGTGCTAGATTATTTAAGTTATGTAAGAATATGTTGTTAAAGTGTTTTACAACAGTATCTAGTGGCATTGTTTTAAGTACATTTCAGTTATATTTGTTTCATTGAACGTATCTTTGCTAAAACTGGCTATATTTCATACCTGATTACAGATAATATGTTTATCTAGGTTACAGTCAGTTCTAATAGCATATGTTGGTATGTGGTCACTTATGCTATCTGAGAGGCAGCCTACTTTTGGCAGTTTGTCTGATTTGTTTGTAATAATCCAGTGTAATGTTGAGTGTCTCCCTGAGGTTTTATTGATTCTAGTAGGTATGGGCATTAATGTCTAAAGTTGAACAAGTTTATACATGCAGTGGGGGTAGTGGAATTTATGAGTTTGCAGTCTATATTTAAGTCTCCCCGTATTATAGTTTCATGGTTCATTTGTTTAGATATCCATACAGGATGCTTTCGGCAGTACCAATGTTATTCCCTGCTGGTATATACAATTCTGTTAAACATACAGGTTTCCTATTCTTGTTTTTTTGGAGAGTTATTAGAAGTCTGACATTGTTGAATGTTGGTATATCCTGTGGAAGTAAAGTGACAGTTGGGGAATTTTTAAAGATGATTGCTACACCACCTACATGTTTGTTCTGCCTGTCATGCCTGAGTATATTGTATCGGGGGGGGGTCTCATTATCCTTTGTTTCTTTTTTAACCAGGTTTCAGTAGCTATGACTACATCAGCAGTGGATGTAACAAGGCAGACATGTATGTCATAGGATGCCACTAGGCTAATGGCCCTGGGTCCCTTACAAGCCTAGCCAAGAATTTATCTCCCATAAAAATGGATTTTATTGCACATACTTCTTAGGTTCATAGTTAGTAAGGTGAGTTTGGGTTCTGTTTTTTTTTGCTGAGATGGATCAGGTGACTAGTTTATTTTGAGGTTGGAAGTGATGGTTTTATGAAGAATGGAACTTGGGCTGGGGTGAACATCTCTGCTAATTTTTTGAATTGATATTTTACAGATGGAAGAGTGTGGCCAGTTATATTTTGGTCTTGGTTTGGTATTTGATCAGAAATGTGGATACTTAGTTTTGAGATGTTTAATAGATAAATAAAGCAGACATCATTTGCTTGTAAAGATGGAGTGTTATGGAGAAAGGCAGGCTTTGTAGATGTTGATATTCTTTGTGAGGATTGGTTAAAGTCCTAGTTATTTGAAGGAGCTAGATTACTGAAAGGTTATAAGAGTGAGAAAGAATATTAATCTGAGTTAGGAGCATCTTATTTAAGTTGGGTTTTTGTCTTTGTTGAAAATAAGGATTCGAAAACATTAGGAGAGTACTAGGTTCATTGTGGAGATGCAAACTGATAGAGGGGGCAAATATCAAAACAGTTTGAGAAAAAGTCTTGGGTGGTAAACAAGAGTTGGTGTTACTACTGAGAGCAATTCTATTGACTGTTTTATTCTTGAGGGCACTGATGGTATTGGTTTGAGGAATATGTGGGTGGTGATATAGAAGTATAAATGTGGAGTATGAGGTGGGTGGGTGGATGGGAACTGGTTGTAGGGTAAAGGAGTGGAGTGAGCCTGAGTGTCAGCAAGGGTGAATGAATCAGGTTGAAAACCTGGCAAAGAGACAGAGGAAACAAACAATCAGGGACTTGACTTAAACAGCCACAAATCTGCTGAGAAAGATAAGTAAAACGAATGATGTAGTTTAATAGGCCTCTGAGCTAATAGAGGAAAGTCTTGATTTTGTTGCTCTAGGACACAGTTTTACTAGGAGAGTTAGTTGAATATCACCTTGACCTGACTAATGATGATAACAGTAGAAAACTGTACTTGGCTGTTTGAACAACTATATAATGTAAGGAGATTTCTATGGACTTTGAAATGCAAAGTCAAAAGGCTTCCCCAAGCCCCAAAGATCAGCAAAATAATGAGAAAAAGTAAGTCAGAGCGCTGTAGTGCAGCTGTGGAAAATTACTGGCTCCGAACTCAGTGGTTACACAAAAAGAGAATAAAGTTAATGAAGGGAAACAGTGGACTGCTAAAAACAATGAACCGAACAGTTAAAAGAGAAAGTACCAGTGGGACTGCTGTGGTCTAAGAAAATGGAGCTGTTATATGAACAAAGTTCTTTGTTTTAGGCTGTCAGAATATTTATAATTTACGTAAACTATAGCCGACAGACTGGTGTTCAAGCTCTAGACTTCACTGTTACAAACATATGTATTTACTTGCAGGGACACCTTTATAGCAAAATAAAATGCACTAAAGAGACACAAGTGCACTATGTCATTGTTGACTGCGCACAAACAGTAGCTCACAGCTGAAAGTGGTTTAATAACTGTCTCACGCAAGGAGAAATAAGAAAGGTGGGGGAAACCAAAGATGACGCACGTTGACTAAAGAAACACAGGAGGGTATGAATAATGGGGGACAGCAAGTCTAGAAACAGTGAAGAAAATATAAGAGAGATAAAGAACTTGAGTAAGAGCGGTCTGAGTAAATGTCACTGTCTGTCAGGAAGCAGTGAGCAGAAGCCGACCAGGAGGATGTCAGTGGAGGAGAGTTTATAGACCATAAGGCTACTGCTTACAAACTAGGACACTGAAGCACTTTTCGTCAGACTAGTCACAATGCAGACTAAAATACATGCAGAAGACTGGAGGCTCCTAACACTAAAAGCACAAGGGCAGAGGTGGTACACAGTTTGTCTTAAATAAATGGTGGGTAGATTGAGTGGACTTCCCATTGAAAGAGCCTGCTGTGTGGATTTGCACCTATGCAGGCTTTTTCTCTTGTGCTGAGGAAAGATACTTTGGAAGAGAGCCATTTTACAGACCCAGACTTTTCAGTGGAGAAAATCACAGAAATGGAATAATCATGGCCAGGTAGGAGTGCAGATTTTGACTCCCTCCCACAGTGAAGGATTTAGTTCTGTTTTTCAGAGTTGCACTCGATGCAGTTTGGACATGTTGCTTATGCTACAGAAGGGCAACAAGACTCTGCTTAATGAACACCCATGAAGCCTCAGTGATAGAGACGTCAGAAGGACGTTTTTGGATGGTTTTCACCTTTTTCAATGTTTCAGGTTGCTTGACTGATAGGTATCCTGCTATTCTATATGCATTATAATTGGGTTCTGCCATGCAGACACCTCAGATGCTTAGACTCTGCCTTTCTCCTCACTCAGGTAAAGGAAACAGTTATTTATAAATCTTGTCTTTTTGGATTATTTTGCTTCCAATTTCTTTTTTTTTTTACTGTTTGGCATAAGTAGAGCACTAGGGTGGTACTGGAGAAAGTAAAATTACCTTTCTGAAGCTATCTGGGGGTAATAGTCATGAAAAGAAGTTAGTCTTCAATCACAACTCTTGTATATTAGTTTGAAAGTTAAAGGGGCCATGTTGGCCACTCGGGCCACTGCTATATTAAGGCACCTAGAGATTAATCTCCCAAAAATTCCTATGCTGCAGGATGTCAACGTATGCAAGGACAAAGCATCTTTTCTATGAAGAGGTGGAGGGGACCTAAGTTTTTGAGCTGTGCCCAGACGTCCAAGAAGGAGTGGCAAATTTACTGCACAAGTTCTTCGAGTGGATAGGACAATGGGAAGTGAATGATATGTAAGGGAGATGGATAGTTTCAGTGCTGAGATCAAACTTTGGGAAAGTGATTTTTGGGAATTTCTATGGCCCTAACACAGACAAAGTGATGTACAATAAAAATTGTTGTTAATGCTTGGAAGGCTATGGATCAGAGCAGAGTCAACAGTAAGCTTAGGTAAATTCATACCAGCAGTCATGAAAAATAAAAGTTCAGAAAGGACTTAGGTTCATAGGTTAGTACTTGGCTAACTACACTTCTGGGTCATTTTAAGCCTAGCCAATTAACCCTTGTGAGAACCAAACCTTGCACCTTGTGTCTGTAAGGCAAATATCTTCACCGTTATGCCAACCTCCATCTTATATGGGACAAAAACTACTTTCCTGGATTTTAAGTGTAGCTAGATTAATACATGATCAGTCTACTGAGTATTACCTGTCTACTCCATATCTAGACATAAAGGTGAGAATCAAACCCTGCACCTTCTGTTTGTATGGTAAACACCTTAACATTTATTCTAAAGGACAGACCAAACTAAACAGTGACACTAGGGGCTTGAAGAAATAATGCACTCAACTTAGTTACAAGGATGTGGAGGAGAGATGGGAAAAGATTACTTTTTTTTTCCTGGGCTAGCAGGTGCTCCACTGCAAAAGCTGCTGGTGGAACGTGTGAGGACAGACATAGTTGTCTTCATATTCATGCGCTATACAAAAGGGAGGAAGGGAGTGACCACGGACACAGATTCGATGAATTCTCTGCTCACAGTTTGCTATACACGGGCAGTGCTGGATAAGTATAATCTGAAGGAAATGAAGGGAAGGGATTTTCTTGACAATTCTGACTTCCCATTCATTTCTCAACAAGACAAGGAAGCTCTTCAAAGTCCCCTTTTACCCTCCATGAGGTGAAGATGGCAAGCCTTACCCTCCGTGAGGTGAAGATGGCAAGCCTTACCCTCCATGAGGTGAAGATGGCAAGCCTTACCCTCCATGAGGTGAAGATGGCAAGCCTTACCCTCCATGAGGTGAAGATGGCAAGCCTTACCCTCCGTGAGGTGAAGATGGCAAGCCTTATCCTCTGTGAGGTGAAGATGGCAAGCCTTACCCTCTGTGAGGTGAAGATGGCAAGTATAACATTGCAGGTAGATAAATCCTCTGGGATGGACAGCTACGCAGATGATTTCTACAGATCCTTTAAACATTAACTGACCAGACCCTTGTTAAATTTTTATAGAGAGTGCCTGGCATGGGATGAATTCCCACAGGGCACAATGAAGTTGAGGTCATCATACTTCACAAACCTAACAAGGACTCACTCGGTCCTAATAATTGCCAAACAATTTCCCTATTGCAAATTGATCTCAATATTTATGCTAAAATCTTGACTAACAGACTAGATACAACCATCCTAAACTAGTGGGCTGTAATTATTTGGGTTTTGTAAAAGGGAGGCAGGTTGTGTCACACCTTTCAGGTTACAGGTGAACATTCAAAGTTTATATTCCACATCAAGGGTTCCTTGAACTACAATCCTGATGGATTTTCACAAGGCCTTTGTCAACATTCATTGAGGATTTACCCGAGCTTGTTTGGAGGTTTTGTGCTTTTCCATGGTATTCATACAATGCTGTAGGATATTATATGTTAACCCTTCAGCTCAAGCTGTCTCTAATCAAGTGTCATCCGAGGTATTAGAACTCAAGGGCAGGAAGGGGCAAAGATTCCTCATCTCCTCCATTTATTTATACTAGTAACATTTACAGAAGGCAATATTATAGCAATAACCCTCGCCTGGGTGTAGGTAATGCTGGATTTACCCACGGTTGGCGTGGTTTGGTCCCGAGGGCGAAGCCTGAGGGACCAAACCACGCCAACCATGGGTAAATCCAGCATTACCCACACCCAGGAGTGGGTTATTGCTATTATACTATGACATTATTTAAGAAAAGAAACTATTACTTTTCTTAAATAATGGCATAGTATAATGCCAGTTTGCTGCCCTTCCGCAGATGTCTGGTATCCGCGGCATTTCTGATGTACTGCACGCCTGCGCAGTACATCAGTGCTGTGGGCAAAAGCAACGGAGAAAGCAAGATCTCCGTTGCTTTTATTTACTGTTTCGCTATGTTAAATGGGTTTAACATAGCGAGACAGCTTTAAAATAAGCAACGGAGATGTCCATTTCTTATTTTAAAACTGTCTTGCTATGTTAAACCCATTTAACATAGCGAAACAGTAAAAAAAGCAATGGAGATCTTGCTTTCTCCGTTGCTTTTTTTTAAAAACCTGTCTCACTATGTTAAATGGGTTTAGCATAGCGAGACAGCTTTAAAATAAGTTGAATGTGTATTTATCTCTGAGGAAGACTTGTTTATACGAAAGAGGAGAAGAAAAATGTTTGACCACTAATCCAGTTGTGGGTCTTTGTTATTATGAGTATTGGTGTATTTTTTGTACACAGTAGTGCAGATATTCATGTACTGCTTTTTTCTTTCTTATCACAAGTGACTGGGGGGTTGGTGTCTGCCCCCTACACAACTTGTCAGTGTCTCTTCAGACTTTGATAATGATGGTGGCCACAGTGAGGCACAGGTGGGGGTGTCAGGGGCTGAATCAGTTCCAGAGGTAGACATCCCTCTTCTGCCTCCATTGTCACCACACACAGTCAGTATGCCCACACATACCAGTAGTTGGAGGCCACATATATTGAGCAGTCAGAGGGTGGGGGCATTGAACAGGAAAGTGTGGCAACAATGGCTCTACTGAGTGTAGACACTGGCCATAGCTAGAGAGCTGGCAAGGACCCACACAGATGAATTGACAGGGGTGCTTGTAGAATGCCTACTGTCCGTACACCACCTGTTGCGGGTGTCACATCATGGGTCACTTGGCATATGTTTCGGACTATCATGTAGGCACAGTCACCTTCTGAACAGAACACCAGATGTATGCTTAAGGTTACGGATGCAGCACAGTCTGACATCCGTGACTGCCTCCACCACACTGGGGACACCCAGGATTGGTTGACTGATGTAGTGGACAGAAGGTGGGCTGAGACAGTGTCTGCTTTGGACTGCACATTGTGTTGTAACGTATGGTTGGAGTTGAGTGTTGGACTCATGGATGTAGGTCAGCAGCCCCATCTGATGAGAGTCCACATGGCCATGCACAATCATGCTCCAGTAGTGGCAGTACATCCAGTGCTACACAGGAGAGTGTGCTGTCCACCACATGACATGGCAAGCCAGGGGCTTGTGGTCCTGGACATTCCTGTGGGGGCCATGGTTTTAGCAGACAACAGTCACTATCAGGTGCTAGTGCCACTTCTGACCTTGGCCATGGAGGTGCCAGTGCAACTCCTGACAGAGCTAGTTCCTGTGCTCGGGCCTGGAGATGATGAACTGTCAACTCTACCATGTACGGTCCAAAGCTGTCCAATACAAACACATATGTAGGGCTAGCACTGAGCTTGAATGTGTATATATATATATATATATATATATATATATATATATATATATATATATATATATAGATAGATATATATAGATATATATATATACATACATACACATATATATATATATATATATATATATATATATATATATATACACACACACACACACACACACACACACACACACACACACACACACACACACACACACACACACACACACACACACACACACACACACACACACACACACACACACACACACACACACACACACACACACACACACCACTATCAAATGCAGGTCACCTACAGACACACATAGCACATTTCCATGGTCCATCTAACCCGCTTCCCTTCCTGACACACACACACATGCTGTCAACTGTTTGGGTCAACCTAGGCTTCATGCATCCCCACACAACACCCTCTGCAAGTGATGATACCTGTACCACATCCCTGTCATCCTTACCATCAATACAGGAAATGAAGTTATGTGTCTGATGCACAGGGTGACTAATTTATTTTATTTAACATTTGTTTACTGGGAAAGTCTGATTTGGAATGAAGCCAATTTTCTGTGGAGGCCCAGGGAGAGATGCTCCAGACACGTGTCCTTGAATTGTGGGAAGAAACCGGAGGAAACCCACACGAATGCAGGGCTGACATGCAGACTCTGCACAGAAGGCACTCCATCCGAGAATCGAACCGGAGAACCTCTTGCTGTGAGGCGACAATGCTACCGCTGCACCACTGCACTGTATTATGTACTTGTGTAATGGAGCATTGTTTTGCCATGCCACATGTAGTGGTTAATGACAGATATTGTATGTTGGCATTTGTCATGAGTACACCACATACTATTGTGTATCTTGTGTTGCATGATGTTGTAATGGCTGCACAGTTACAAAATCACAGGTGTGTCATGGACCTGCTTCTGTTTCTGTATCAGGAGTTTGTTGGGATAATGTATTGATAAGCAGTGGTAATAAAGCAACACAGGATGCCATGTCAACACAGCAGAAATATGTCTTCAGCAAGCTACAGCACTATAAGTGCATGGCTCCAAAAGTTCATACTGTATGTGTATAACAGTATAACAAGGCCAATGGTTGCATTCAGCATACTGGTGCATCCCTAATGTGTGAATAGGTCTGCTACCCTTGATAAGGGTCACCTGGGTTTTGGGAAAACACAAATCTACAAGCTGTCCTAAAGGAGTCGACCCATCTATAAATATCCTGTGTCCAGTACAGACAGTTGCCCAACACCAGTTATGATTGGCATGTCTGCATCCCATTTTTTAACCTGCACATGCTGTGGCACAGCAGATGTGTGCTTCACATGCATGGAGGCCCTGTTTCATGTAGGGTGTACTGTCTGTGTTACACATGCTGTGGCACAGCGGATGTGTGCTTCACATGCATGGAAGCCCTGTTTCATGTAGGGTGAACTGTCTGTGCTACACATGGTGTGGTACAGCGGATGTGTGCTTTACATGCATGAAGGCCTGTGTCATGTAGGACGTACTGTCTGTGTTACACATGCTGTGGCACAACGGATGTGTGCTTCACATGCATGGAGGCCCTGTTTCATGTAGGACATACTGTCTGTGTTACACATGCTCTGGCACAGCAGATGTGTGCTTCACATGCATGGAGGCCTGTGTCATGTAGGACATACTGTCTGTGTTACACATGCTGTGGTACAGCGGATGTGTGCTTCACATGCATGGAGGCCCTGTTTCATGCAGGACGTACTGTATGTGTTACACATGCTTTGGCACAGCGGATGTGTGCTTCATATGCATGGAGGCCTGTGTCATGTAGGACGTACTGTCTGTGTTACACATGCTGTGGCACAGTGGATGTGTGCTTCACATGCATGGAGGCCTGTGTCATGTAGGACATACTGTCTGTGTTACACATGCTGTGGCACAGCGGATGTGTGCTTCACATGCATGGAGGCCTGTGTCATGTAGGACGTACTGTCTGTGTTACACATGCTGTGGCACAGCGGATGTGTGCTTCACATGCATGGAGGCCTGTGTCATGTAGGACGTACTGTCTGTGTTACACATGCTGTGGCACAGCGGATGTGTGCTTCACATGCATGGAAGCCTGTGCCATGTAGGACATACTGTCTGTGTTACACATGCTGTGGCACAGCAGATGTGTGCTTCACATGCATGGAGGCCTGTGCCATGTAGGACATACTGTCTGTGTTACACAAGCTGTGGCACAGCAGATGTGTGCTTTACATGCATGGAGGCCTGTGTCATGTAAGACATACTGTCTGTGTTACATACCTGTCTCTCCAGCATGTACTATGTATACCACAGTGATGTTGTAGGCATGTAGAACAGGTGAGGCATGTGTTTGTCCAGCCATGGATACATAGGAGGTACACAGTAGGATCCGACACCTCCCTGTATGGAGCCATACACATTCTCTCCAAAGCATTTAGGAGGCAGACTACACATGTACTGTCATGACACAGATTTCATAGGGCAGGTTATCTACACTGTGTATTAGTGAACCATGGAACTTGTGTGGCTGCTACAGTTGTACGATATGCCTGTGTAGTGACATAGAAAGGGTGTCATTGCAGACAATGACAGGTGTGATGACTTCCACATTCAGTATACCATTGACAGTCTGGGATATATATCCCAAACCTGTTGGTATAGGTTGTACAACAGTGAATGCATCCCCTCATTTTACTGACCAGTGAGACTCAAAGGCTACATTACTTTTTCTGTCCATAACCCCATGTGTAATGGCTGTGCTGTGTGTGGATACTACAATATTTTGCGGGGGTGGATGATTTCCCACAAGACAGTGTTGTGCAGTTGTTGGCAGTTAGTCTTTGTCAGTGGCTCAAAGTACAAATTGTGTCATAGGCCATCCTGGATAACTGTTGGTTCTGTGTGGGATTCTGTGGCAGCTCCCAATATGCAAGCACCTGCTAATGTACTCAAGCAGAGGTCATTGACAGTGGCTGTGACTGCAGAGAGGGACAAAGATGGCACAGTGATGCAGCGGTAGCATTGTCGCCTCACAGCAAGAGGTTCTTCAGTTCAATTCTTGGCTGGGGTTCCTTCTGTGCAGACTCTGCATGTCATCCCTGCATTCATGTGTGTTTCCTCTGGGTGCACTGGTTTCCTCCCCCGTTACAAAGACATGTGCCTGGACATTTCTCCCCGGGCCTCTGCTGAAAATTGGCTTAGTTCCAAGTTGGACTTTCCCAGTTAACGAATGTTAAATAACTAAATAAATAAATAGGTAGACAGGGTATGCCAGTAATGGAGGATGGTGAACTCTACTGGTGACTGGAGTCATTGTGGCATAGGTTTCCCACTGCTGTCTTCCCAGAGTATGACTATCTGACACTTGTCTATCCACCAGCTGACATAACACTCTGTACATGATGTACACAGTTTCCAGCAAGGCTGCTGGCCTACTATTGTCATACACCTTGTCAGGCCATGGTTGGTGGAATGAGACATAGGTCTGACATCCACTGCATAGTCTAACAGTCAATGGGCTCCACCGGTTACAGCTAGTAGGCATGATCTGGCCTTGAGCAAAAGTAAGAGTGTTTGGTCCAGTGTCACTGGGTGTATGACAGTGTACGGTGCTCATATGCATGGTAACTCCTATCATGGCATTTCAGGTGACATGACTCAGAGATCTGGGGACACCACTTGGCACCACATTCTAGTTGTCCTCTGTGCAAGTAAGTATTGCAGTTACTTCCAGCATGTCGCAAGAAGAGAGTCATGCAAGGTGTCTCTACAGAGCATAGACAAACACGTTAGGAAAGTATACTATGTACACACTGTGTTGCTTAGTTGTGCTGCAGCTCACTTGCCCAAAAGATGGTCCAGGTCCTTACCTACAATGCCCTGCAGCAGTGCCATGACATCCCCACATGGGGAACCAACATAGTGCATCATGCATTCACCAATTTGGGTGACCAGTACAGTCCCCCCCAATGTGAGGTCCTCCCTGATGGGATCTGGCCACAAATCAGTCTCCTTAGAACAACCAACATATGCCCCTACCCCTTTGCAGGCAGTATAGATATATATGTCAAGACAGCCATTTATTACCTCCTATGGGATGGTTGACATAGTGTGACTGCACCTCCCTCTTCAGATGGGGCAGGCAAGTATGTAAGGCTCTACACCAATGTATTACGTCAGCAGCATTACAACTGCCTAAACTCGGCTGTACGTGACAGGAGGGACACAGGCTTGTCATGGTTCTACAAACCTGACTGGTGGACAACTGCCATTAGCAGACTGTACAATAACATGTGGACAGTGTTGTGTGACAGTTGTAGTGAGGGTGCCCCCCAACATGGACGCACTACCTGCTCAGCTAAAAAAAAGCACACAGTATTGTTGTGATGTTGTTTAGACATGGTGAGTGACAATAGTAGTCACCCACACAAAGCAGAACCACAATGCACAGTGTAGTTACATGTGTGACTTCAAAGGACAGGCCCAGATTGTCGGTGACCTCAAACATCATGATGCCACATATGATGGGTCTGTACTCATACCTAACCTGTACACCTACACTACCTCTATCAACTACACTCCCTTGTCCCCACCACATGTGACACATGACATTCCTACAACCTGTCCCATTACTTCCATATTTACAGAGCCGTTCATAACTGGCCTCTCACTGGAAGATACCCAGCATCCATTGCACATGCTAACATTCCAGACTGCATCCCACATGTGATCTGACCAGGATTCCTAACACCATTGGGAAACCCTTGCAATTATACTGACACTATTGGCTGTACACCTGCTGAGTGGACAATGGCAACTGTTATACCCATGCATAGATGTGGTGCATCCACTAACCAATATAACTATTCATGTCTCTCTCTGACTATCCATATCTGTATGCCCATAAGGGTGATCATCATGGAGCTGATCAGCACATATATATGTGATCTACACACAGTTGACTGTACACAGTTTGGATGTGTGTCAGGGGTAACATGACTGTTACTTGTGGTGGACATTTCCAAGGATATGGTTGAAGGTACACCAGGGCATACAACCCCTAGACTGAGACAAGCCATCTGACTATATCCCCCCCTCAGGAAACATTTACAAAGCACCCACTTAAGCATCCATGATACTGTCATTATAGGGGTCACTAGTTGGCCCATTGCTGGCATACATACGCAACATAGGGACTTCCACCTCCACAGCTGATCTGTAAGTAGCAGTGCTCAGCAGGGCTTACTTCTGGACTTCTACTGATTTGAATTTATTTAACCACAATATATGCAACTACTGACTGACTGTGGTTAACAATGCTGGCTGATGCCTGCAAATTGTGAGCACTCATAGACTCTCAGTGGTATGCCACTATCCTGCAAGAGGGTACTGCAAAAACATACCTGTTGACATACTAATGGCCATAAACGTCATACAAATATATATGTAGTACCATTTCCATCAGGTAGACCTATGTACCTGGTAAGTAGCATATCAGTCACAACATGTGATGTACATACTCAGGAGGGAAAGAACTGGGCACACAGACCTGGCCACACAGGTTTACATCTAATGTGCCTGAGATCACTATGTCTCCACAGAGGTATGGCAGGATCATATGGCATAGCTTAGGCCACAGTCACTTGTACGTGACATACTCATAACTCCCAAGTGCTCTTCCCTCAGCATATGAATATTGGAGTGCAGTGGCCATTTGGTGATGCACCTTTCCAAGCAGTACTGGCAACTGCACACAACAATATGGTGCTTCACAAGGACACTTCACGTCTTCAGTATGTGTTCAATGGTGATCGTCTGCAATAAGCCTCATTATTGCCTGTGGCATATAGACTATTCAGAGGTGATCTGTGCCTTGCTTGCCTGTGGGGTAATGTGTGACCCTGCTTGACTGCATATGCTGTTATCTGCAAAAGGCATACTAGATGGATAACTCACTGTAAGGACGTTATCCTCATATGTGATGTTAGTACTACATGCTTGTGGGAGAGATTTGTCTAGCAGACTTAAACACATCCTTGAAACAGAACCCTGCCTAATGATACACAGAGCACCTCAGTGCACCTCAGCACATGCCATCTATATGACTGTCTGGGTGACTGTCATCTCAACACAGGGCATATGCCTGTGTCCCTGTTGGACTGGGGCAATATATGCTGATTCAGTAACTATAGGTATAAAGATGTCTATGATTGTGAGGGCTGTATGGCCATTATGCTCATAAACTTCAAATGCCCTATGGTTCCATAACATGATGTAAACTGCTCTAACAGGCTCACACACAAACATGGCTACATTGAGGCTAGCACCACTTGCAATCACTGTGTACAGCACATGCCAAGGCACACACATAGTGCAAGGTGGCTGTATGTAGATGACAACACTTACCTATGTAATGGTTCATAATACAGATTGTAGTGCATGATGATCGCAATATACCACATGTGTGCTAGTAGTGTCAATTAAGGACATATGCTTGATTACATCAGTAGGCCTTTTTGTGGTCAGTCCTGTGGGGGTGGGCACATCACATGCTGCAAATAAAATACTACAAACCATATCTATTTATAAGTTAACAAGGTGATCATATTGATGCCATCTGGACATACACACATACCCAGAGGCCTGAAATTTGAGATTAGAACCCTTACCTATCTAGTCTTACACACTACAGATCACAGTAGTCATCACAGACACCCCAGCTTCAGTCTGACACTACACTGTCAGCTGGTAGTCTTAAGGTGGATGACATCCCCAGGCCTTGTAGAAGAGGGCAGCTTGGAAGCTACTAGCAAGTTATAGGGACAAAATGTGCATAACCATTGCAGGTGGATAGCTCACAAGAGCCCACAAGAGGATGGCAGGGTTTTACATTTGTTCACACACACAAGCACACACACGCACACACACACACACACACACACACACACACACACACACACACACACACACACACACACACACACACACACACACATATAGGTTCATAGGTTGGTACTAGGCTATCAGTCCTGGGGCCTATGCAAGCCTAGCCATAACAATTCCCTGGATATTTCCTGAGCTTGCTGGATGTCACCAAGTAGAGAGACGCACACATACTCATGTGCGCCAAGTAAACTGGAGTGAGAAAAAAATCCCTAGCTATCTAGTCTTGCACACTATAGATGATGGTATTTATGCATGCACCACTAGTTGAGTCTGTTGTGTATGTGATTGCAGGCACAGTACTTGTGCATTTTACAAACTAGGCTTATGTTGAACAGCAAACAGCATCTGTGGCCTGCAGAGTGATATTAATTCATACTATTATCTGCATCTAGTTTCATAGCACTGGGATAACTGTTATTATCCTAGCTATGTGTGTACAATTTCCCTTTGCTGATCCTGCTGCAGCTGTTTCTGCAGGATCATATTGTGTAGCATGGCACATGCTGGGAATATCTGTGCATATGTGGCTAGAGTGTACTGCAGGCCTCCACCAGATATATCAAGGCACAGGAAACATGACTTCAGAAGCTCAAACACATCCTCTATGATGTTCCTTGTTTGTGCATGTGCCTCATTATGGTGTTCCTCTGAGGGTGTGTGTGCATTTCTGATGGGTGTCATCATCCACGGTTCCAGTGCATAGCCAGCATCTCCCAGCAAATGGCCCTATGGAATGTCTCCCCCTAGCAAACATCTGGTACAGTTGTGATGTGTGCTAGACATGGGAGCCATGATAACTGCCATTGCTGCCAGCACACACATTTATGATAATGTCTTGGGCATTGCACAAGACTTGGCAGTTGGTGGAGTGATACCCCTTGTCGTTGACATAGATTCTACTGTCCTAATTGGATGGTGACTTGATGTGTACATGAGTGCAATTTATGGCACTCAGTACCTCAGGGGAGTGTGCTACACAGTAGAAGGGTTACATATTATTGACCCTCACCTCAGGGGTGAGGGGGAAACATATGTGCTCACTGGCATGTAGTAGTATGGCATCCAGGAATTAGTGGAATACCCTGGATGCTGATGCCCGTGAGACCCCCATCAAGCCCTTAGACAGTCTTTGGAAAGTACCTATTATTTCCACTAGGATGGGTTTGCGTCTGTCGGTTCTGTGTCTGAGTCAAGGGTGGCAGAGCTCAGTGAGTTCTTCTAGTGTGCCCCTGTCCACCCTGTAGTACTCTACAGTCTCCAGCTCATGTAGCTCCTGGAAGGTTATCCTGGGCCTGAACACTCTTCTCCTTCTCAGTCTAGGCCTATTGTCAGTAGCAGCAGCACTGCATTCAGCATCTAGCACATACAGATGTAGCAGACGTGCAGCAGCCCCTAACATTCTTTCAGTTATAATTCCCAAGTCTGTACTCCAATGGTGCAGAGTATGGGGGAAGAAACAGATGGTAGGGTGTATGCATACTTTATAGTGCTCTGCTGTAGGTGCTGACTCTGTGACTGGTTACCTATGATGCATTGCACCCACCTAGTATATCATTAACATCTCTTAATGGCCCTAGTGTAAGTTAAACAGGGGTCAAAACTAACTAATCTGTCATTGACCTTTAGATACACTCAGCACTGAGGCATGCCTCTCAAACACACTGCCCGTAGGTAAACAAAGCTTAGCACCTAGTACTCATACCCCCATTCCCATGCACAGCATCATGGTGCCCATGCAAACATATGGAAGCACGCTGCCCGTAGATAAACACAGCATAGCACTTAGTACTCATACCCCCCATTCCCATGCACAGCATAGTGTTGCCCATGCAAAGATGTGGAAACATGCTCTCCTTAGCTAAACAAAGCTTAGATGTTAGTGCACAGACCCCCTGAAAAGGCATGCTCAGCATGGTGGTGCCCATGCAAAGATGTGGAAACATGCTCTCCTTAGCTAAACAAAGCTTAGATGTTAGTGCACAGACCCCCCTGAAAAGGTATGCTCAGCATGGTGGCGTGCCATGCAAACAGGTGCAGCTAAGCTGAAATAAGCTTAGATGTTATTGGACACACCCTTCCCTGATGTCAGTTACCTTCTCTGTAAACACCAACATAGTTTTCTGCCTACATGGAGGGGATATGTGGACACGATTATCTATTTATTCCGTTCAGTAACTCCTCCTCATTTGCAGAGCGATCCATGTTCACAGCCTGGAAACTACACACTTCAACTGCACACTATGCAAACATGCCCAGACTATTACAACAAAAATAAATGTAACTAATTTATTTCCTTTCATTTTACAGACACACAGAGGATATTTTTGCTCATATCTGTGTGTGTGGTATGCCATTTCTGTCCATCTATCTACATTTTTACAGCCCATTTTCTCTGTCTACAGCCCTGTACATGGAATTTTTCCATTTACACTACTGACACTGACATGGGGTCTGCAGGGCTGCCTGTCTGCTTGCTGGATCGCTCTACCTGCCCCATTTCAGCAGCCCTTACTGAATCTAAAAATGTTCACCGCCATGTTAGCAGTGTGGCACAATGCCTACACAGAACAAATAAAACATGTAGACTTCATTAAATCTCCCCCATAACTACATGTAGTAGCCACTTTCTTAAAGATACTTCCAACTGCTAACAATCTAGTAATAGACATCTCACTTAATCTCGTGACCAGAAAATAGTCTTTCAAAAGGCCTGCACTCTCCAGTGATGTAAGCATGTGACTGTGTTCACTAAATAGTCAGTTGTACTTACATCGTGTGCCCACATAAAGATGTGTGTGCTTTTGTGATGAGCTCATCTGAAAGACGAAAGCATTTTTTTAAATATTCCAGCACTTTAGTTTTCCAATATACTGGGGCACTCAGGTGGGTGCACACTTTTTTCGGGGTGACATGTCCCCTGTGTGTCCTCTTACATCCAGTCATGAAAATGACATTCATTTTTTTTTTAATTAAAGCAGTCATGTTTTTTGTGTGTCCCCTAAGACTGGGCTCATCTTCACAAAAAAGTGTTAAGTCCCTGGCCTTTAAACGGTACAGACTTTTCATGCGGTGTTATAGCTCAACCACTGCCTCAGGATACAACAAACCCAGTCTTTCCACTACTTCCTCCAGCACCCTGTGTGTTGTGCAGCACATCTGTATAAAACTATAGAAGCAGCAAACATCTGTGGGAGTAGTGGTAGCTTCCACTCACAGTGCACAGCAATCTTCTCTGGCCATTTGGTACCTCCTCCTTAACTCCTAAACTTGCCAAATTGTACACAGCCAAGCAGCCCTCGCTATGTGCACAATGCAGTAAGATAGGTCATCTATTAAAGAACAGGAGAGTCTTCCCATCTTTGTAGTTCATTTATAAACATTTGCATCAAGATACCTACTCTTCAGTGAGGCAGGTTAAAAACAAACATACCCACACATGCGGCACAGGTTAAAACACAAACATACCCACACATGAGGCATGAGTTAAAAAAAAAAAAATCATACCTGCACATGAGGCATAGGCTAAAAAACATACCTGCACATGAGGTGCAGATTAAAACAAGCATACCTGCACATGAGATGCAGGTTAAAAACAAACATACCTGCACATGAGGCACAGGTAAAAAAACAAACATACTTGCTCGTGAGGCACAAGTTAAAAACAAACATACCCGCACATGAGACATAGGTTAAAAAAACATACCTGCACGTGAGGCACAGGTTAAAAAAAGACATACCTACACATGAGGCACAGGCTAAAAATCAAACATACATGCATGTGAGGTGCAGGTTAAAAACAAACATAACCACACATGAGACATAGGTTAAAAAAAACATACTGCACATCAGGCACAGGCTAAAAATCAAACATACCTGCACTTGAGGTGCAGGTTAAAAGCAAACATGCCTGCACTGTGACAGACTTTTTTCAACCCCATGTTTTTTTCAGGTGCTCCCAAGTAGTGCATCATGCAAAGGAGACAAGTCATTTTCCTCTACCAGCTGAAGATGTGAAGCTCTGTGTCAAACGATCAAGTGTATTGAATCGTTTATTTGGTTTAAGATACAATGTTTTGAAGAATACCTACAAATCCATTTAGCTGTAATGAGTTTTCAGATGTCAGTCCAACTCGCTCCTCAGTATGGCACCAGAAGTAACATCTAAAAATAACATGCCGGTTGCATAAAGAAATAGATCCATTAATTTGTGTATGACATATAGTGAAACAACATCAGTGTCTTATTATGTGTCACTGCTTATATTCTTGTCATTGTATCTTTGATGTCACAGTTTTTGTATCTCTGACCAGGGTTTTATTTTTATCTCCCTTGTTACCATATGTCTATTACAAATTTTTACATATCTGACATCTGTCCTGTGTTGTTCCAGAAAAAAAAATCTTCAGACCAGTATGCTTACCTGTTTAACAAGTGTAAAAATAAATACATTAAATATATTTGTTTATATCTGTATTTTAACATTGTCATTACCAACAGTTTTATTTTTATTTCCTTCTGGCAAGTTTCTGGTTGTTCCTAGGTCAGAGTTAGAAATCTCAGAGTCAGATATTGACTCCAACAACAGGACAGAGACATAGCATTATTTCCAGATAAAGAAATAAAAAACTAAATATTCCAACATTACTGTAGGAACATGCTAGGCTCAACTGAATCTGTAGCGATTACTTATTTGTTTACTTATTTTAACTTCCATGCATTTAAGACAACTGCCACTATAACAGATACTAAATTAAGAAAGTTCAGCCTGTTGAGCTCTGTTTTATCCTTCAGTTCACATGACAATCTTGGGACCCTATGCCTCATCAAGGACTTCATTTCTAGAAATTACCATTTCATGTTTTCAGAACATATTCAGAAGGAATACAAATTATAAATGATGATTCCTTTTGTTAAGTATTTCATATTTTTTTTACCCAAATGACTTCTTTAAGGATGCAAACATCCTGAATGTCTCATAACACAACCAGTGCCTGGGAGTTCCACCACAGACCTCATTGTGTTGCTCTGTACCTATGCACCTAACTTTCCTGCATTTGTAAGCATTCCTGCAGAGTGTAGCACACTGCAGAGCTGTAATATGGTAAGCTGCACTTACAACCATGAATATGTCCTCCAGACAACAGTACAACAATGCCCATGCCTTGAGTTCTCCCTTCCTAAGATAAAGTGCTCCTTGCCTAAGGTTCTTCTCTCTTTCACCCTCCACACGTTAAAACAAAAAATAATCGTATAGGTGCCACCAATCCAAATGGACATTTCAGATCTTTTAAATAACACTTACTAATTCTTGTTGGCTAGTCTACCCCCACAGAACTGTGTACGTTTTGCATATTCTGTTGAATCACTTTAGCATTAAATATCAACATTTTGTACCGGTACAATTCTTGAACGAACTACTAAAGCAGTTTACTGTAAAATGGATGAAAGTACTAAGGGAAGGTGGACAAACAAATGATTATTTTCACTGGTCATCCTGTCTGGCTAATGGCGGTCTGCAGGAAGGCATTTCTTGATCAGATATTTCAGGAAGACTGCCTAAAATACAGACTGTATCCACCGTTGTCAGTCATGAAGCTTAGTACAACTTCCAGAAAAGTGACAGATTTAGACCTCAGAACGAAAGATTTGAGATACAACTTGAAATTCAAAGAAAATTTCAGAAACATAATAAAACATATTCACTCCACATGTGATTTGTTAAAGCAACATACTGAAAACATCATTTATTTTATTTTATTTTATTTTACATTTGTTTACCGTGAAAGTCCGAATGGATATATGTCCATTTTCAGCAGAGGCCCGGGGAGAAAAGATCCAGTAAGCAAAGCATAAATACATTAGGAACAATAGAAACATTTAGAGATAAGTATAATATGCAGTTTTCAGTAGGGTTACAAACAGATACAACTACGACCAATAGAACCATTTAGAGATAAGTATAATATGCAGTTTTCAGTAGGGTTACAAACAGATACAACTACGAACAATAGAACCATTTAGAGATAAGTATAATATGCAGTTTTCAGTAGGGTTACAAACAGATACAACTATGAACAATAGAACCATTTAGAGATAAGTATAATATGCAGTTTTCAGTAGGGTGACAAACAGATAAAACTAGGAACAATAGAAACATTTAGAGATAAGTATAACATGCAGTTTTCAGTAGGGTGACAAACAGATAAAACTAGGAACAATAGAAACATTTAGAGATAAGTATAATATGCAGTTTTCAGTAGGGTTACAAACAGATACAACTAGGAACAATAGAAACATTTAGAGAGAAGTATAATATGCAGTTTTCAGTAGGGTTACAAACAGATAAAACTAGGAACAATAGAAACATTTAGAGATAAGTATAATATGCAGTTTTCAGTATGGTTACAAACAGATACAACTCGGAACAATAGAAACATTTAGAGATAAGTATAATATGCAGTTTTCAGTTGGGTTACAAACAGATACAACTAGGAACAATAGACACATTTAGAGATAAGTATAATGTGCAGTTTTCAGGAGGGTGACAAACAGATGCAACTAGGAACAATAGAAACACTTAAAGATAAGTATAATATGCAGTTTTCAGTAGGATTACAAACAGACAAAACTAGGAACAATAGAAACATTTAGAGATAAGTATAATATGCAGTTTTCAGTAGGGTTACAAACAGATACAACTAGGAACAATAGAAACATTTAGAGATAAGTATAATATGCAGTTTTCAGTAGGGTTACAAACAGATGAAACTGGGAACAATAGAAAAATTTAGAGGTAAGTATAATATGCAGTTTTCAGTAGGTTTACAAACAGATACAACAAGGAACAATAGAAGCATTTAGAGATAAGTATAATATGCAGTTTTCAGTAGGGTGACAAACAGATACAACTAGGAACAATAGAAACATTAAGAGATAAGAATAATATGAAGTTTTCAGTAGGGTTACAAACAGATACAACTAGGAAAAATAGAACCATTTAGAGATAAGTATAATATGCAGTTTTCAGTAGGGTGACAATCAGATAAAACTAGGATAAATAGAAACATTTAGAGATAAGTATAACATGCAGTTTTCAGTAGGGTGACAAACAGATAAAACTAGGAACAATAGAAACATTTAGAGATAAGTATAATGTGAAGTTTTCAGTAGGGTGACAAACAGATACAACTAGGAACAACAGAAACATTTAGAGATAATTATAATATGCAGTTTTCAGTAGGGTTACAAACATAGATTAAGCTAGGAACAATAGAAACATTTAGAGATTAATATAATATGCAGTTTTCAGTAGGGTGACAGATAAAACTAGGAACAATAGAAACATTTAGAGATAAGTATAATATGCAGTTTTCAGTAGGGTGACAAACAGATAAAACAAGGAACAATAGAAACATTTAGAGATAAGTATATTATGCAGTTTTCAGTAGGGTTACAAACAAATACAACTACGAACAATAGAAACATTTAGAGATAAGTATAATATGTAGTTTTCAGTAGGGTTACAAACAGATAAAACTAGGAACAATAGTAACACTTAACGATAAGTATAATATGCAGTTTTCAGTAGGATTACAAACAGACAAAACTAGGAACAATAGAAACATTTAGAGATAAGTATAATATGCAGTTTTCTGTAGGGTTTTAAACAGATAAAACTTGGAACAATAGAAACATTTAGAGAAAAGTATAATATGCAGTTTTCAGTAGGGTTACAAACAGATACAACTACGAACAATAGAAACATTTAGAGATAAGTATAATATGTAGTTTTCAGTAGGGTTACAAACAGATAAAACTAGGAACAATAGAAACACTTAAAGATAAGTATCATATGTAGTTTTCAGTAGGATTTCAAACAGATAAAACTAGGAACAATAGAAACATTTCAAGATAAGTATAATATGCAGTTTTCAGTAGAGTTACAAAGAGATAAAACTAGGAACAATAGAAACATTTACGGGTAAGTAAAATATGCAGTTTTCAGTAGGGTTACAAACAGATACAACTAGGAACAATAGAAACATTTAGAGATAAGTATAATATGCAGTTTTCAGTTGGGTTACAAACAGATACAAATAGGAACAATAGAAACATTTAGAGATAAGTATAATATGCAGTTTCAGTAGGTTTACAAATAGATACAACTAGGAACAATAGAAACATTTAGAGATAAGTATAATATGCATCTTTCAGTAGGGTGACAAACGGATACAACTAGGAACAATAGAAAGATTTAGAGATAAATATAACATGCAGTTTTCAGTAGGGTGACAAACAGATAAAACTAGGAACAATAGAAACATTTAGAGATAAGTATAATGTGCAGTTTTCAGTAGGGTGACAAACAGATACAACTAGGAACAATAGAAACATTTAGAGATAAGTATAATATGCAGTTTTCAGTAGGGTTACAAACAGATACAACTAGGAACAATAGAAACATTTAGAGATAAGTATAATATGTAGTTTTCAGTAGGGTTACAAACAGACAAAACTAGGAACAATAGAAACATTTAGAGATAAGTATAATATGCAGTTTTCTGTAGGGTTACAAAGATACAACTTGGAACAATAGAAACATTTAGAGAAAAGTATAATATGCAGTTTTCAGTAGGGTTACGAACAGATACAACTGCGAACAATAGAACCATTTAGAGATAAGTATAATTTGCAGTTTTCAGTATGGTTACACACAGATACAACTAGGAACAATAGAAATATTTAGAGATAAGTATAATATGCAGTTTTCGGTAGGGTTACAAATAGATACAACTAGGAACAATGGAAACATTTAGAGATAAGTATAACATGCAGTACTCATTAGGGTTACAAACAGATAAAACTAGGAACAATAGAAACATTTAGAGATAAGTATAATATGCAGTTTTCAGTAGGGTGACAAACAGATACAACTAGGAACAATAGAAACATTTAGAGATAAGTATAATATGCAGTTTTCAGTAGGGTTACAAACATAGATAAAACTAGGAACAATAGAAACATTTAGAGATAAGTATAATATGCAGTTTTCAGTAGGGTTACAAACAGATAAAACTAGGAACAATAGAAACATTTAGAGATAAGTATATTATGCAGTTTTCAGTAGGGTTACAAACAGATACAACTACGAACAATAGAAACATTTAGAGATAAGTATAATATGTAGTTTTCAGTAGGGTTACAAACAGATAAAACTAGGAACAATAGAAACATTTAGAGATAAGTATAATATGCAGTTTTCAGTAGGGTGACAAACAGATAGACTAGGAACAATAGAAACATTTAGAGATAAGTATAATATGCAGTTTTCAGTAGGGTTACAAACAGATAAAACTAGGAACAATAGAAACATTTAGAGATAAGTATAATATGCAGTTTTCAGTAGGGTTACAAACAGATACAACTAGGAACAATAGAAACATTTAGAGATAAGTATAATATGCAGTTTTCAGTAGGGTTACAAACAGATAAAACTAGGAACAATAGAAACATTTAGAGATAAGTATAATATGCAGTTTTCAGTAGGGTTACAAACAGATAAAACTAGGAACAATAGAAACATTTAGAGATAAGTATAATATGCAGTTTTCAGTAGGGTTACAAACAGATACAACTAGGAACAATAGAAACATTTAGAGATAAGTATAATATACAGTTTTCAGTAGGGTTACAAACAGATACAACTAGGAACAATAGAAACATTTAGAGATAAGTATAATATGCAGTTTTCAGTAGGGTTACAAACAGATACAACTAGGAACAATAGAAACATTTAGAGATAAGTATAATATGCAGTTTTCAGTAGGGTTACAAACAGATAAAACTAGGAACAATAGAAACATTTAGAGATAAGTATAATATGCAGTTTTCAGTAGGGTTACAAACAGATACAACTAGGAACAATAGAAACAAAAAATTAGAGAT
>NC_056726.1:1096264030-1096390435 GCF_019279795.1 Protopterus annectens
CTACAAACAAAAACATCTTTGCATCATCTTTAATACCACACACATCTGTCTTTTATCAACTTATCCCTTAAAAATCACCATATCTGCACATTTTAGCCTTATTTCTCAAGTCAGTTATACATGCTGCAAAAGTATCACCAGGCTTTTGATTCCTTGTATAAAATAAGTGCCTTTCCATTGTAACATTTGTCTGAGGGTTACATATTTCTCTAAATTTACATTTTAAGCACTCAGGGTCCTCCTTATACTCAGCTATACAACAATATGATGGTTTTCTCCCCTCTCCTGTATAGATAGCAACTGCATACACAAATGAACGTGCCCTTTCTATAGCTTCTGAACCAGCTAAATTAATCAGGAATAAATGCCTTTGTTATGATCATTGAATGTTTCCTTTCTATGGCTTCTGACCAACCTAAATTAAGAAGAATAAATCCCTGGACTACATGAAAAGAGACATGGAGGAACTCTCTGATCTTTTAGCTCAGGCAGTATGACCCTAGCCCTTAGTAGCATCCTGCCACCACCCAGAATGATACCGCAGTACAAGGACAAAATGACTGACTTCAACAATTGGCTAAGCTTCTGGTATTATTCTAAGGGGAACCAGTATCTCTTTGCTTGGGGTGACATGATTGACAAACAACGATGCTTTGCCAGAGGTGGCCTGCACCTGTTGACCTTGGGATTCTGGATACTGGCTAAGGCTCTTGCCACCCCTATATTGCCTTTTTTAGGCAAGGTTCAAATGACAAATTCTCCACTGTAACAGGTACAAGCAAGCAAAATCTGAGGGTAATACTACTCAATGCTAGAAGTCTAAACCTCAAAATGCATTCACTTGAGGCACTCCTTAAAATGGAGAACATCGACATCTGTGCTGTGACAGAGACCTGGCTCAAGGCTCCAGAGAGCACCCCTGCATTAACAGGCTATAATTCATACTACACCTTTTGGCCACCTAACCTGAACCGAAAAACTAAAGGCAGAGGCATGTCCATATTCATTAAGGATATCCACACCTCCAAGCTAGTTTCTCAGCATAATGCATCCAAGATTATCCAAGTGCAACTAATTCTGGGCAAGACCGCAATTCAAATTGTAACTTTCAACAGATCCCCCACCCTGCCCCAGAATTCCCACTCCTCATTTCTTGATACACTGGAAAATATTAGGGTACAACCCAACACCCTAATAATGGGTAATTTCAACTACTCCACCATTAACTGGGAAAACTACTCATGTACCAACTCTTTTGCTCAATGTTTTCTAGAATTCATAAATTCCAACATCTTAGATCAACTTATCCACGCCCCCACCAGAGGCAGCAGTATTCTAGAGCTGGTCATTACCAATATGGGTGACTGGTGTTCGACACCAGAGGTCAATTTCTCGTTGGTCAGATCTGACCACAAGCTAATCACCCTAGACATTCACATCCCACCCCCCCAATTAGGAAAACCACAATAAAAAAATTCTCCAAAGCCAACTTCACGCTTCTTAAGACAGAAGTGGCAAACTTCACGACACCCATGCAGATGGATAATGGAGATACAACTGCTGAATCCTACACAAATGCACTTTATAAGCACTTACACGAGTGCATGGCACTTGCTATCCCTAACAGAACCAAGATGCTATCCTCCAAAAAAAGGAAGTCAATCTGGTGGTCCCCTGCCATAAACAAACTCTACAACAGAAGAAAGAAACTGTTGCAAAAAAGAGTAAAATCCCATAATTGGAGGAACTCCCTGGTGAGCATCAGTAAGAAGCTGAGATACCTCATAAAATCCTCCAAACTAGTTACGAAAACTAAATCGCCACTGATTCTAAAGACAACCACAAAGCATTTTATAGCTATGTCAAGAATCTCAATGGCAACACTCAGATCTGCTTTGAGCTACAGCACAATGGCACTAAATATACAGATTCAACTGATATTGCCAACATCCTGGCAGATAGGTTCAGTGCTAACTTTAGCCTCCTCTCACCCCCTAGAGGGCCCATCTCTATACCGGAAGAATGCAAAGTTCCTGTTATCACAGCTGCAGAGGTAAAAACCACACTCTCCAAAGCCAAGAACACAGCATCCGTGGGACCTGACAACATCCCAGGCAGCATTCTACATGAACTACAGAATGAACTGGCACCCTACCTAAGCACCATGTTCAATCATAGCCTCACATCAGGCTTTGTGCCCACTGAATGGCACACAATGATGGTTATCCCTCTCCAAATAAAAAGCAACAGGACACTGCTGTGTGAATAAAACGTAATAAAATTTAATCCAGATATAGATGAATATAGACAGATAAAATTCCAGGTAAGCGCTTTCGGGTTACACCCTTCATCAGACAAAAACACATTATTCAAACAACATTTTAAAAAATGAAACAACCAATAGCATTTAATGAAAAACCCGCCTATTTTGAAGGGTGGGTTTAACTGGAATGACATCATTTAGTCCTGGTTCCCTATGTGCCATAAACTCAATGATCCACCTTGATTCAGCCAAAGCTGTCTGATGTTTAACATCACCCCTCCTATTGTTTGGCCTAATATTAACAATGGCCCTAAATTTAAAACTATGTGTGGGATTTCCACTAATGTGCCTATATAGGGCATTACTTGGGTCACTATTCCTAATGCTACTCAAGTGCTGCAGAATTCTGACCTTGAACATATTGTTGGTCATTCCCACATAGAAGCAGGAACATTCAACACATTCAGCTAGGTACACTATATTGGTGGTCCTACATGTGGCCCTCCCTTTTAAATGAAACGTCTTCCTGGTTATTGGGTGTGTAAATGTAGTCTCCTTATTAATGTGGTTACATGCCTTGCATATCCCACAGGGAAGTGTCCCTGCAGTGATCTTTAGGGACCCACCTTGACCACTCATCCCTTCCTTACACAGTAGATCTTTAAGATTCCTATTTCTCCTATATCGGAATCTGGAGCTATTGTCGACAATGCCCCTTAGTCCAATATCACTGGTTAAAATATTCCAATTGTTTAATACAATCCTGTTGATGTCTTTTATATTACTGCCATAAGTAAACAACAATTTAGGGCCCATTTGCTTACAAACATTATTATCATTCGATGGTTCCCCATCATGTGTTCTCCTGGAGCTTTATCAGGACTTTGGCATAGCGTACAAGTTTTTATTTGCACAATGATGGTTATCCCACTCCACAAAGGGGGAGCCACCATGGACCACAGGAACTCCCGCCCCATTAGCCTAATGAGCCTGGTCTGCAAAGACATGGAACATATCATCATGGAACTTATAAACAAAGGCACTTGTAATCTCCAAACTCTGGACCCCTCCCGGTTCAGGTTTGTTAAAGGCAGATCATGTCTCCTAAACCTGATAGACTTCTTTGAAGCAGTCACCAAATATGTAGATGAGGGTAAGGTGGTTCACACAGCCTATCTCGATCTCGCCAAGGCTTTTGACACCATCTCCCACTTTGGAATTATAGGTAAACAGACCAAACTAGGTATAGATCCCTATGTCACAAGATGGGTTGACAGAGCCCACAATGTGAAAGTAGCAGACTCCAAATCTGACTTCAGACCAGTGACAAGTAAACTACAACAGGGTTCAGTCTTGGGTCCTCTCCTGCCTGGTATCTACTTTTCTGAAGTACAGGCAAACACAGAAGGTCTTTGGCTAATGAAGTTCACAGATAACTGCAAACTAGGAGCCATAATCAAAATTCCTAATGATGTGAACATCCTACAAAAGGGCATCACTGATACAGATGCCTGGTGTCAAATCCATGGCCTCAAGCTCAATGCCAAAAAGTGCATTGTCATCCCCATTGGTAAAAACTATGTACCTATGAGCTACCACATAGTTGGTAAAAACACCAAAAGTGTGATAAGAGAACTTGGGACACAGGTGGACAGTAGTCTCTCCTTTGATAATAACATCACCACAGTAGTCAGGAAATACTTCTACATTGCACACCTCATCACAACAGGTTTCTCATCCAGAAAAAAAGAGGTCATTGTTCCCCTCTACTTGTCACTCATTAGACCCATTATAGAATACAATGCCCCTTTTGGTATGTACATCACAAGACATCTACAACAACTGGAAAGGCCACAGAAATACCTCACAAAGAGGATTACCAGCCTCAAACAGATGCCCTACACAGACTGTCTCAAAAAACTCCAGCTATACTCCGTCGCATATCGCCTACTCAGAGACAATCTCTGCCTAACATACAAAGCTATGTCAAACCCAGAGCTGTTGGACATGCTCCACTTAAAGAAATCCCAATCCTTCTGAGCTACAAACTCTAGGGACCTAAACCTTGTCACCACAATAAACAGAACATGCTGAAGGGATAGATTCATGTCCCAGAGACTTCCCATACTCTGGAACGAAGTACCTATCTATATCAAACAAAGCTCCTCATTAGCACTTTTCAAGAAAAAATCTTGATGACTGGATGGGAAATAGGAAATTCACCCCAAGGGATCACCTCTGTGGCTCTACTCAACAGGGGCACAAGTAAATTATTTTCTTGGGTGGCAAAAGCCAGGGTACCTTTTTGGCTAGGCTTATGTAGACCCTAGGGTCAATAGCCTAGTACCTACCTATGAACCTTTGTACGATCAACTTTATCAGAAAATGCAGCCTATATGAAAATGTCATACTCCTGCTGAAATACTCTCCAGTTCTTAGCAATATTACCTTCAAACACAAGTGCACTGGGTTTTCCAAATCCGTCTGCCACGGCCACAATGTATGCACAAACACACCGGAAATATGGCCCTTGTAATTATGTATGAACAAACTGTTCTTTGAGCTTGTAATAACATTCAAATGCACAATAAACTGTTTGAAATATTGTACTTTGCAAAATATGCTCTGTAATTGTTGTAATCTGGGAAATAATATGCAAACACTTTATACACTTCTAATAACTTAGATATCTTTGATTAATTAAAAAAAATATGTGCTTGGCGAACATGCGGTCATTTCAAATATTTTATACATTTTATGCAATTTGGATTTTATTACAAACATTTTCCATAGTAACTTGAATATTTTATCAATATCGGACATATTGGTTCATGAGAATATCATTTAGAATGTTCTGTATGACTTGCTTCATATTTTGTGAATAAAAATAGTGCGGAGCAAGTTTTAACATTTGAAATTCTTTTCTGACCTGTTTTGTGAAATAGGCAAGTTGTAGGGATGAGTCAATCCTTCATATTCCTCCAGTTTTAACTGAGTGCCTCTCTATCTTGAATTGAAGAATTTGTATTCCATCCTGGCTTCAAGTCCTTTAGATATGTCACTCTTGACACCATTTCGCTCATCCCTCAAAGATGACAAGCAGGCAGGGTATTTAATTTAGATGTTTTAATACATAGAAACACATCAGGATGGATAGCAGCATCATAAAATATAAATGAATTAACTAACAGGCAGACCTTCAATGCATACATACATGCTTATATCTCAATAGCTTACTACAAAATGGCAGTCAGATTTTTACATGCTCAGTATTTGTACACTTGTGCAAGCCCATGGATAGCGTCTTAAAGATACATGGACACATATTGGTCTATAATAGGGAGCACCAATAGGTGGAGAAGAGTACCCATTCAGGTAGGAAGCACTGCTAGGTGGTAAAGAGTACCTATCCTTATAGGGAACACTGCTAGGTTGAGAAATGTACCCGTCCTGATAAGGAGCACTTAAAGTGAAGTGCAGGGTTGCACACATCACTGTATGAGACATTAGTGGACAAACCCATCACCTGTACATGATGTTCCATTCCTCAACATCATCATCAATAGCCCCCTTTTTTCAGTCTTCTGTATGGGATCAGTGTGTCATGTCAATTGTTGTCATCTCTCTCAATTCAACGTGACTTTCATAGCTTCTTCACTGCCATCACTGGTCATGCCTGACTGTTTCATCTCATTGTGGCCATCACTGGTCATGCCTGACTGTTTCATCTCATTGTGGCCATCACTGGTCATGTGTGACTGTTTCATCTCATTGTGACCATCACTGCCATGCCTGACTGTTTCATCTCATTGTGGCCATCACTGCCATGCCTAACTGTTTCATCTCATTGTGGCCATCACTGGTCATGCCTGACTGTTTCATCTCATTGTGGCTATCACTGGTTATGCTTGACTGTTTCATCTCATTGTGGCCATCACTGGTCATGTTTGACTGTTTCATCTCATTGTGGCCATCACTGCCATGCCTGACTGTTTCATCTCATTGTGGCCATCACTGCCATGCCTGACTGTTTCATCTCATTGTGGCCATCACTGGTCATGCCTGATTGTTTCATCTCATTGTGGCCATCACTGGTCATGCTTGACTGTTTCATCTCATTGTGGCCATCACTGTTCATGCCTGACTGTTTCATCTGATTGTGGCCATCAATGGTCATGCCTGACTGTTTCATCTGATTGCTGCCATCACTGGTCATGCCTGACTGTTTAATCTGATTGTGGCCATCAATGGTCATGCCTGACTGTTTCATCTCAGTGTGGCCATCACTGGTCATGCCTGACTGTTTCATCTCATTGTGCCCATCACTGGTCATGCCTGACTGTTTCATTTCATTGTGGCCATCACTGGTCACGCTTGACTGTTTCACCTCATTGTGACCATCACTGGTCATGCCTGACTGTTTCATCTCATTGTGGCCATCACTGGTCATGTCTGATGGTTTCATCTCATTGTGGCCATCACTGCCATGCCTGACTGTTTCATCTGATTGCTGCCATCACTGGTCATGCCTGACTGTTTAATCTGATTGTGGCCATCAATGGTCATGCCTGACTGTTTCATCTCAGTGTGGCCATCACTGGTCATGCCTGACTGTTTCATCTCATTGTGCCCATCACTGGTCATGCCTGACTGTTTCATTTCATTGTGGCCATCACTGGTCATACTTGACTGTTTCACCTCATTGTGGCCATCACTGGTCATGCCTGACTGTTTCATCTCATTGTGGCCATCACTGGTCATGCTTGACTGTTTCATCTCATTGTGGCCATCACTGTTCATGCCTGACTGTTTCATCTGATTGTGGCCATCAATGGTCATGCCTGGCTGTTTCATCTGATTGCTGCCATCACTGGTCATGTCTGACTGTTTAATCTGATTGTGGCCATCAATGGTCATGCCTGACTGTTTCATCTCAGTGTGGCCATCACTGGTCATGCCTGACTGTTTCATCTCATTGTGCCCATCACTGGTCATGCCTGACTGTTTCATCTCATTGTGGCCATCACTGGTCATGCCTGACTGTTTCATCTCAGTGTGGCCATCACTGGTCATGCCTGTTTCATCTCATTCTGGCCATCACTGGTCATGCCTGACTGCTTCATCTCATTGTGGCCATCATTGGTCATGCCTGACTGTTTCATCTCATTGTGGCCATCACTGGTCACATCTGACTGTTTCATCCCATTGTGACCATCACTGGACATTCCTGACTGTTTCATCTCATTGTGACCATCACTGATCATGCCTGACTGGTTCATCTCATTGTGGCTATCACTGGTCATGCCTGACTGTTTCATCTCATTGTGCCCATCACTGGTCATGCCTGACTGTTTCATCTCATTGTGGCCATCACTGGTCATGCCTGACTGTTTCATCTCAGTGTGGCCATCACTGGTCATGCCTGTTTCATCTCATTCTGGCCATCACTGGTCATGCCTGACTGCTTCATCTCATTGTGGCCATCATTGGTCATGCCTGACTGTTTCATCTCATTGTGGCCATCGCTGGTCACATCTGACTGTTTCATCCCATTGTGACCATCACTGGACATTCCTGACTGTTTCATCTCATTGTGACCATCACTGATCATGCCTGACTGGTTCATCTCATTGTGGCTATCACTGGTCATGCCTGACTGATTCATCTCATTGTGGCCATCACTGGTCATGTCTGACTGTTTCATCTCATTGTGGCCATCACTAGTCATGCCTGACTGTTTCATTTCATTGTGGCCATCACTGGTCATGCTTGACTGATTCACCTCATTGTGGCCATCACTGGTCATGCCTGACTGTTCCTTCTCATTGTGGCCATCACTGGTCATGCCTGACTGTTTCATAGGTTCATAGGTAGGTACTAGGCTATCGGCCCTGGGGCCTATCCAAGCCCAGCCAAAAAGGTACCCTGGCTTTTGCCACCCAAGAAAATTATTTTCCTGTGCCACTGTCAAGCAGAGCCATAGAGGTGATCCCCGGGGTGAATTTCCTATTTCCCATCCAATCATCAAGATTTTTCTTGAAGAGTGCTAATGAGGAGCTTTGTTTGATATAGATAGGTAGTTTACTCCAGAGTATGGGAAGTCTCTGGGACAGGAATCTATCACTCCGACATGTTCTGTTTATTGTGGTGACAAGTTTTAGGTCCCTAGAGCATGTAGCTTGGAGGGATTGGGATTTCTTTAAGTGGAACATGTCCAACAGCTTTGGGTTTGACATAGCTTTGTATGTTAGGCAGAGATCACCTCTGAGTAGGCGATATGTGATCGAGTAAAGCTGGAGTTTTTTGAGACAGTCTGTGTAGGGCAACTGTTTGAGGCCGGTAATCCTCTTTATGAGGTATTTCTGCGGAATTTCCAGTTGTTGCAGATGTCATTGTTGTAGATGTCATGCTTGACTGTTTCATTTCATTGTGGCCATCACTGGTTATGCCTAACTGTTTCATCTCATTGCAGCCATCACTGGTCATGCCTGACTGTTTCATCTGATTGTGGCCATCACTGGTCATGCCTGACTGTTTCATCTTATTGTGGCCATCACTGGTCATGCCTGACTGTTTCATCTTATTGTGGCCATCACTGGTTATGCCTGACTGTTTCATCTTATTGTGGCCATCAATGGTCATGCCTGACTGTTTCATCTCATTGTGGCCATCACTGGTCATGCTTGACTGTTTCATCTGATTGTGGCCATCACTGGTAATGCCCAAATGTTTCATCTGATTGTGGCCATCTCTGGTCATGCCTGACTGTTTCATCTCATTGTGGCCATCACTGGTCATGCTTAACTGTTTCATCTCATTGTGGCCATCACTGGTCATGCCTGACTGTTTCATCTCATTGTGGCCATCACTGGTCATGCCTGACTGTTTCATCTCATTGTGGCCATCATTGGTCATGCCTGACTGTTTCATCTCATTGTGGCCATCACTGGTCATGCCTGACTGTTTTATCCCATTGTGGCCATCACTGGTCATGCCTGACTGTTTCATCTCATTGTGGCCATCACTGGTCATGCCTGACTGTTTCATCTCATTGTGGCCATCATTGGTCATACCTGACTGTTTCAGCTCATTGTGGCCATGCCTGACTGTTTCATAGGTTCTTAGGTAGGTACTAGGCTCCCGGCCCTGGGGCCTATACAAGCCCAGCCAAAAAGGTACCCTGGCTTTTGCCACCCGAGAAAATTATTTTCCTGTGCCACTGTTGAGAAGAGCCACAGAGGTGATCCCCGGGGTGAATTTCCTATTTCCCATCCAATCATCAAGATTTTTCTTGAAGAGTGCTAATGAGGAGCTTTGTTTGATATAGATAGGTAGTTTATTCCAGGGTATGGGAAGTATCTGGGACAGGAATCTATCACTCCGGCATATTCTGTTTATTGTGGTGACAAGGTTTAGGTCCCTAGAGCATGTAGCTTTGAAGGATTGGGATTTCTTTAAGTGGAACATGTCCAACAGCTCCAGGTTTGACATAGCTTTGTGTGTTAGGCAGAGATCACCTCTGAGTAGGCGATATGCGACGGAGTAAAGCTGGAGTTGTTTGAGACGGTCTGCGTAGGGCATCTGTTTGAGACCGGTAATCCTCTTTGTGGGGTATTTCTGCAGCCTTTCCAGTTGTTGTAGATGTCATTGTTGTAGATGTCATGCCTGACTGTTTCATCTCATTGTGGAAATCACTGGTCATGCCTGACTGTTTCATCTGATTGTGGCCATCACTGGTCATGCCTGACTGTTTCATCTCATTGTGGGCATCACTGGTCATGCCTTACTGTTTCATCTGATTGTGGCCATCACTGGTCATGCCTGACTGTTTCATCTCATTGTGGCCATCACTGGTCATGCCTGACTGTTTCATCCCATTGTGAATGCCCTCCTTTCCTTACTCCTTCTTAGTCTCTCCTAAATATTCCTCACCAGCTGCACTTGTCCCTGAACCACCACAATCCTTTTTCTTTGACTTTATTGCCACTAAAGATACTTGCACTTCTGTTGTGATGTCATCATTCCTTTGTCAGTCCCATCTTGTTCATTCTACTACCTATTGTAGGTACTTCATTTCCATCATATCATCGAGGTTCATAGACAATGACTAGGCTAACGTCTTAAGGGCCCTTACAAGCCTAGCCAGTATAACCCAATTTTACCAAATATATGACCCCTATGGGCAAGAGATTGGAATGGATTAGAGCCTGTGCATTGAGTGTCTCACAGATTGCCCCTGTCCATAAGGGACATTGATCCAAACTGCATTTGAAGATGGCCAAGGAAGGGGTCTGCTTAGCATGAAAAGGAGGCCTGTTTCAAAGAAGGGACAATCTCCGAGGCACATATCTGTCACTCCAGTATGTTTTGTTTGACTGTCTGACTAAGTTTAGATCTTTAGATTGGGTGACTCTTGTGCTGTTTGACTTGTGGATGTGTAGCAGGTCCATCAGGGCTGGATCTGTGAGTGCCTTGTAGATCAGGCATAGATCACCCCTTAATAGTCGGTAGTAGACAGAGTAAAGGGATAGGGCTTTTAGTCTGTCTGCATAGTTCATGTTGTTTACCCCTTGTATTTTCTTTGTGGGACACCTCTGAGGTCATTCCAGCTGCTGTAAGTGCCTAGTCAAGTACATGCCAAATAGTGCATTGTACTCAATTATTGGTCTAACAAGAGCTGAGTATAATGGGACGATAATTTCCTTTGATATGAATGACACACCTTTACTTACACGTTTTGCCATATAAACAAACTTCCACACAACTGTGGACACATGGTGGTTAAAGTTCACCCTACTATCTGTGTACGTAGATCTCTTACCTCTGAGTCAGCTCTTAAGGGTGTGCTATTGATGTTGTAATTTGCAATGTATTTGACTCCCAAAAGGAATGATAATGTGCTTTTCCAATTTATTTTTAGGTCATGGTTCTGACACCAGTTGTTTGTCTGATCTAGGCCCTCTTGAAGGATATCTACATCACTGGGGGATTCGATGATTGCCCTCACCTTCCAGTCATTGGGAAACTTTGTCATCCAGAGGCCTTCCATAGTAGCCTTGACTTCAGAGAAGTATATTTTGAACAGGAATTGTCTCTGCACTGATCCCTGCTGCACAACACTAGTAAATGGCCTCTTGGAATTGGATTCACCCACTTTAACCATGTGTGTCCTGTCCATCAGCCAACTGGCTATCCATCTGGTGACATAGGGATTTATGTTCAGCTTAGTGAGTTTATAATACCTGAGTGGGGAATTGTGTCAAATGTTTTGGCCAGGTTGAGGAAGGTGATATAAACTGCTTTACCCTCATCCTTGGGCTTAGTGACTTTTTCAAAGAATTCCACCAGATTCAGAGTAGGCATGACCAGCCCTTGACAAAGCAGAATTGGGCAGGGTCCACTGTTTGGAGATTTCCTATGTCATTATTTATTAGGGCCATGATTATTATTTCCATAGCCTTACATATACGACTAGTCAAACTTATGGTTCTGTAATTTCCTGGGACGGTAGATGATCCCCCTTTATGCAGTGCAATGACTGTTACTGTTCTCCACTCTACTGGGATAAAGCCAGTCCAGAAGCTGTGGTTAAATTTGGGAGACTGTATCGAAAGCTTTAGATAAATCAAGGAAGAGACAAGATATCAGTTTGTGGAGGACAGTAACAGTCATTGCACTGCATAAAGGGGGACCATCTACTGTCCCAGGAAATTACACAACCATAAGTTTGACTAGTCGTATATGTAATCCACTCACAACTACTGAACACAACCTTCTCACTCCCACCTTGCATGGCTTTCATCCTAAACACAGCACAACTACTGCCCTCTTATCCTTCACTCATACCATCGCTGAAGCCCTTGATAATAACAAACTGTTATCTTGTCTCTTCCTTGATTTATCTAAATATTTTGATACAGTCTCCCACCCTCTCCTACTATCCAAACTTGGTAACCTCAATATGTGTTCCTCCTCCCTTGCTTGGTTCTCTAGTTATTTATCCTGCAGGCAACAATCAGTAAAATGGCTCTCCTCTTCCTCTCCTTTCCTATCTGTCCTATCAGGGGTCCCACAAGGCTCCATCCTAGAGCCCCTTCTATTTAATATTTTCACCAATAATCTTCATACAGCTTGCAATACATCTTCCCTCATCCAATATGCAGATGATTCTACGCTGATTGCTACATCTAATAACATCTCTGTACTCCATGATCTCATACAACAGGTCTTCCTAGCTGCAGAACACTGGATATCTACCCATCTCCTCATCCTTAACCCTAAAAAGACCAAACTCTTATTATTTCTCTATCAATCTCTAGCACACGACAAATCCTCCTTTGCCATTACATCCTCAAATAACACTACTATTCAACCAGAATCCCTCACTAAACTCATAGGGGTCATCACTGATGATGAATTCAAATTAAACTTGCACATTCTACAATGTATAAAAAAGACAAACCAAAAGCTTGGTTTACTATATCACCATAAGAAATTCTTAACTACTAATTCCAAACTCACCCTTGCTCAAGCTCTCCTCCTCCCCTCCCTTCTCTATGCTGCCCCTGTGCTTACCGATATTCAAACTACATCCTTACACAAACTCCAGCAAACATCATAAGATAGCTCGATTTATCACTAACTCTCCCTATAATACTCATCACTGCCTACCCCTAAACTCTCTCAATTGGTTTGAATTCCCATTTATTGTTGCTAGCCCAACTGCAAATGTTACATACTAAAGTCTATAAACCTCTAGCATGTCCTGCTCTCTCTTCCTTCATCACCATGTACTCTCCACCCCGTACCCTCAGGACTTCAAATCAGCAAATATTACAAACATACTATCCCAAAAAAACAGTGGGTAAGTTCCTTTACAAGTACTCTGTGGCCCAAGCTTGGAACAAACTTCCTAGAGACATCTGTAGCATTGTACACCCATCTCACTTCAAGGAGAAACTTAAACTTCATTTACTCATCTCCAAAACTTGCCCCTGTCAAGCCCCAACTTAACTCCTCCTCCTCCTTCATCTTTTTCCTTCTTATATAGGTACTCCCCCCCCTTAGTATATGCTTACTTGTACAATGTTGTCTAACCACATCTGTTAAATGCTTTTCTTGTTGTACATAGGTATATACGTAGCTATTCTACTTAATTATAATTAGTGTATTCCCTTGACTTAAGTATTTTTTCTCTGTAATATCTCCGTATGTTTGTTTTTACTTATGGTACTGTAAAACTGTTTTCGCATTTATTTTTAAACTGTATTTTTTCTCGGAGCTTTTCTCCTTGGGTCTCCACTGAAAATGGGCCACAAACCCAGCTGGACTAACCCAGTTAACAAATGCCAATAAATAAATAAATAAATAGAGATCCTAATGGCCTGGTAAGTTCTGATTTAAGCTGTTTAAGAGGTGACCTGGTATATTGTCAGGCCCCAATGAAGCAGTGTTTTTAGCTTTAGAGAGCACAGTGTAAACTGTTCTTTGGTGATATATGGCAGTGGATTGGTGGAGGGTATTTCTTGGGGGAAGATTGGAGGTAATGGAGAGGTGAAATATCTAGCTTCCTCAGCTTCTCTGCCTCCCCTGTCCAGGTATTTGTATCATACTGAAGTACTGGATTTCAGTGCTATTTTATACCCCTTTATTTTTTCAGCTTCTTTGGCAATTTACCAAATTGGCACAATGATTAAGTTTTTTACTTCCCAAGGACAAGGTAAAGGATTTCTGAACTCCAGCCAATGCCTGTATTGAGTTTGCATATTGCCCATATGTAATGTCCTCCCCAACTCCCAAAAGCATGTTTGGTGTTTCCACCTCAACTGCACCCACATTTGAATGGAGTTGTTGATTACAGCCCACTCTCTAGGCAGTCTATCGGGAAACGTTGTGAAAATCAGCTGTGGTGACAATATCCTCTAGTGAGGAGATCACAGACCGTGTGCTTTGTCAGGCCTAGCCAGGTGATGGTCTAGAACCTGTCTCTGGGTGATTTGGTTGCAAAGATATGATAGTTCACTCAGATGTAAATACAAACTAAACACAAACTAAAAGATGCAACTGTTCTGTTGAGAGACCAAATTTCACAAGTCCCAAACTGAGATTCACACAAAAAGAAGAAACTGGTCTCACCACGATAAGCTTTGAAATAAAACTCCTTAGTCCTTGATGCAAAAATAGATTTAAAACTTTGTATCTTTATTCCATGTAACAAAAAAGTTGATAAGCGCTTTCGCATAGATACAACTATGCTTCATCAGATGTAAATACACAAAGAAAGATAACACAATCCCAGTGCAAGCTACTTCAGTCTTCCACATTTGCACTCTGTGCTTGTAACTCACCCTTGAAATAATTATACAAGAACAGCAATATCAGAGAACATAGGTCAGAAGAATGAAGCAGAATTAATGGGAATGTACTCTATTCCTCAGTAAAGTATATAAACACATACAAGTTAAATCGTCATCCACAGACACATTGATCTGTAATAGAGGTAAGCTGTATCACATGCGTCCTCTGACTTCGGTATATTTGACTATGTAACAGAGGTAAGCCATAGCACACACCTGCGCTATCTTCGGTATATTCAACTTAATAATCTTCTTTTATCTGACATGATCATGATTTGGGACTTTGGGTTGGGTTTTTGCTGAACTGTTTATTTTAAGAAGATGAACAAGGCAAACTAAATAAATAAATAAAAGCACAGGTTGTTTCACAGTGTGAAATCCTGGGTCCACATCAACGTACTAAAAAGTAATATATGAAAGTTATAAAACTGAATGTACAATGCTGAAATATCAACATGTTAAAATCAAATACCCACCCCGTGTGTGTGCCTTTGTGTGTATGTGTGTTTGTGGGCTTAAATGCAAGATTGTATGTAGGCGAGTGAATGAGTGGTGTATCTGTGTCAATGTGAAGCATGGGCCATCAGTGGTAATTAAAGCAGGAAAATGATCATTAGCTCCACATGATGCAAATTAACCAGAAATAAAGAATTTCCTCTTTGCAACTAAATATGTCTCTGAATCCCATTTCTAATGATCACATAAATACCATTTTGACCACAGCAGTTTCCAGAAATGCAGGAAAAGTTTTTTGAATCCCAGCCAATGTCTGTGATAGCAAGTGTGATAGTACATCCAAAGGAGAGGGGCATAATCAATGTTGTTTCATTCAGTGGAAAGAAAGAGGTGAAACATCATGATGTCATCTTGGTTGTAAACAAGAACATTATAGGACCCTCTGCCATTGGTGTGGTCAGCATCACTTGTCATACCTAATTTACCTTATCAGGTAAAAGTGTATAAATACATCATAGGCTGGAGTGGGATGTGTATAAATACATTATCGGGTGGGCTGGGATGTGAATAAATACATCATAGGGCGGGCTGGGATGTGTATAAATACATCATAGGGCGGGCTGGGATGTGTATAAATACATTATAGGGCAGGCTGGGATGTATACATTATAGGGTGGGCTGGGATGTGTATAAATACATCATAGGGCAGGCTGGGATGTGTATAAATACATTATAGGGTGGGCTCGTATGTGTATAAATACATCATAGGGTAGGCTGGGATGTATACATTATAGGGTGGGCTGGGATGTGTATAAATACATCATAGAGTGGACTCGGATGTGTATAAATACATCATAGTGTGGGCTGGGATGTGTACAAATACATCATAGGGCAGGCTGGGATGTGTATAAATACATTATAGGGTGGGCTCGTATGTGTATAAATACATCATAGGGTAGGCTGGGATGTATACATTATAGGGTGGGCTGGGATGTGTATAAATACATCATAGAGTGGACTCGGATGTGTATAAATACATCATAGGGTGGGCTGGGATGTGTATAAATACATCATAGGGCAGGCTGGGATGTGTATAAATACATTATAGGGTGGGCTCGTATGTGTATAAATACATCATAAGGTAGGCTGGGATGTATACATTATAGGGTGGGCTGGGATGTGTATAAATACATCATAGAGTGGGCTTGGATGTGTATAAATACATTATCGGGTGGGCTGGGATGTGTATAAATACATCGTAGGGTGGGCTGGGATGTGTATAAATACATTATAGGGCTGGCTCATATATGTATAAATACATCATAGGGAAGACTGGGATGTATACATTATAGGGTGAGCTGGGATGTGTATAAATACATCATAGAGTGGGCTCGGATGTGTATAAATACATCATAGGGTGGGCTGGAATGTATACATCATAGGGTGGGCTGGGAGGTGTATAAATACATCATAAGGTGGGCTGGGATATATACATCATAGGGTGGGCTGGGACGTGTATAAATACATCATAGGGTGGGCTGGGATGTGTATAAATTCATCATAGGGTGGGCTGGGATGTGCATAAATACATCATAGGGAGGGCTGGGATGTGTATAAATACATCACAGAGTGGGCTGAGATGTGCACAAATACAGCATAGGTAGGCTGGGGTGTATATTAATACGGAATGCATGCATTTGGTCGTCCGGTTGATGGCCGACTGGAAAATGTTGGACGGCAGTACGGCAACTTTGCATAATTGTGAACGCAATTATGTGGAACCGCAAACCCCCCCCCCCTTTTTGATCCATAGTAGCACTTGTTTAAGTGGTAGAGCAGTCGGAAATGATGAATTTGGAATTTCGTATGACATTCCAACCATTCGACACCTGGAGATTCGATATTTAGGTTCAGAGAAACCGCGATTCAACTATCGGTCACTTGGTCATATGCTTGTATTCCTATAAATACATCATAGCGAGGGCTGGGATGTGTATAAATACATCATAGGGTGGGCTGGGATGTGTATAAATACATCATAGGGTGGGCTGGGATGTGTATAAATACATCATAGGGTGGGCTGGTATGTGTATAAATACATCATAGGGTGACCTTGGATGTGTATAAATACATCATAGGGTGGACTGGGATGAGTATAAATACATCATAGGGTGGGCTGGGATGTGTATAAATACATCCTAGGGTGGGCTGGCATGTGTATAAATACATCATAGGGTGGGTTGGGATGTGTATAAATACATCATAGGGTGGGCTGGGATGTGTATAAATACATCACAGGGTGGGCTGGGGTGTGTAAAAATACATCATAGGGTGGGCTGGGATGTGTATAAATACATCATAGGGTGGGCTGGGATGTGTATAAATGCATCATAGGGTGGGCTGGGTATAAATACATCATCGGGTGGGCTGGGATGTGTATAAATACATCATAGGGTGGGCTGGGTATAAATACATCATAGGGTGGGCTGGGATGTGTATAAATACATCATAGGGTGGGCTGGGATGTGTATAAATACATCATAGGGTGACCTTGGATATGTATAAATACATCATAGGGTGGACTGGGATGTGTATAAGTACATCATAGGGTGGGCTGGGATGTGTATAAGTACATCATAGGGTGGGCTGGGATGTGTATAAATACATCATAGGGTGGGCTGGGATGTGTATAAATACATCATAGGGTGGGCTGGGATGTGAATAAATACATCATAGGGTTCCTTGGATGTGTATAAATACATCATAGGGTGGGCTGGGATGTGTATAAATACATCCTAGGGTGGGCTGGGATGTGTATAAATACATCATAGGGTGGGCTGGGATGTGAATAAATACATCATAGGGTTCCTTGGATGTGTATAAATACATCATAGGGTGGGCTGGGATGTGTATAAATACATCCTAGGGTGGGCTGGGATGTGTATAAATACATCATAGGGTAGGTTGGGATGTGTATAAATACATCATAAGGTGGGCTGGGATGTGTATAAATACATCACAGGGTGGGCTGGGGTGTGTAAAAATACATCATAGGGTGGGCTGGGATGTGTATAAATACATCATAGGGTGGGCTGGGTTGTGTATAAATACATCATAGGGTGGGCCGGGATGTGAATAAATACGTCATAGGGTTCCTTGGATGTGTATAAATACATCATAGGGTAGGCTGGGATGTGTATAAATACATCACAGGGTGACCTTGGATGTGTATAAGTACATCATAGGGTGGACTGGGATGTGTATAAGTACATCATAGGGTGGGCTGGAATGTGTATAAGTACATCATAGGGTGGGCTGGGATGTGTATAAATACATCATAGGGTGGGCTGGGATGTGTATAAATACATCATAGGGTGGGCTGGGATGTGTATAAATACATCATTGGGTTCCTTGGATGTGTATAAATACATCATATGGTGGGCTGGGATGTGTATAAATACATCATATGGTGGGCTGGGATGTGTATAAATACTTCATAGGGTGGGCTGGGATGTGTATAAATACATCATAGGGTTCCTTGGATGTGTATAAATACATCATAGGGTAGGCTGGGATGTGTATAAATACATCATAGGGTGACCTTGGATGTGTATAAGTACATCATAGGGTGGGCTGGGATGTGTATAAGTACATCATAGGGTGGGCTGGGATGTGTATAAGTACATCATAGGGTGGGCTGGGATGTGTATAAGTACATCATAGGGTGGGCTGGGATGTGTATAAATACATCATAGGGTGGGCTGGGATGTGTATAAATACATCATAGGGTGGGCTGGGATGTGAATAAATACATCATAGGGTTCCTTGGATGTGTATAAATACATCATAGCATGGGCTGGGATGTGTATAAGTACATCATAGGGTGGGCTGGGATGTGTATAAATACATCATAGGGTGGGCTGGGATGTGTATAAATACATCATAGGGTGGGCTGGGATGTGTATAAATACATCATAGGGTGGGCTGGGATGTGTATAAATACATCATTGGGTTCCTTGGATGTGTATAAATACATCATATGGTGGGCTGGGATGTGTATAAATACATCATATGGTGGGCTGGGATGTGTATAAATACTTCATAGGGTGGGCTGGGATGTGTATAAATACATCATAGGGTTCCTTGGATGTGTATAAATACATCATAGGGTAGGCTGGGATGTGTATAAATACATCATAGGGTGACCTTGGATGTGTATAAGTACATCATAGGGTGGGCTGGGATGTGTATAAGTACATCATAGGGTGGGCTGGGATGTGTATAAGTACATCATAGGGTGGGCTGGGATGTGTATAAGTACATCATAGGGTGGGCTGGGATGTGTATAAATACATCATAGGGTGGGCTGGGATGTGTATAAATACATCATAGGGTGGGCTGGGATGTGTATAAATACATCATAGGGTGGGCTGGGATGAGAATAAATACATCATAGGGTTCCTTGGATGTGTATAAATACATCATAGGGTGGGCTGGGATGTGTATAAATACATCATTGGGTTCCTTGGATGTGTATAAATACATCATAGGGTGGGCTGGGATATGTATAAATACATCATAGGGTGGGCTGGGATGTGTATAACTACATCATAGGGTGGGTTGGGGTGTGTATAACTACATCATAGGGTGGGTTGGGATGTGTATAAATACATCATAGGGTGGGCTGGGATGTATATAAATACATCATAGGGTGGGCTGGGATGTATATAAATACATCATAGGGTAGGCTGGGATGTGTATAAATACATAATATGGTGGGCTGGGATGTGTATAAATTCATCATAGGGTGGGCTGGGATGTGTATAAATTCATCATAAGGTGGGCTGGGATGTGTATAAATACATCATAGGGTGGGCTGGGATGTGTATAAATACAAGATTTGCTACTGGCTATCCCTTTAGAACTCACCACTGTACTAATTTTAGGCAACTAGACTGGCTGGAATTCCAAAACCATCTGATAATCCCCCAACTCACAATTGCCCACAAAATATTTTACCAACTCAATAATACCCCTATACTCTCAAAACTATTAATCCCATATAATAATCTGAACTCCTTATGTTCTTCGAGCAAACTCCTTGCTAGCTTATCAAAGTCTAATAATATAGCTGGTGACTCTCTATTTACTAACACAGTTGGAAAAAACTGGAACCTGTTACCCAATGAACTAACCCTAATTACATCCTTGCCACTCTTTAAACAAAAACTTAAAAAACACCTCCAAATGCACTGGCTATGCCCTTGTAGTAACCCTGACTAACAACCGTCTTCACCCCTGTTTCTTTCCTCTTCTAACTAAAATTCCAAACATTTAAATGCTTAGTCTTGTAATTAAGACTGACACTATTTAAACTCCAGTCTACTTATTGCTTAAATCCTTCAACCTGATGTGAACTACTGAACATAACTCTTACTGTATTATATCTGTTTTAGCTTACTTAAGCAATATTATGTTCACTGTTACTTTTCTTAAGTGTTTTGATCTCTGAAATGTAATAATTACCTGTTTTATTTGGTTTATTAATCCTGTATTTACCATGTTAATATATTTTTTATACTTTTGTATATCTGTGTGGAGTTTTTCTCCCCGGGCCTCTACTGAAAATGGATATATATCCAGCTGGACTAGCCCGGTCAACAAATGTAAAATAAATAAAATAATAAATCATAGGGTGGGCTGGGATGTGTATAAATACATCATAGGGTGGCTTGGATGTGTATAAATACATCATAGTGTGGACTGGGATGTGTATAAATACATCATAGGGTGGGCTGGGATGTGTATAAATTCATCATAGGGAGGGCTGGGATGTGTATAAATACATCATAGGGTGGGCTGGGATGTGTATAAATACATCATAGGGAGGGCTGGGATGTGTATAAATACATCATAGTGTGGGCTGGAATTTATCTGCAGTAAAAATACATTCTTGGTTTTAGGTGACATTTTGTCATCTTGTCTTCTATCTATATGTGGCAGCTAGTTGGTTGAGTTTTGCATGGAAAATGCTTATGAAACATTAAACTTGGGCATGTTATTTAGAGTATCTTGCTTCTCAGAATCACGTCTCATTGATGTTCTGGTACTGCACATCACTAGCTGGTACACTGAGGCAAAAGTATTGCTGAAACACAGAGTATTGATATGAACTGCAGATAATTAAACAAGCTGTTTGTGCCAGCTGCAAACCAATTATGACTTACATGGTGCTGCATAAATGAAATTTCTGGATAAGCACAACAAAAGTTTACAGTTATCCTTGTCCATATCGGTGGGCTCTCCAGTGTTTCTCAACATTTTATGCCTGTTGCTTTACTATACTCTTTATTGAAGCTCCCAGAGAGCTGTATTAATCAGCAGCCATGGCAGCATTACTATGATGACACCCTGTTCTGTGAAACATGACGTGGTTTTAGTCCACATCATGAAATGGTTACTGCTCCTTTGAATTTTATTGAACGTCAGTGGAGTCATCTTAGCTAGGACAGTGTTTTTATTTGTTTTTTTTTTTTATTTATTTCTTAATTTATCCTTTCTTGACCAGGTTAGTTCCACTCAGGGTTGCTAGACGTCCCTATTTGGGCGGGACTGTCCCGAGATCAGCAGCCTGATCCCAAGTCCTGCACTGCCGGTTTAAATCCCGTGCAGCCTTCGCTTTGTTTGTTTTGTTTTTTTTTGATTGGCCCGTATACCGGCATACGGGCCAATCAGAAATCACTTAACACAGAGCTTCTTGTGTTTAATGTGGAACATTGCAGTTCCGCATTAAACAGAAGTAGGTCCCTGTTTAGCGATTTTTGATTGGCCCGTATACAGGTATACGGGCCAATCAAAAAATCTCAAAACAGAGCTACTTCTGTTTAATGCGTAACTGCGATGTTACGCATTAAACAGAAGTAGCTCCGTGTTTAGCGATTTTTGATTGGCCCATATACTGGTATACGGGCCAATCAAAAAATCACAAAACAGAGCTACTTCTGTTTAATGCGGAACTGCGATGTTTCGCATTAAACAGAAGTAGCTCCGTGTTTATTTATTTTTGATTGGCCCAGGCCAATCAAATAAAAAATAAACACCAAGCTAGTTTTGTTTAATGTGATGACCTTTTTTTTTTTTTCAGTCTTCACTTTGTTTGTCCCTACCTGGCCAGTCGGAAATCTGGCAACCCTGGTTCCACTATACTAGCATCTTGTTTTCTGGGGAGGCCTGACATGCTATTTATACTACTCCTTAAAATTTGGCTAGGGCATTGGGGAACTTACCCTACCCTTTTTGAAAGGTGCCATGGGATGTTAACATCCACCTGAGCTACCATCAACTCAAGCAGATGTGGCTTTGGTTTAACATCTCATATGAAAGCCAGCACTCAACATTGAACACCCCCTTATGGTGCTGGTGCCTTATTTCTTCATTTATTAGAGATGGTTGATTCAGTTAATTACAGGTTCCTAACTAGCATAATGCACCAAGTTTTTTTTTCCCCCAACAAAGTCTTCAGTGGGTCTCAAAGTTATCTTGAGCACAGGAGACAAGCTGTGAAACAGACACATTCTGTCTCCTCCCTGCCACCAGTTCTTCTTGATGCTCCCCAGTGTTCAGTACATTTTTCATTGCTTTTTTACTGAATGTGTCAATTACATAAAAGTATATTAAAAAGAATGCAAATGAATCCAGTGAACTAATTTATAGTACAGACAGACAGACAGACACACACACACTCACACACACACACACACACATGCTTTTGAAGATATAAAAGACTGACCAACATCTTCAGGTCTCTTTGATAAAATTATTTGATAAAATGATCATAAGGCCATCTACCTTATCTTAAGGAAAGAGGAAAACTACTCCAGTGCTTGTGTTTCATAGTACATGGTTATTGGTCTTGTCAACCCATCAGCTGAAGACAGCCATTAAAGCTTCAATTGTCCTGCTGGGAAAACTTCAACCAGTTCTTTACCACTATGTCAGCTGACAGCCATTGGTGGTTTGAGAACTGACATACATTATGGTTAAACAGTTTTTATTATAATTATTGGTAAAACCGTATGGGTAAATATATACCATCCATAACCATAAAAAGTGTAGTAAAGCTAGACTTTCTACTGTGTGACACCTTAAACCTCTTGTATCAGGGACAGGATGAGACATATGCAAATTACCCTTTAAGGATATCAGGTGTTTCAGCTAAATGGCAATTATGAATGCCCAAACCCTTTTCTTTTAAATGTATTTATAAACAACTTCCCCAATAAAGCAAAACCCTCTAGCTGCATACATATTCTCACAACATCATCATCACAGCATAAAAAAAATGCTTGACTTGTGGAAACACAGGGTTGTCATACCCAACTGGTGTCCATAAACATTAGGGTGTCTGCGAAATATCCCAACTAACAAACTAAAACAATGAGTAAAAAGGTCACACAAGAAAAACAACTGGTAAAAAAAAAAAAACAGAAAAAGAAAAATCTAGCAAAGCTAGACTTTCTACTGTGTGATACTTTAAACCTCTTGTATCAAAGGCAACATGGGATATATGCAAATTATCCTTTAGGGATGTCAGGTGTTTCAGCTAAATGGCAATTCTGAATGTCCATGATTTTTTTCTTTTACTTTTTACTTTTAAGTCTATTTATGGACAATTTCAGGCCAATAAAGTCAAACCTCTAGCTGTGGACATGCATGGGATAAGAAGGCAGAAACAATTATGTCCACAGCTACAGGATTTGGCTTTACTGGCCTGAAATTGTCCATAAATAGACTTAAAAGTAAAAGAAAAAAATCATGAACATTCAGAATAGCCATTTAGCTGAAATACCTGACATCCTTAAAGGGAAATTTGCATATACCCCATGTTGCCTCTGATACAAGAGGTTTAAGATATCACACTGTAGAAAGTCTAGCTTTGCTAGATTTTTCTTTTTGTGTGTTTTTTTTTACCAATTGGTTTTTCTGTGTGACCTTTTTACTCATTGGTTTAGCTTTGTAACCATGGAAACATTTGTTTTATGATTGCATATTATGGTACCATTCCATCTGTGTCTTGAACACTATTCAGAGCTGTGAAAGTATTAGGGGATTTAATAAAGGTAGACAAATAATTTAATCTAAATAATACAATTCTGATGCAGCTGTCTGTTGCTATTTGTACTGGCCCTTACTTAATATTTTTTGCATGTAATCCTATCTTTGTTTGTAATTGCACTTGCCTTACTGGCACTGGGCTTGACCGAAAATGGTTTTTAGACCAAATGACTTACATTTCCAAAGTATAAACAAATAAATAATCTTGTCACAGGATTTGTGGTAGCTGGCATTCAGTGTTATGACAATTGTTTTTTTTATTATGTTATTGGTTTGCTAATAGAGGAAACCCACTGGGCAGAAGCACCATTCCCTGCTGAAACCCAAGACTACTGCTTTGGCAAAGTGCTGTGCTGAAGATCAGACAGTTTTCAAAAGGAAACTGAGAAAATCAAATAAAGGAAAAATGTGTAATGAATTTCATTAGCAGTTCTTAGTTGTAACGCTCTCTGCTGGACTGGCACAGAAATGAGTACTAGGTGAGAGTTTTCTTTAATATAACAGGCATGGGAGTTGCATCATTCATTTCACTGAAAGCATTAGGGAATTCAGCTGTGATAATCCTGTAAGAGGATTTAATAATGCACAAGAAAAGTGTGGAATGGAATAAACAGCAATCAACACGTGGACAGTTTAGGCAAGTGGTGACCTAGAGCCATGATGGCGCACCAGTAGAGAGTGACAATGACCTTATGAAAGTAAAACTCAGACACAACAAAATGTGAAATATGACTGCAGGCCAAAGTACCAGATGCCTGGGCTGAATAAGGTGCTTAGAAGGATGAAAACGTAATGTTACAGACAGTGAAGAACATCCGCCATCTTGAAGGATGCAGTAACCACATGGCAAGCAACAACCCCTTCTTCACAATGAGGTATTTTGGGAAAAAATGTCGATCCCTTTTGCTCTGTAAATAAAATGATTGTTGCCATAGTTTGTCTAGGCATGTCATGTAGTTAAGTTCCTTTTGAAGAAAATTCACAGGATGTAAGAATGAAGGCTGTGCAACACATGCATTATATCAAGCCTCTGCTGTGCTACAGTCAGCCTTCAGAGATCTTAAAGCTTTAATTAAACACATTCTGAATAAATAAGTATGAAGAAAGAAAGATAGAAAGAAAGAAAGATAAAAAGGAAGGAAGGAAGAAAAAGAAAGAAAATTAAGACATACTGGTAGACTTCTGAGACAGAGTGCTTACATTAAAGTGTTTTCTCACACTACTGGTGCTAATAAATCACATGGGCTGATAATAATACCTTAAGATCTGAGTCTCTGATAGAAGCTTCTAAACTACACAAACACAGAAAATGTCCTTTAATTAAGTGACATAGAAAGGTACTTGTGGTCTCTGGCAGTTTTATTCTGGGTAGATTAGGACTCAGATTTACAATGGACAATTCTGTGAATGCACATCAAGCGCATATGATGTGAGATTATGTTACTAACCCAGATGTAGCTGTATAGACCAGTCAACCCATGACCTGATTGCAGAGATGGTGCATCTAGATTGCTATGGGGAGTCACTCTAAAGGTTTGAGAGAGCAAAAGATGCAATTCAAAGGCCTAAGGTAAAGCTGCACTAACAACTTGTATAACTATGGTATGACCCTGCCTTCCTCTGACTGGCGAAGAAGCACATTTATATACCTTTGTCTGTTAGAGTCACAAACCAAAAAATTGAGCAAATTTTATTATGAAATCCAAAACATACATACAAGTCAGGCAGTGAAAGAATGCAATAAAATGTCAAAACAAATTCAAACTGTGACAGATTTCCCACACTGAAATGTAAATTAAACTCTACAAAAATGCAGTAAACATGAGAAGACATGAAAAATAAAAATACATTCACAAACATTTTTTTAAGTAATTTCAATTTCAGGAATACATTTTATTATAATACAAACATGTGTTACCCAAAACTCACTTAAATGCTTTTCTGCCTATTATAACATCAAAGTATGTTCCTGTAATCTTAATTTCAACATCTTGAAATCCTGCATTTTCTAGGAGGACGGTCATCTCTTCTTCTGTGTATTCCCCTCCTTTTGATATAAGAAACATTATGAAGTTAAGAAGATTCACCAAGAGTGCATCAATGCTTTCTTTCAAGATGCATTCAACCAAAAGAACAGCGCCTCCTAGTGAAAAAAGAATAAAAGTGCATAAGTTATGCTCCACAATTTCTAGCCAATCTAATTTTTAAATACAGAGCTTCTGTCCTTGTAACTAAATGAGCCGTAGAAATGTTATTTTGACTTTAAACATAATTGTATAACATGATCTGCCCAAGTTAGCGACAAGCTGTTAAACACAAGTAACAAACTGAATTATTAAGACTTGTATGTCTCATCTGAAGGTGTTATTTTATGGAAACTAACTTAGTTATTCTTATGTCTTTTGCCCTTTCCCAATGATGCTTTTCTGTAAAGTACATACCTGCCCACTCCTGTAGGCTGCTAAGTATTTTGTTTTTAACGATTAGCTGGTCGGCACATTAGAGGAATGGACCTTCAGAATGTGGAAAAGAAAATATGCCAGCACGTGAGAGGGAATTTAACTTGGGTGTCACTGAAAGCAGTGAAAATTCTGAGTAAAAGTGTCCTATCTCTAACTTACAAATCTCATTACCTGCATTGGCATTGTCAGGGCTGGTGGGCCAAGAGTATAAACCAATCATTCTGTTATACACATAAAGCTAATCTGAAGGGTGCTTTGACTGTTTTAGCTTGCTGCAGAACTAAATATAACAATATAAGTAATATATTAATGTGTCCTGCTAGACTGATTTTGAGTTTCTATAACCACTTTAACCGTCCGTCAGTCATTTCTCTCGGAAGACATTTTTTTCTCTATTATCCTCAACAAATGTATGAATAGACATATGACTGTATTTTACAGTGATGTAGATTTGAATAACAGCTGCATGCAGATGATGTGGTATTACAGGCAGACGCTGAGTAAGAACTTCAGCAAAAGCTAGGGGAATGCAATGCAAAACTGGAAATATTTGAGTGGAAACTGAGTACAGATAAGTCAGTTGTAATGGCAGATAATGGGGAAATCAGAAGCAGTTGAGACTTGAGATAGAAGGGAAAATTATCTGGGAGGGGTGACTGGGGAGAAGGGAAGTCTGAATGACAATGTCAAAGCTGGAATCAGATGGTCTGTAGCCAGCTGGCACAGTATCAGGGGTGGGTAGTGTGTGACAGAAGAATGCCAAAAGATCTGAAAAGTAAAGTGCACAAAACAGTGGTACAACTACTACAACTATATGGTACAGAACCCTGGGCAGTAACGGCAGAACAGTTGTGGAAGCTAGGGCTGATGGAGATGAACTGCGTGAGACAGGTGGTAGGATGCAAATGAGATGGACAAAGAAATAAAGACACCAGAATAGATACCAAAGTAGCTCTAGTTAGAGAGAAGTTCAAAAAGAACAAAGAACAGTGATTCAGGCACATGTAGAAAAGCAGAAGACAATCTGATGAAGATTCGGGATGGACAGGAACATGGCAAGAGGAAATGAGGACATCCAGCAAAGAGGTGAAAGGATTGTGTACGAGAAGACCTGTGACAGTTGGCAGGACTATTGAAGAAGGTAGGAGAGTGGCACTGAGTTGTGAGAGATGACAGTTGATACAGCACCCTAAGCCCATGTAGGAAATGTGGAAAAGGAGGGGTGATGACAATGATATCGGGGTCTATATATCATATGAGCAAATCGCACAAATTGTGAATGCTCGTAATATCGAACGTACCGGACCTCAAACTTCCTATTGTGGGGGGGATGTGCCTTCTACACCCCCCACTAAATAAATATTCCAACTCCGAGATCGCACTACAGGGAGGAAATGGTAAATATTCCGTTCTTCACTGTACCGCAGTCTCAGAAAAAGCAGGTCAAGGTCTGATACGTACGATATTATGCGCGTTTGCAATTTGTGCGATTCGCTCATATGACATAGACCCTGATATTGATATGTCTATACAATGCTAATAATCTAGAATAACATCTGAGAATCGGTGCTAACATTTAACTTTCAATAAATTGACATTGCTCAGAATGTACAACAATGCATTACAAACACGTGTTCCATCTAGTCTTCATCAAGTTCGGTTTAACACTGCGCTTTAATGAAAGACAGTTAAACAGATGAGTTAAACACATAAATATCATTTCAGATCAGAAATTAACAAGTGAAGGTGATGTGGATATCTGCATCAAATACTAATTGGTGGGCAGTGCTGGGATATTCACATCACATATCAATTGGTGGGCAGTGGTGGGATATCCACATCACATATTAATTGGTGGCAGTGGTGTGGATATTGAATTCCTTTAGCCTGTGAACGGTGGTCAATAAGGAAGGTGTTTGTACCCTCAGTCAGCCACACAGTGAACATTCAGAGTTTCATATCACAATTGTTTTATTTATTTATTTTTTTAGATTAGTTAGTCAGAGAGAGCAGGCAGGGATGTCAGTAGAGGAGTATGGCAAGCTGACAAGGAGCCAGTTGGCTGAGCTGTGCCAGGCTAAAGGACTGGTGCATACCAACCTGACTAAAGGACTGGTGCATACCAACCTGACTAAAGGACTGGTGCATACCAACCTGACTAAAGGACTGGTGCATGCCAGCCTGACTAAAGGACTGGTGCATACCAACCTGACTAAAGGACTGGTGCATGCCAACTTGACTAAACAAAAATGATTGCAGCCTTGGCCACAGCTGCATCACAGACCTGCAATCAGGAGGACAACCAGGCTGGCCTTGGAGATGTACAAGTCTCAGAAAATGGACAGGTCAACCTTTCCACAGAGGACATAAAAATATGTCTACTTGAACTGGAGGTCAAGCGTTTGGAAATAGAAGCAGCGGAGAGACTGAGATGTTGGGAGGCTAAGGAAAAAGAGAAACTGTGACATATGGAAGCTGAGGAGAAAGACAGCCAGAGGTAACATGAGGAGGAGATGCTGACTCAGGGTCATGAAGGTATTGGGGAAGGGAGTAACTGAAACTCAAAAGCCACAGAGATCAGCACATTTGTTCCACAATTTACAGTGGGGGATAATTTTGACAGTTTTATTCATATGTTTGAAAGGGTATATAAACAGTATAATGTTGACCAAGGGCCCTGGGTACGGTTCCTGACCTTCTTAATCCATGGCCTAAGCTTTAACTGCTACTTCTAAATTGTCTGATAATGACTGCTTAAGTTATAATATTGTTAAAATTTGCATTTTAGATTGTTTTAAGTTAAAACATGAAGCTTATAGAAAAATGTTTTATGAGCATAGACGCAAGCAGATGAAAGTGTGTGTGAATATATTGCTGAGTTAAGCACTTATTTTCATAAATGGGTGAGTGGGTGTCAGGTCACCACTTTGGAAGGGCTGGCAGACCTTTTGAGGAGGAAACAAGCCCTTAGCATTTTGTCTGAGGACATGAGAGCCTGGTTAGCAGATAGAGAATGCAAAACAACAGATGAGTTAGGGAAAAAGGGAAACCCATACCAAGCAAGCAGGGCATCACTGCACAGGAAAGGGATATCCAGTGCTGCTCATGGGTCTAAGGGAACCCAATGGTGGGCAGCCTAAACAACCCCAACAGAGTCTACTAGTAGCAGGGTTAGCCACTAGTCCAGGTACACATCCAGGACCAAGGGTTAAATGTTTTAAATGCAACCAGTGGGGCCATGTAGCATATAGATGTCCATATAGATGTCCACAGAGGCAAGATGAGGAACAAAAGGTGGGAGAGCCAGTAAGTGGGAATGACAGAATGCCAGCAGTAAGTTGTCTGGAGACAACAAGGGTACTAAACTACCACAAGTGGGTATATCCTAGCTTAGTAAATGGGAAAAGAGACCACTGCTAAGACTGACCTAACCATTGTGAAGCCTGCAATGGTTAAAGAGGAGCACTACTTGCTTGGGCAGTCTACTCCAGTCAGAGCTTTAGGAGGAACCCCATTCCAAATACCTTTGGCTAGGGTTCATCTTGACTGGGAGGGTGGAAAAGGAAGCAAGCAAGTAGGTGTGTTTGAGGATATTCCTGCAGATGTCCTGACAGGGAATGATTTTGATCATGCAGTACCTTGTGTGCATGCAGTTATATGCAGTCAGGATTGAAGACAAGCATGTGGGTCTGGTAGCCTGGGAAAGACCCAGACAGACTGCACACTTGCAGCCAAGAGTGGTGAGGTGGTTGCTTCAGGGAGGGAGTTACCCTGTAGCAGTGAGACTGAAGGTGAGCCACAGCTGCTTGTGGGTACTGATGTTCCTTTGGACAGAGTGACAGCAAGGGCAGAGGTGAGTAGTAATACCCAGGCTGTCAATGCGGCACCACTGTCAGAGGATGCCAGACTTCCTGTGGAAGGGAAGCTGGGAAGGGTTACAAAGAAAGAGCTGAGACAGGCTCAGCTCTCAGGCAGTACATTACAAGGCCTGAGGGAGGTAGCTAGTGAGGCACCTGATTGCCAAAGAAAAGGGGAATCTGTATACTGGGACAAAGGGTTACTGTATAGAGAGTGGACCCCTGAAGGGGGGTCTACAGGGTGAGAGAATACAGCAGTGGGTAGTGCTCAGAACCTCCCATCTGGCATTTCTAGCCATAGCCCATGCTATTCCCTTTGCTGGTCATATGGGCATAAAACATACCAAAAGACATATTATGCAGAACTTTTATTGGCCTGGGATTTCCAGGGATGTAACAGGGTACTGCAGGACATGTGAGTAGTGACAAAAGGTAGGCAAGGCAGGAGACAAGGTAAAAGCTCCTTTGATGCCTTTGCCTGTGATTGAGGGCAATTTCAGGGGGTAGGCAGCTATGGATATTGTGGGGCCTCTGAGTACCTCATGTTCCACAGGGAAGAAGTATATCCTAGTTATACCTTGAGGCAGTGGCATTGTCCTCCACTGAGGCAGAAACGGTGGCAAATGTTTTGTTAGAGGTTTTCATCTGGCTTGTCTGTGGAAGTACTGTGAGGTGAAGCACCTAAATACCACCCCCTACCATCCCCAGATTAATCATCTGGTTGAGAGGTTAAACTCTACACTAAAGATACAGTGGTGCAGTGGTAGTATTGTTGCATCACTGCAAGAGGTTCTCCAGTTTTATTCTTGGCTGTGGTGCCTTTTGTGCAAAGTCTGCATGTCCTCCCTGTGTTTGTGTGGATTTTCTCCAGGTGTTCCAGTTTCCTCCCACAGTACAAAGATATGCATCTGGAGTGTTTCTCCCTGGGCCTCCGCTGAAAATTGGTGTTGTTCCAAGTCGGACTTTCTGGGTAAACAAATGTTAAATAAGACTACGTTACACACATTAGCAGGCCAGTTTAAGAGCGATTGGGACAAATATTTTCCCCATCTATTATTTGCTTACAGTGAGGTGCCCCAGGAATCCACAGTTTTTTTCACCCTTTGAGTTGCTATATGGTGATAGGGTAGGGGGACCTCTAGATTTGATTCGAGATGAGTGGGAGGATGAGTGTGAATCCCACAAGGAGGCTGTTGTGGCATATGTCCAAAATCTCAGGACAAGGCTCAGTGAACTCATGGGCTTGGTCCAAGAGAACCTGGCAGAAACCCAACAGCAGAAAATGGACTGGTATGACAGGAATGCTTGAGCTAGAGAGTATGCTGTAGGGCAGTAGGTAATGGCTCTCATTCCTGTCAGACACAACAAGCCCCAGGCAGCTTTGGAGGGACCTTTCAAAGTGGCAAGGAAGGTTAGTGATGTTAACTACATGGTAGAACTGCTAGGCAAGAGGCAGGGGCACAAACTGTACCATATTAACATGATGAAACCTTACCATGATAGGGAGGCCCTTGTGCTGAGTGTTTGCAGTACAAAGCAGAGGGAGTCTGAGGTGGATCTATGGCTACAGGGAGCCAGCCAGCCAAATTCCAAGTTACTATGGTGGAGCTTAGAGTTGCAGGCATATAATGGGACAGTGCAGCACTGTACTGGGGTCAACAATGCCAAGGCAGCTGGAATCTCAAGACAGGGAATGGGGTAAGGTATTCCCAGATAGATTCACCGTCTTAAGCAATATTTTTCATGGGGCACTTGATAAACTAGCTTGACTCTTTGGGGGTGGTCACAAAAGGAAATATTGCCAGCCTAGCATTCTGGAAGTTTGCAAATAATTATGTCATTTGTGAATATTAATATGAATATCAAAAAAATGAAATATTGCCAGCCCAGCTATCTGGAATTTTGCAATTGGTTGTGTGTCATGTGTGAATATCAACATGATTCATATGCCTGTGTTACAAATGTATTATTTATTTTATTTATTTATTTTATTTTATTTTATTTGTCATTTTTTAACCGGGTTGGTCCAACTGGGCCAAGTGGCCCATTTTCAGCGGATACCCGAGGAGAAAACTCCAGTTACAAACAAATTTACAGCAAGTTTGAATTTAACATTCAGAGATAGCAGAACATGTTACAATAGAATAATAGAATTTTTATTTATTTATTTTACATTTGTTTACTGGGATAGTCCAACTGGATACATGTCCATTTTCAGTGGAGGCCTGGGGAGAAAAGCTCCAGCAGAACAAATTACATAGATTACACAAGAAGTTAGATAACATTAGAAAATATAAGACAGTGGGCAGGATTCATGAAACCTCCGTGTAAGAGTTAGCAAGTCTTACACAGAGGCTGCAGTTAAACGGTGTGATGTCAGCATGCCATGCATATTCATGAGGGCATGCTGAATCACACCCTAGGCTAACACGGTCCGTGTAGGAAAGTAGGGGGCGTGTCCGCACGGCGAGTCCTGCAAAGGGACACGCCCCCAGAAGAATCACAGACCCGAAAGGAAACACCCACAAGCGAGTCCGCGGAAATGTCAAGAAGCACAACAGCACACATGCCCCCACAGACTATAAACCCAGCTGTAATGTAAAATGTAAAAATCAACAGTTTAATTTTTTTTTTATAATTTCAAAAATGTTTACCCGTAATTGCGCTCATTTGTGCGGGAGTGCCCTTCGCTCAGCCGCAGTTAGCACTCATTGGAAAAGCATATAAGATCTAAATATGTAAATTAAGCCAAGTAGCAATAGCGTAGCGGTAGAGACATCGGCCAAAGAGGAGGTAGTCACGGTTCGAGCCCCAACAACATAATTTTCTATTTTTAGTGAAATAAGCACGAAACAATCCCCTGACATATATGTATATGTATATATATAACTATAATTTAAGTAAAATGTAATGAAATGGGCCATGTATTTTTGAAGAAATCTGACACAATAAAAAAAAAAAGTTTATAAGTGCCCATAGCTGAGCAGCGCTCTAACAAGCTGAGTATGATTGCCCGCAGGTGAGCAGTGGTTTAACAGGTGTAATATGAGTACCCGGAATTGAGCAGTGCTTTAACACACTGAAACTGTGTGCCCATAGTTGAGCAACATTTCTCATAGCGTAATATGTGTGCTCATAGTCAAATAATGCGTCAACCAACGTAACCTGTTTGCGCGGAGCTGCGCAGCGCGCCAACCGGCTTACCGGCGGGCAACATTGAGCAACCTGTATCAAAGCTGCCTTTACACAGACACACCTCCTAGCCTGTCTAGACAGTAGTAAAATAAAAAAAGCAAGGCCCAGGCTCGAACCCAGGATACTGTGCATTATAGTCAAAGTACTGAACCACTAAGCCATGACAGCTGTACTGAAAAATGCAGTATTAGTATATATATATATAGGAATGAATGGAAATAGAAGCATGACAAAGCAGGTTTTTTTAAGCTGATACAATTCCAAAATGGCCAATCACAGATAAGTGTGGGAAAAACGGCATATATAAGCCCCATAGGCGGGAATACACAGCATAACTGATTGTGCAACCTATTTGCAGTCAGGATGGCAGGTGTAGGAGAGGGCAGTCACTTCCGAGCACAGAGGTGGGGTGTTGAGGAGTCCAAATATATGGTTTGGCTCCTAGTCCATAATCATGAGGCTTAACTCATGCAGGGCCAGGTTCTGTGGGGAGCGTACAAGGCAGAGGCATGGAACCGGTTGGCACATGATTTCACCAGTGCCACAGGCATACCAAGGACTGGTGAACAGGACTGTCACCACCATGCGGACCTGAAGAGACAAAAGCAGGACCAACTGAACTGTTGGATCCAGGAGGCCCGGCAAATGCCCAATGCCCCACTACTGAGTAAGTATCCATGTAATTATGTATGTAAGAAATTATCCTAGCTGATATTATGGAGATGTATGTTCCAATATTACTTTATTTATATTACAGCTGCAGGTGTGCATTCCGCAAATCGGCGAGCCTATGGTGATAGGCTGGAGCGGTTGCGCCACCAGACAGGTTAGTAGTTATTGTTCTGTAATTGTTATACAATAAAAGTGAGACAGCTTGTAAAAGAGTTCAGTGTAGTTACATATTAATAAAATTCAAATAACACTAGAAGGAAGATTCTGCTAGTACTGTATGATTAGATAAGTGATGCAGCCTGTAATCCAGAAATAAAAATTAAACAAGTCTGAAATCGAGATTTTCCACCTGTATTGTAATATCAGATAACCTGCTGCAGCCTGAACATTAGTGGTAAACAAGCTAAAGACAATAGACATGTGTTAAATACATCCCCTTTTAAAATCTGCCATATGAAACAAGTGAGTCTGTTGGAAAGGATTGTTGTAACCAAGTAAGACATGTTAATAACGCCTAGAATTAAGTACCATCCTGAATTGTAAAAAATAAAACAAGTGAGAGTGTGAGAAAGAGGTATGAATCGACCAAGAAAGCTGTTATAACTTTTGAATAAAGTATACTGCAGTCAGTACATAATGAAATGAATGAGACAGCCACAACCCAACAGTGAAATGTTTGTAATAAAGTACTGAAGCTGGAATGTGTCTGTCCCACAATTTAGATATGTTGCTGTACCCTTGCAATGTGGAGATAGTATGGTTGTATGAAATAATGAACATCCACAGTTGTCTAGAGCCATATAAATCAAATGTAGCAGGATGCTGTACCTGAACACAGCCAGATATGAACGTGTATGAATAAAAATGCAATGTAAATTAATGTAGCAGTAACAGTCCCATCACTAACATTCCTAAGGTTACATATAGAAAACTGTACTAAGACTTGTAGGGTATATATATCTGCAGCTACTAGAGATGTACAGCACATGTGTAGGTAGTTCAAGTTGTTAATGAAATATTTCTTCATCCTACCCTATATTCACAAATAATGCCATTCCACAACAAACTGGGTATGTGTATTCACAATTAATTCCTATGGACATTTGTCCTGTTGGTTCAAACATATTTGCACGTACGTTGATGCATGTGCCCTGTTCACATATCCAAACCTGATGGCCTGCTGCCATCAATCAACCCTGCATGATGTTGGATTGTGTACTGTTGTTCAAAATATGCATGTGTTATGCTTGCTGTTCAATGTTTGGAATTCATGGGTGTTTGGTTAATGGGAATACTGATGCATGCTGTTACAACTAATTTTGAATGGTATTGTTTGTTACTAACCCAAAATGTCATAAAATATTGCTAAACATAGGACAACAGGGAAGGCGGGTTCCAGCGGACCCACCTCTCCCACCTCAGCTGGCGAGTGCACCTGGCACTAGTGCCCAGGCCGGAACCTCCTCTGGTGGCCCTGTGCCACCTTCGGGTGGAAGCGCTGCAGGGGATGGGGCTCGTCACCCCTCTGCAAGCGTGGCCAGAGGAGACCGTCCACTCACCCTCCAAAGTGTCCGGTCTGTGGTGCGTAGCAAGATCAGGCATTCTGTGCTTGAACCCTTACGCCAGCTTGAGGCACGGGTGACGCAACTCATGGGTGTGCCTGCTGCCCGTCCTACACAGCCCCCAGCACAGCCCCGTCTTGGGCAGTGAAGGCATAGTGGAAACTGCCCATGGGTGGGGATCTCAGTTCCACTGTTGCCATCTGTGGGCTCATGGGCTCGCGATATCAAAACATCCATCCCCGTCAATTGTGTCCCCCCACATGTGTTATACTCCGCCTCTGTATGCATCTTGTTTGTCTTGTCTGTTAACCTCCCCTACCTAACTCCCCAAATATACCTACTTCCTGTACCTCACATTCCACTCTCACCTGAAAAAAAATAAAAAAAGGGCACTCTGTTCCCGCAAAAAAATTACACCCCATACATAGCTGACCATTTTGCAGACATGTCTGCTGGACATGTGAACTGGTAATTACAATTGGCTGTACAACATATTTTGTTGTCCTCACCCCTCTCTCAGGGGTGGAAGGTTTCAAATTTCACACCAAATTACACACACATATGCACAGCTGTTGCTGATAAAGAAATGGGCAGCTATGAGCCTTTCCTACATCCTTCCTGCAAATCCCGAGCTTGTTTTCCTACTGTCCTACCCTCTTTGTGCCCCCTTTTCACCACTTTCCTATCTCCCCATTTTCTTTTCTTTCAAAGAAATTAGCGCGGGTGTGCGTGAGAGTAAGCACTTTTAAGCAGTAGTAAATGGGTGTATGCTTGTGTGTGCTTAGCTAAGCGTGTGTGCGTGAAGCTAAGCGGCACTGCACATACGTGAGCACCGCGCAAACCAGGGCTAACCCGCTTACAATTGCTTGAAAGTGCCTTAGTCACTCTGAATGACAAGGCCTGTAGTCTGCTCAGCAGCAAAATAAAATTCCTCTGTCAGTCTCGAACCCAGGACCTTGGAAACACTAGTCTGCATGATTTACCACTAAGCCATGACTGATATACAAGAACTTTGTGCTGAAAGCAATATATCATGAAATAGTGGGACTGAAAGGCTACTACACAAAGTTATTCTTGTATCTTTACTGGCAATTCTTGTGGATTTGTATAACATTAGTGTGAGAAGAGAAACAGCCATGCTAGTAGGTAGCTAGTAGGTAATAATGTGACAGTAGCACCTTACAAACCACACACACTATCAGATCAGGATAAACACTGCCATATGTGAATAGGTAAGAGACCAGACCTCGCAACTGTGACTGATTTACAGGGATGTCCCTGATTTGAAAACAAATGTTAACTGTGCCCCACTGACTCCCTGTGAAATGTACTAACAGTAGGCAGAAAGGTATGGAATCCCACATAATGGTAACTGTCAATTACTTAAAGTATGCACTACTTGCATGTCAGAAATGGTGTAGTAATACATATGCTCAAAATACCCCACAGTCACAACTGCAGAATATCTGAAATATATCACGGATGTATCCCACTGATATGTACCATTCCCTGAGGCTGATAAAAGATACACCTGAGAGTATCTGAGGCCTGCAAGTGTCACAAACTCACAGGCATATCATTCTGTCTGCTGTCACACACTCTGTGAATAGCTGTAGAATAGCTTCCACAAGCACAACCTCATGTAGGAGCACAACCCAGACATATCAAAGGATGTAGCCAACTAATAAAATAAGGACAGTATAGCAGTTTACAAGCGCTGCATGTGCCTGCTATCCATAACTGTTAGTACAAAGTACAAGGCCCCACTACTGCTCAGCAAAATAAAATACCCTTGTAGGTGTCAAGCACCACACCTTGGCCAGACCAGACTGCACGCAGTACTACCAAACCACACCAAACATATAAGGAATTGCTGCTGAAAGAAATATAGCAAGCATTACAAGGAGTGAATGTAAATGGAAAATAGGAAAGCCATAGCAACACATTCCAGTAAAGACACCTAGCAGGCCTTCAAGGAGTGAATGTAAAGGCCAAATAGTGAAGCCATAGCAACAAATTGCAAAAGCCACTGCTGTATACCAGTTAATCCACAAGTCCCACAGGAAAGCACATACTCCCATTTATACGGTATTAGTATTATTAGGTGTCAGTTAACATACACACTGAGAAGAATGAACTGGAGGAAGCAACAGTCAGGCTTCAGTACAACATAGATTCATACACTCAAATGCTATGGAACAACTTGTTACCACTCCCACAAGAGGGGGAAACATACAGGACCTGATCATCACCAACATGGGGACTCTATGCTCCAGACCAGAAGTGTACCCCTCACTGGTAAGATCAGACCATAAACTAATCTCACTGGATATTCACATCCCGACCCCACCCCCTGCCCACAAAACCACAGTGTAAAACTTCTCTACAGCAGATTCCACACCCCTCAAAACTGAGGTGGAATCCTTCAAAGCCCCCGGGCCTGTGAAAAATACGGCCCAGACCACAGAATCCTTTATAAATGCATTCTATGAACACCTTCAGGAATGCATGGATTATGCAATCCCAAATAAAAACAAGACCCAATCCTCCAAAGGCAGATGTCCTGTCTGGTGGACCACAGCCATAAACAAACTATACAATAGAAGGAGGAAGCTACTACATGATAGAGCAAAATCCCAAAAAGGGGAGGCATCTCTGATCAGTGGTAGCAAAATACTACGGGCACTCATAAAATCGTCTAAGGCCAGCTTTGAGAGAAGAATTGCACAGGACGCTAAGGATAATCACAAGGCTTTCTTTAGTTATGTTAGGAACCTGGGTGGGAATTGTCAGATATGCTCAGAATTAGTTCAACATGACAAAAAACTACACCAAACCCACAGACATTGCCAACATCCTAGCTGACAGGTTCAGCGCAAACTTCTCCCCCCCAACCCACCAAAAGGGCAAATATCTATCCCAGCAGAGTGCTGCCCCCCTGACATCTCAGATGCTCAGGTAAGAGCCGCCCTCCCCAAAGCAAATAACACAGCATCAATGGGACCAGACGGTGTCCCGGGCTGCGTCCTACATGAACTCCAAGATGAGCTAAACCCAAACATAAAACTACTGTTCAATCACAGCCTTACCACAGGATATGTACCCAAAGAGTGGCGTACAGCAACAGTGGTCCCTCTACACAAAGGTGGTGCCTCAACAGATCCTGTAAACTATCGCCCCATAAGCCTGACTAGCTTGGTCTGCAAAGCTATGGAAAGGATCATCATGGACCTCATACATAAAGATATTGGGGACCTACAGACACTGGATCCTACCCAGTTTGGCTTTAAGGGCAGATCCTGCCTCTAAAACCTGGTTAATTTCTTTGAAACAGTCACCAAGGCCATTGACGAGGGGAAGGTGGTCCACACAGCCTACCTGGACCTCGCAAAAGCCTTTGAAACAATACCCCACTCGGGCATTATAGATAAGCTCACCAGCTTAAATATAAACCCCTATGTCACTAGATGGGTTGCAAACTGGCTCAAGGACAGAACCCACATGGTTAGAATTGCTGGAGCCATGTCAGACTCCAAACCAGTTACAAGTGGCATCCCACAAGGCTCAGTCCTGGGACCTCTCCTGTTCTGTATATATTTCTTGGAGGTACAGGCCAACACGGAAGGACTGTGGCTGACCAAGTTCACAGATGACTTCAAACTGGGCGCTATAATCGACTCTCCAGCCGACACAACCATCCTCCAAAAGGGCCAAATAGAAACAGACAACTGGTGCTGGAGCCATGGCCTCAAGCTAAATGCCACAAAGTGTATAGTCATCCCCTTTGGCAAAAACAAAGTGGCCACAAATGACCACATAGGTGGTAATCCATTAAGTACGGAAGAAGTAATTAGGGACATGGGGACCGAAGTTGATAGCAATCTCTCATTTGACAACCACGTGGCCAAAGTGGTTAGAAAAACATTTTATATAGCCCACCTAATCATGACGGGATTCACATCTAGATCAGGGGAGGTCATCGTGCCTCTTTACTCATCCCTCATCAGGCCCATAATTGAGTACAATGCCCCTTTTTGGATGTACCTTACCAGACACCTGCAGCAACTGGAAAGACCCCAAAAGTACCTCACCAAGAGGATCAAAGGGCTCAAACAGATGCCATATACTGCCCGGTTAACAAAACTCCATACTCAGTGGCATACCGCCTGCTCAGAGGCGATCTGTGCCAGACGTATAATGCCATGTCCAACCCGGAAGTAATGGACATGCTGCACCTCAGAAAATCCAAATCCCATCGAGCTACGCGCTTGAGAGACTTGAACATCAGCACTGACATAAATAGGACATGCTGGATGGACAGATTCATAACCCAGAGGCTCCCTTCACTCTGGAATGAAATCCCAGTCCAGGTTAGGCAGAGTCCCTCATTGACTCTCTTCAAGAGGAATCTTGATGAGTGGATGGGGGAATCATAGGTTTCCCCGGGTATCAGTTCTGTGTCAATGTTAGACAGAGGCATAGTATACTAACCTCAGAAAAGGGCATAGCAACATTAATGTAAAATGGGTGGTGAAAGCCAAACACACTCTGGCTTGGCTTATAAATGCCCTAGGGCAGATAGCCTAGTATGAACCTATGAACCTATACCCACACCCCCAGGTTGTTGCCACAGTGTGACGCATCACAGACTATCCACGTGCAACTAACAGTGGGTTAAACTGACTTCCAGTTTATAGCCTGCTACAGACCACCCTCCTAAACCCAGGAGACCCACTTGGCCTACTTAAGAATACATGAATATATGCAGGTGTCTCCAAACAACAATATATTGGGCAGCTTCATTTACCCACACACAGACTGGGAGCATTACTGTAGCTCCAACACCCTAGGTGAAAGGTTCCTAGAATCCATACACTCAAATGATATGGAACAACTTGTTACCACTCCCACAAGAGGGGAAATCATGCTGCACCTGATCATCACCAACATGTGGACTATATGCTCCAGACCAGAAGTGTATCCCTCACTGGTAAGATGACACCATAGACTACTCTCACTGTATATTCACATATCAACAGCAGCCCCTGCACAGAAAACCACAGTCAAAAAGTTGTGTAATCCAGATTCCATGTATTCACACGAGGCAGGCTTCACACATGGGAACTATTTAAGGTCACAGGTACATATGTCTATGTGGCACACACATACCTCATGTGTGCATTGACATTACTGATATAATCTATGTCATACAATATTAAGAGCAACACCCAACACACATGGACAAACTGTGTGACAAAAACACACATAGCATTTACACCTCTACCTAACTATGTTTTGACACTTGAGAGAGACGCATTAGCGGAGCGCGCTATTCGCATAACTGGTAGGATTCTCTTCTCCTGCTATACTTATAGGGTGCTGACATCATCAGTGTTTAGAAAGAGGAATGTACATCATGTAGTGTGTTCTTCTAGTTGCCAAAAGGACATTTCTTTCTAACAGAATTGTACACACCCACACTGCGCATTTGCAGGATTCAAACCCCTACCTAACTATGTTATGTCATTTGAGGGAGACGCATTAGCAGAGCACACTATTCACATTACTGGGAGGTTTCCCTTCTCCTGCTATACTTATAGGGGGCTGACATCATCAGTGTTTAGAAAGAGGAATGTGCATCATGTAGTCTGTTCTTCTAGTTGCCAAAAGGGACATTTCTTTCACACAGAATTGTACACACACACTAACCCCCCCAACACACACACACTGAGCATTTTGCAGGATTCAAACCCCTACCTAATTATGTTATGACATTTGAGAGAGATGCATTAGCAGAGCATGCTATTCACATTACTGGGAGGATTTCTTTCTCCTGCTATACTTATAGGGTGCTGACATCATCAGTGTTTAGAAAGAAGAAGAATGTGCATCATGTAGTGTGTTCTTCTAGTAGCCAAAAGGGACATTTCTTTCAAACAGAATTGCACACACACTTATCACCCCTCTCCCCAATCACACACACTGCGCATTTGCAAGATTCAAACCCCTATCTAACTGTATTATGATACTTGAGAAAGATGCATTAGCGGAGCATGCTATTCGAATTACTGGGTATCTTTTCTTCTCCTGCAGTATTTATAGGGTGCTGACATCATTATTTATAAAGAGGTATGTACATCTATTACTATCTGTCAGTAAGGGGGATAGCATATATATGCACTAACAGCCGCCTACTTCAGGGTCACATATGCACATCAGCACTGCCAGGTTATGTTTTATACCATGCTTCATGACCACAGGACCTGTAACACACAACACAACCAGTTCAGACCACCCCTCCCATATCCAGGAACCACACTTTGCTTCCCTGGGAACAGTGTAGGATATGAAGGTGTTCACATACACCATTACAGTGGTTAACTTCAGGTACAGGTATATTGAGTGGGGGAACTACTCAGGCCTCAACAACATCACCCTACAGCCACTACAGTTTGTGAATCCATGTGCTATGGCAGGACCAATCACCACAGCCACAAGGGGGAATACATATTGGACCTGACCATCTGCAACATGGGGACTCTATGTTCCAAACCAGAGGCAGACCACCATTGTTAATATCTGACCATAACCAACTTTCCCTGGACATCCATATCCCATCCCCACCCCCAGGCAAGGAAGTCACTGCAAACAAAGTATTTATCAAAAGCAGACTTTGCACTTGTGAAGACTGGGGTGGAAGACTTCAAAGGACCCATGCTGGGGGATTATACAGGACACTCTGCATAATCCTTGTCAATTGCATTCTATGAGCATCTGGAAGGTTTGCATTGTTCATGCTATCCCAAATAAACCCAAGACTCCTCCACAACAGGAGACCTGTCTGGTGTACACCAGCCATATATAAGCTGTACAATAGAAGGAGGGAGCTAATACATTACAGAGTAATATCCCACAGAGGGAGGACATCTCTGAACAGTATTGGCATGACACTTCAATCCCTCAAAATCATCACTTCAAAGTGTTGACAGTGAAATTGTCCAGACACTGCAGATAAGGCTCCCTTCAGTCTGTGATTGATGCCCAATTACTGTTATAAGTCCTCGCCAACCCTCTTCCAGCAAACACCAGCCACATGGATGTGACATTGCAAATTCAACCCCTGGGATCTCCACTGTGTCCCTGCTTGACGGAGGCACAGCACACTAGCCTTACACGGTGCCTTCTGTGACCTACTTTACAGAGACACAGCAGCCTACTGTACTGGGGAGGCAGACACCAAGCACACTCTGGCTAAGCTTGTATTCCCTAGGGCAAACAGCCTAGTACTGACCTCTACACCCATATGTTTAATTTTCAGATGCACAATATTTGTTGCTGATAAACTGTTTGCAGGTCTTTATTGCCATAGATTTCCCTGTTTCTATGAACAACTTGTGTATCTGTGGAAGATGTTTGAATAAGAGAGGGATCCACTGTTTAACTTATGTCTCTGTTGTCATTTAACTGTGTGCACTGGGCAGATTGCTGTATTGTGGGAGGTTCCTGGATTAACACATACAAATGCCAGATATGTGTGGCCAACTGCTAAACTGAGACATGGCCTAAGTGTGTTAGCATGCCCAGTTCAGGCTTTCCATGGCTTGTTGCCTGACATATGTCTTATTTATCAAAGTGTGCGAGCATGCCCAGTGTGAGCTTTCCATATGTTGAAATCTGCAGTCCACCACATTTGTGGTTTTGCTTGAACTTCAACAATATTTCACATTTATAGTTTTGTGTTGGGAGTCATGTTGTGTACTTACTGCCCAACTGCTTTGTGTCTGAACCCAACAGGGATTATACTGTGCCTGCAGGGTTTCCATGTAATATCGTACTATGTACTGGTTCAGTACTTTCACTGTGGTGGACAGTATCCTGGGTTTCAGTCCTATCACTGCTTTAAATATTCATAGTGAGCACACCAGACTGGTTAAGGGCCAGTTGTGCACATATGACCATGCTGCATTTTGTTCAGATATGGACTACTTAAACCAGGCTTGTCCAACATTGGTAGTGTATTCCGCAACTTGGCTGGAGATTGACAAACACTAGCTATGTGCCCTAGGCCATTTATAATGCTAGTCAGAGAGTGTGTTTATCCTTCAACACACATTGTAACTGGAGTTTGCCATGACATATTTCAAGGTTAGTATACTGTGCCTCTGTCTACCCATGACATAACAGTGATACCCAGAGTAAACCTACCATCTCCCATCAACTCATCAAGATTCCTCTTGAGGAGAGTCAATGAGGGACTCTCTGGCTAACCTGTACTGGGAGTTTACTCAAGAGAGGAGGGAGCTTCTGGGTTATGGATCAATCACTACAGCATGTCCTATTTATGTCAGTGCTGGGGTTCAGGTCTCTCATGTGCATAGCTCACTGGCATTCAGATTTTACAAGGTGCAGCATGTTCATTGATTCCAGCTTGGACATGGCTTTATACATCAGGCACAGATTGCCTCTGGGCAGGCAGTATGGCACTGTGTGGAGCTGCAGTTTGTTTAATCAGGCAACATATGGCATCTGTTAGAGCTCTTTGATCCTCCTGGTGAGGTACTTTTGGGGTCTTTCCAGTTGCTGGAGGTGTCTGCTGAGGTACATCCCACAGGGGCCATTGTACTCAATTGTGAGGCTGATGAAGGATGACTGAAGAGGCACGATGACCTCCCCTGATCTAGATGTGACTACCTTCATGATTAGGTGCTTATATGGTATGTTTCTGTTAACCACTACAGCCACATGGTTGTCAACTGCAAGATATCTATTAACTTGTGTCCCCAGGTCTCTTATTACTTCTAAAGTACTTAATGGGTTAACACCTATGTGGTAATTGGTGGGCACTTGCTGTTTATCCACAGGGGATGACTATACACTTTTCTGCATTTAGCTTGATGACATGACTCTGGCACCAGTTGTCTGTTTCTATGTGACCCTTTTGTAGGATGCTTGTGTCAGCTGGAGGGTCAGATATGGTGCCCAGTTTGTAGTCATCTGCAAACTTGTTCAGACACAGTCCTTCCATGTTGGCCTGTACCTATGGGAAATATATACCAAACAAGGGAGGTCCCAGGACCGAGCCTTGTGGGATGCCAGTTGTAGCTGGTTTGTAGTCTGACATGGCTGCAGCATTTCTGACCATGTCAGTTCTGTCCTTGAGCTGGTTTGCAACCCATCTACTGACATAGGGGTTTATATTTAAGCTGGTGAGCTTATCTATAATGAACACGTGGGGTATTGTATGGAAGGCTTTTGCAAGGTCCAGATAGGCTGTGTGGACCACATTCCCCTCATCTATGGCCTTGAAGACTGTTTCAAATGAGTCAAACATGTTTAAGGGGCAGGATCAGCCCTTAAGAAAGCCACACTGGGTAGGGTGCAGTGTCTGTAGGTCTCCAATATCTTTATGTCTGAGGTACATGCTGATCCTTTCCATAGCTTTGCAGAGCAAGCTTGTCAGGATTCTGGGGTGATAGTTTGCAGTATCCATTCAGGCACCACCTTTGTGGAGAGGGACCACTGTTGCTGTACACTGCTCTTTGGGTACATATCCTGGGGTAAGGCTGAAATTGAGCAGTAGTGTTATTTGGCGTTCCATTCTTCTTGGAGTTCATGTTGGACGCAGCCCAGGACACCATCTCATACCATTGATGCTGTGTGTTTTGCTTTGAAGATGCTGGCTGTTACCTCAGCATCTGCAATGTCAAGGGGCCAGCACTCTGCTGGGATAGATATTTGGCATTTTGGTGTGGGGGGGAGGGGAGTTTGCACTGAACCTGTCAGGTTGGATGTTGGCAATGTGTGTGTGGGTTTGGTGTATTGTTTGTAATATTTGAGTAATTCAGAGCATATCTGTGAATTCCCACCAAGGTTCCTACCATCAGTTAAGAAAGCCTTGTGATTATCCTCAGTGTCCTGTACAATTTGTATCTTCATAGGTTCATAGGTTCATACTAGGCTATCTGCCCTAGGGCATTTATAAGCCTAGCCAGAGTGTGCGTGGCTTTCGCCACCCCTTGCTATGTGAATATTATGCCCATTTAGGGTTTACTTTACTGTGCCTCTGTCTAGACATGACACAGTGATGACCCCCAGTGTAAATCTACGATCTCCCATCCACTCGTCAAGATTCCTCTTAAAGAGAGTCAGTGAGGGGCTCTGCCTAACATGGATTGGCATTCTGTTCCAGAGTGTAGGGAGCATCTGGGTTATGAATCTGTTCCTCAAGCACATCCTATTTATTTATGTGTTGAGGTTGAAATCTCTCGCTCTCACGGCTCTGATGGATTTGGATTTTCTGAGGTGGAGCATGTCCATTAATTCTGGATTGGACATGGCCTTGTACATTGGGCATACATCGCCTCTGAGTAGGCAGTATGTGACTGCATACAGCTGGGGTTTCTTCAGCTGGGCAGCATATGACAAATGTTTGAGACCCTTTATCCTCTTGGTGAGGTACTTTTGGGGTCTTTCTAACTGCTGCAGGTGTCGGGTAAGGTACATCCCAAATGGGGCATTGTACTCAATTATGGGCCTGATAAGAGAAGAGTATAGGGGCACAATAACCTCTCTTGATGTAGATGTGAATCCTTTCATGATAAGGTGGCCAATATAGAAGGTCTTCCTAGCCACCTTGGCAATGTGAGTGTCACATGAGAGGTTACTGTCCACTTGTGTCCCTAGGTCCCTGATTACTTCTTCCATACGTAATGGATTACCACCTATGTGGTAATTTGTGAGTACCTTGTTTGGTATTTGGAGAGACATTCATACTCTCCAGTGTCTTCAGGAAGACTGAGTGGGGTTTCTGGGTTTGAGAGGGTGGGCTGTAGCATGCTACAAACTGTACAGCAGTTTTGCCTATGGTTAGTTGCACATGGATGGTCTCCGATGCTTCCTGCATTCTCAGTAACCTGGAGGTGTGGGTATCTTTGATGAATATGGATACTCCCCCTCCTTTTGTGGTTTGGTCCAGGTTTTGGGGCCAAAAAGCATTATATGAGGTATAACTGGTAGTGCTGGGGTGCTCTCAGGAGCCTTGATGCAGGTTTCCATCACTGCACAGACATCGATGTTCTCCATACTGGGGAGGGCCTCGTGAGCATGCATCTTGAGGTTTAGACTTCTGGCATTGAGCAGCATTACCCTTATGTTTTTTCCACTTATGTTTTCTAGGGAGGTGGGTTTGTCTTTTGAGCCTTGCCTACAAAAGGCACTATAGAGGTGGCAAGACCCTTAGCCAATATCCAGAAGCCCAAGGGTGACAGGTGCAAGCCATCCCTGGCAAAGCAGCGTGGCTTGTCAAGCATGTCATCCCAAGCAGACAGACATTGGATCCCCTTGGATTGACACCAGTAATTGAGCCAATTGTTAAAGCTGATCATTCTGTGTTTGTACTGTGGCATCATTCTTGGTGAGGGTAGGATGCTGCTCAGGGTCAGGGTCATAATGGCCTGGGATACATAATCGGAGAGCTCCTCTATGTCTCTTTTCATGTAGTCCAGGGAGGTATGTCTCAGGTCATTCACACCAGCATGAACAATGACTGAGTCATATTTGTACTTGCTTTGGAGTGACCTGCATGCTTGTGTTATGTGGCAGATTGTAGCGGCCTACAGGCAGCTTACTGTAACCTTTTCCTTGTTCAGTCTGGTGAGCGGGACATCAGTGTGTCAGACTATGGAGTCACCTATTACAAGTGTATCAGGCATGTTGTTTGTCCTTAAGGGCTGTGACTGTTTTGCACACTGACTTTGTGAACTATGTGTTGCATGTGCTATGTTTTGAGGTAGTGGTTGCTTGGGTGTCTGCTTTGGAGGCCTCTGTTGATTTGGTGGATTTTTAATTAGAGCCTCTGGGAATGTTTTTGTGTGTTTATGTCTTTGGTTTGCAGTTGTGATAGGTCTATGTGAGACTAGGTTTGTGGTGTGTGTGGTTACCTTCTCCTCCTGACTAATTTTGCCAGTACTGAGTTGAGAGAGCTCGACCTCCAGTTTGGATAAATGGTTGCATCTCTCACATATATTTGTATTTCTTGGGGGGAGGAGGGGGTTGTCTGTGTACATGGGGCAGGTGTAACATTGCCTCAAGTTTCACAGATTCAACATGTTGTAGCTGGCCTTAGTGGATTTTATGTGTGGCCATATTTTTTTGCCATAATACTGATCAGGGATTACTTCCCTTTTTTGGATTTGCTCTATCATGTAGTAGCTTCCTCCTTCTCTTGCATGGTTTGGTAATGGCTGGGGTCCACCAGGCCAGATGCCTGCATGTATGGAATTGGGTCTTGGTTTTATTTGGGATTGCATAATCCATGCATTCCTGACAGTGTTCATAGAATGCATTTATAAAGGGTTCTGAGGTGTGGCCCATATTTTCCACAGGCACAGGGCCTTTAATGGATTCCACATCAGTTTGGAGGAGTGCAACATTTGCTTTACACATGTTTTTCACTGTGTTTTCTGCCCAGGGACTGGGGTCAGGATGTGAATATCCAGTGTGATTACTCTATGGTCTGATCTTACCAGTGAGGGATACACTTCTCATCTGACCATAGAGTACCCATGCTGCTGATTATCACATCCAGTATGCTTACCGCTCTTGTGGGAGTGGTAAGTTGTTCCTGAGCATTTTGGTTTATGAATTCTGGGAACCTTTGGCCTAGGGTGCCTAAGCTAGAATAATTCTCCCAGTCTATGTTTGAGTATTTTCAGTCACCCAATATAATGTTGTTTGGAGAGCTTGCTATTTTCATGTGTTCCGACGTAGGCCAAGTGCAGTTCCTGACATTAGGAGGGTAGTCTGTAGCAGGCTATAAACTGGGAGACAGTTTTAGCCACTGTTACTTGCCCGTGGATAGTCCATGCTGCTTCTTGTTGTGGTACCAACATGGGGGTGTGGTTATCCTTGACAATTATTGCTAGTCACCCTCCTTTTGTAGTTTGCTCCATGTTTTGGGGCTGTAAAGCACGGTATGTGGTGTAACCTGGTAGTGTTAAGGTGCTCTTGTGAGCCTTGACCCAGGTTTCTGTTAGAGAACAGATATCAACATTATCCATGCTGAGGAGAGTTTAGACTGTATGCATCTTGCAATTTAGACTTCTGGCATTGGGTAGCATTACGTCTAGGTTCTTATCCCTTGTGATACCTATGGAGGTGGGTTTGTGTTTTGAGCCTTACCTATTCGAGGCACGGTGGGGGTGACAACAGCCTTTGCCAGTATCCAAAAGGCCAGGAGTGATAGGTGCACACCATCCCTAGCAGGTGGAGCATCGTGTCTTGCTCACCATGTCATCCCAGGCTGGCACGCATTGGATCCCCTTTGACTAACAGCAATACTTAAGACAATTATTGTAATTGATCATCTCATCTTCATATTGTGGTATCATGCTTGGTGAGGGTAGGATGTTAGTCAGGGTCATCAAGTTTGCATATACTACATGGTGTTACATTGCTTAACACATGGCAATCATGCCTCAGGTGGTGCTGCAGGGCTGTCTATGTTGGATGCACATACTACACTCCCTGTACATGTTTGACAGCAGGTTGTGTCAACTTAGGCATCCCTTTTACTATATGTGTGAGTCAGAGAGAGGTATCATTTCCAGGGTTCCTATGAGCCAGTGTATGTGCTATGCGTTGCCGCTTTGCCAAGGCCAAGGCATACTGGGCACGCCTCCTTCTGCCTACTGGGGCAGGCTCAGGTTGTTCCTCCTCCGAGTCATGCTCTGCCTGTGATGGCCTTGGCACTGGTGGGGGGCTGTTTGGCCCGGCCCTATGCTGGTCCTGCTGCAGCTGTTTTCACAGAATCATATTATGTAGCATAGCACATACCATGACAATTTGGGTACATGTAGTTGGTGAGTACTGCAAGGCTCCACCAGATGTGTCCAGGCACTGGAACCATGACTTGAGCAGCCCAAACACATGTTCAATTACATTTCGTGTTTGTGCATGTGCCTTATTATGGCGTTCTTGTTCAGGTGTGTGTGCATTTCTGATGGGTGTCATCAGCCACGGCTCCAGTGCGTAGCCAGCATCCCCCACTAAGTGACCATGTGGGATGTCCCCATTGGCAAATGTCTGGTACAGCTGCATCAAATGCCAGCTATGGGAATCATGGTAGCTTCCAGGGCAGCCAGCACACACATTCATTATTATGCCCTGGGCATCACACACAACCTGGCAGTTGATGGAGGGGAAGCCCTTGTGGTTAATGTAGATCCTACCCTGCTCACCAGCTGGTGCTTTGATGCGTATATGCATGCAGTCTGTTGCACCCACTACCTCAGGGTATTCCGCTATTTGCTGGAAGAGACACATATTGCTGGCCAGTACCTCACGGGAATTGGGGAAATATACATGATCACCAACATGTGCTGACATGGCATCCAGGAACTGGTGCAGTACCCTGGATGCTGATGCCTGTGATATCCCCATCATATCACCAGTTGGTCTCTGGAAGGTACCTGTTGCTAGTATTCTTAGGCCAACACATACCTTGGTTTCCACTGGGATGGGTTCCCTCTGTTGGTTCTGTGTGTGAGGTGTGGCCTGCACAGCTCAACAATTTGCTGTAAGAGGTCTCTGTCCACTCTATAGCACTCCACTACCTCCAGCTCATGTAACCCCTGGTAGGTGACCCTGGGCCTGTACACTCTTCTCCCTCTCCTCACTGTGGGTTGTCCAGCAGCATTTGCATAGTCACCACCCTAAGCAAGTTGCATATGTCTCCTTATAACAGCTATGGCAGCCCCTAGCATTTTTGGTCTGAGTGAAGCTTTTTCAGTTTTCACTTCTAATAGCTTACTCCTCTGTTGCAGTGTCTCTTGAGAGAAACATTCTGCACCGTTGTTTGCAGAGTTTTAAGTGCTGGGCTGGGCTACAGTTCTGCCTGTGTAATTGCCTGCTTCTGATTGTTTTCACCTGCTAGCTCTGCCAGTAATCCCTGCTAGCTTCCTACTATTTCTCATGCTTCCTTTTTCCCTTCTGTTTCCTCAGGGGGGAGTGAAGCGCATACCAGCGAAAACACGCTCAAAGCGGCTAACACGTGCGTACACATGCTTAAATGGACTAGAATCTGCTTATTCGGGTTAAGACGTGCGCACACCAGTGCAAACAAGCTTACAGGTGTTTAAACAGGCTCCTAGATGCATATTCTGCCTTAAACGCACGCACTCACGCTTACACGCTTGCACTCTATCTTACTTGTGCCTACCGGCACTCACACGCGTGCATGCACGCCCTGCAAGAAACTTTGGTGTTATCCATAGTGTACACCTTCCATTTCTTGGTTTTCCCATGCCTACTTGTTGACACTCCTCTTTCCATGATGTGTGACTGACATCTTTCACATGCCACTGTGCTCCAATGAGCTGCATTTCTTTCATACATTCCCCCCTGTGATGTCACCTATCTCCTACTCTGTTACTTCCCCCTTATCCTACTCCTACACTGCACGGAATGTGCTCATTTCCTATGTGACAGTACGATTCACTATCCTACCACTCATTTAGATGGGATTGCCTACTAATGCTTAGTTACATGTCTTACACTCAGCTTCCCCCCTTAGCAACCCCTACTCGGTGGCCATGATGTTTTCAGCCTGCTTTTCCCTTATATTGTACTTTCATGCTTTGCATAAAACTTCTGTTTTTTATAGCGCAGCCCGTTTGCGCGGTGCTGCGCTATGTTTAAACATTGACGATCGCCGAAAAAAAAAAAAAACATTTTTATTTTATTTTTGCATCGGGGTACGTTGCCAGTGGCCACATATATGGCCATTGGCATACTGCCTGGGACATTTGCAACTTTTATTTGGAGCTGACAAGGATCCATTGTGTTATTTGCAGAACGGTACTCAGTTATCAACTGAGTACATTTCTGCAGATAACACGGCTCTTACACGGGCAGGTTTCTGCTTCCTGGATCGCGAAATTACCTCATTTGCATGCCTTTCGGCTGCAAGTGAGGTAATTAGCATATTCACGCCCTGTCCATGTAAGAGCCGTTTTAGGTGCTCTCTTACACGCACATACAGGCTGTTCCTGGATCTTGATGGCTGCATGAAGTCTTACACTACTCTTAGACTCCGTGCAAGCCATCGTGAACCCTGCCCAAGGTATTTTGTACAATGGTTTAGTAGTGTTCCCAAATAGGGACTCACAGCTCTCATGGTCAGACACAATTAAAAGCAAGAGACATCAGACTGGAAGCAAGGCTTGGTTACGTAATTACATATTATGATATTTACAGATTATGCATTCAGTTTATAATTTAATCAGGGTTGGTACATGGGCAAAGCCAGTTCATTTTGAAATATTGTTTGAGTTTTTTTTTTTTTTTTTTTGAAGAGACTTATGGAGGATTGTAGGGTTATATAGTTTGGCAATGAATTCCAGGTTTTGCCAACAAAGTTGGCAAACAGGGCTTCACTAGCAGAGTAATTAGCTTTGTGGGTTTGGACCAGTAGTTTGTTGGCTGATCGTAGGGATCTCAAGTTGCTACATGGCTTAATAATATTTATAAGCGAGGGGGTATTCTCAGGGTGGTATAGTATTTTGTGCGCTATTAAGAGTTGAAAGAATTGAATTAAGCTGGGCAGTTCTAGCCACTCTAGTTGTTTCAGGTTCTGTCAATGGTGGGTTCTACTGTTGGAGCCAGTGGTGAATCTGGCGATATGGTTGTAGCTATGGGCGAGTTTACTTAGTTCAGATTTGTCGAGGTTTGAGAGTACAGGTGAGGCATATATAAGTGTAGAGAGTAGGTGTGACTGGGCGATGGCAGTTCTAGCCAGTGGAGTTAAAATGTCTTGTTTCTATACAGTGATCCAAGCTTCTTACTGATGGTCTGTATGGTTTTGTTGACTTGTAGATCAAATTTAAAATTATTATCTGTGAGGGTTCAGGCACCTAGGCAGCGAGATATTTCCCTGTGGTACATTTGACTGGTACATTTGACTGGGGACACATGGCTGAAGTGACATACAGCTGCAGAGAAATATGGCTGTTTGCAAATTCCCTGTGGGGAAAGAGAAGCATATGCTGCCATGCATACAGCTGTAATAATCAAATGAATTGTGGCAGAAGTAACGAGTGTTGTGCTCAGTGTACAGTACATACTTATGTAACTACAACATGTAGAAATGTGCTACAGTGTGAAAGAAATCCTGCAGGATACTGTAGTCACATTTATGCTCCAGTATGTGTTTTAGTTAATGTTCCCTGCAGACTGGGAATGGGGTAGTGATCCACACACTCCAATTATAAAGGCACTGCCCACTGTGCACTGCATTTTTACTGCCACCGACATGCCCTCTGGCCAGCCTGCTGCTGATGCATGCCATATTGCCTGCTGTCTCATGTTCCCTTGGGGACCATAGACATTGTTTTCCCCCTGTGCAGTTGGTTACTGAAGTTGTGAGTGCACATTCCATGGCAAAACAATTTGACTTTATTTAGTTTCCATATTTTTTACTGTTTATAAACATGCTGAAACTCAGATACTCATTTATCAGTGAATAGAGTAACTGAGAACTGCCTTTACAAAAGTAACCATTTCATGTCTGGATTTCATGAGTACAAAGCATACATGTCACCAGTCCTCTACATAATATCTCCAAAGAGCAGGTCATAACCTCATTCCCCAAAGCCAAAAACACAACCTTTATGGGACCAAATAACATCCCAGGCTGCTTACTAAATGGCTTAAAACAGGAGTTAGCAGAATCACTGCACACTCTCTTCAACCACAGTCTAAGTATTAGCTTTGTCCCAGCAGATTGGAAAACTGCAACCATAATGCCCCTGCACAAAGGTGATCCATCAACCAACCCTAGGAACTATAGACCCAGAAGCCTAACCAGCCACATCTGTAAGGCCATGGAAAAAATCATTGTGGACCTTATCAACAAGGATATAGTTGACTATTGAACTCTTGACCTAACCCAGTTTGGCTTTGTTAATAATAGGATCATAAGAGTTTACTAGGCTGTTGACCAGAGGTCATTTCAAGCCTAGCCATTTCATTACAATGTAATTCCACAGAAATACTAGTCAGTACCTAGGATTGCATTTAGCAATGACTGCCCATGTCAAGGAGGGTTGTGGGCACTATCCCCGATAAGAATTTACAGTGTCCCATCCACTCGTCCAGGTTCCACTTGAACAGTATCATAGAGGTACTCTAGTTCACATGAATTGTTAGCCTAGTCCAAAGATGAAACAGTCTCTGGGAGACAAATCTGTCTCTCTAGCATGTCCTATTTAAGTTGCAGACCATATTTAGGTACCTGGACTGGGTAGCTGTAGTCCGTTTGATTTACGGATGTGTAGAAAGTTCATTAGGTTTTGGTCTGAGATTGCTCTCTAAGCCAGGCATAAGTCTCCCCTAAGAAGTCTATATGTTACGGAGTATAGACAGGGACTTTAGGTGGTCTGCATAAGGCATGTGCTGGAATCCCTTGATATTCTTCATTAGAAAACTCTGAGGTCTTACCAATTGCTGTAGGTGCTTTGTGCAGTACATGCAGAACAGGGCATTATACTCAATTATGGGCCTGATTAGTGCAGAGTATAGAGGGGTTATAACCTCCTTTGCTCTCAAGGCAATGCCTTTACTAAGCAAGTGTACTACATAGAAAGCCTTCCTTACTACAATAAACATATGGTGGTCAAACTTGCAGTCAACTTGTGATCCCAGATCCCGTAGCACTTCATGGGTATTTAGGGTGTTGCTGTTGATTTGATAGTGTGAAGGGACATTGTTGTTGCAGAGGGAATGCTGATGCACTTCTTTACATTCACTTTGAAACTGTGACTAAGATGCCAGTTGCTGGTCTGTGTAAGACTCTCTTGAAGTATACTGACATCATTTGGGGCGTCTTTCTTCATAGATTCTATTTCCAAACCTACTTCTTCCTTTACACATAATAATCCACCTCCTACCCCCTCTACTAACAACCTATCTTCCCCTCCAACTCCTTTCTCTCATTCACCCCCTCCTGAACTCCTTCCATTTTTGATTAAACCTACTCCAACTTCTACCATAAACAAACTCCTACAGAAATTAAAACCATGTACCAATGCCCCTGACAACATTCCCTCATACTACCTCAGTATAGCTGCTGATGCCATTGCCCTCCCTATCAGTATCCTCATCAATTGCTCTATCCAAGAAGGTTTAGTTCCCAAAACCTGGAAAAAAGCTTACATCATCCATCTACACAAAGGAGGAAATAATACTAACATCTCCAACTTCCGTCCCATAGCCATCCTCTCACCCATTTCTAAAGTCCTAGAGAAATATATCTACCTTCAACTCCTTCCCCATCTCTTGGACAATAATCTATTAACCCCTACCCAACATGGATTCAGATCCCATCATAGTACTATGACAGCCCCCTATCCTTCCTTGAAACTGTGAATAAAGCTAGAGATTCTGGACTCACTGTATCTACCATTCCACTCGATCTCTCTAAGGCCTTTGATACTATCTCCCATAACCTACTTCTTACTAAACAATCTAATCTAAACCTTTCTGTCTCTTCACTCAACTGGTTTAACAGCTATCTCTCCAATAGACAACAAGCAGTCAAGTGGAAAAAAGCTACCTTCTCCTTCCTGAACACCCCAACAGGTGTCCCACAGGGTTCCATTCTGGGCCCCCTTCTCTTTAATATTTTCATTAATGACTTCTTCCACGCTATCCCTCAGGCTAACATTATTCAATATGCAGATGATTCCACAATCATATGCGCTGTGTCATCTATCCCATCTCTTTTAAAGCTAACCCAGGATGCCTTCTCCACCACTGAAAAGTGGATGAAGGACAACCATCTAGCTCTTAATGCTGCTAAAACCAAACTTATGATATTTACTCCTTCAAAAACTACTAAAACTGATAATAAATCATTCTCCATCTCCAGCCAAAATAACATCCCCCTTGAGCTTGTATCAGAAACCAAACTATTAGGAGTCCAAATTGATGACAAGCTTAAATTCAATTCCCATATTCTACAAAACATAAAGAAAACCCACCAAAAACTTGGCATGCTCTACCGTCATAACCAATTCCTCAGCCCAACTACTAAGATTACTATCGCTACTACATTTCTCCTACCCTCCCTTCTCTATGGGGCACCTCTTCTTACTAATCTACAATCTTCCCTCAAAACCAAACTATCCTCTTGCTACAATAAAATTGCCAAATTCGCCACTTGTAACAAATCATCAACCCACCACTGTGAACCACTCCACAAACTGAACTGGTTGGAACTGCCAAGCTACCTCTCCTACACCCAACTCACCTATGCTCACAAACTGATCTTCCAGCCTTCCCTCTGCCCCGCACTCTCTTCTACCTTTATAATGCACCACACTCAATGACATCTAAGATCAAACAATCAAAACCTCATTGAAATTTACAGACCCCTCCACCCTCCTGGACAAAATCTCCTGTCCTTCTCACTAGCACGCTTATGGAACTCTCTTCCTCCCTCCATTCATACCATTACAAGCCTTCCATCCTTTAAAAAGTCGCTCCACTCCCACCTAACCTCCACATGGGAGCGCTCCTGCTCTCACCCCTCTTAACCTACTCTTTACACGACTACTTCTTCTCTTCATCACTCAAAATTCCAGGTAGCCTTATTCTTTGACTACCTGCATACTAACTAACTCTCCTCAAAAAAAAAAAAATATATATATAAATATATTGTTGCTTGTATACCCTGTGTTTTTAGCCCTCTACACGTTTAATTATATAATCTATACAATGTTTAACCTCATGTAATGCATATGTATATCTTCATCTTCATGTAATCTTATGTGGAGCTTTTCTCCCAAGGACTCCATTGAAAACGGGTTCTTTGGGCCCAATGGACTATCCTGGTTAAACAAATGCAAATAAATAAATAAATAAAATAAATAAAAATTGCACCCACTTTGCAGTCATCTGCAAACTTGGTCATCCACAACTCCTTAGTTTTGGCCTGAACTTCTAACAAGTTTATACCAAGCAGTAAGGGGCCCAGCACTGACCCTGGGGCACACCACTGGTAACAGGTCTGCTGGTTGATGTGGAATCACCCACTTTGATAGTGTGTACAATTTGCGAGACAATTGGCAACCCATCTTACAACAAAGGAGTTTACATTCAGTTTGCTAAGTTTATCGGTAATGCCTGAGTGTGGGATTGTGTCAAAAGCCTTTGCCAAGATGAGGTATGCTGTGTGCACAGATCTGCCCTCATCATTGGCCCTGGTCACATTTGCAAAGAAATCCACTAGATTTAACAGGCAGGATCTGCCCTTGATGAAGTCAAATTTGCTTGGATCCAGGGTTTGGAGGTCACCTATGTGTTAATTTTTGAGGTTCATAATGCTACATTCCATGGACTTACAGATGAGGTTGGTCAGGCTTATGGGTCTGTAATTAACCAGGTCTGTTGCTAGGCCAACTTTGTGGAGGAGAATAACTGTTGCTGTTCTCCATTTCACAGGAACAAAGCCAGCGGTTAAGCTGTGATTGAAAAGGGTACTTAATGGTGATGCTAGTTCATGTTTTACTGTGTTTAGAAAACAGCCTGGGATGTCATCTGGTCCCATAAAGGCTGTATTTTATGCCTTGGATAAAGCTTTAATGACCTGCTCTTCAGATATGTAGGGTGGGTGGTGTTAGGGTAAGGTTTGTGATAAGTTTGGAAGGGGGGTCTATATCATTTTGTCTAACTTCCAAAAGTTCAAACGTCATATGGTGGACACCATATGATTGAACTTTTTTAAGATCGAACATTTTAACAGAAATCTCCATACAGCACAAAATGGGAAGATTTCCCTTTTCTGCACTGTAATGCAATCTTGGAGTTGGTATATTTAAAGAATGGGGATGTGGGGGTCAGAGCCCCCCCTCATGGGGGGTGCAGGGGGGGCTTTCCTCTATGCTTAAAAATTTCAGAAAGTTTTTTTGTACATTTTTTTTATTAGATTTTCGAACATTTGATGTTGACCATATGACTTCGAACTTTTAAATGTTCAATTATCTAATATAGACACTTGAGGGGATAAGGGAGTAAAACTTTCACCAAACTTATCTGCTAGCAAGTTCGCTATCTCTGTGGGGTCAGTGTGTATGATACCATTAGTCACTAGTTCTGATCAAGCTTTGGGTCCTACCTTTTAGGCTGTGTACATAGCTGTAAAAGGCCTTGTGGTTATCCTTGGATGTGCTTGCTACATTTTTCTCAAAGAAACCCTTAGAGGATTTGACAAGTTGTCTTGTTTGCCTGTTGAGGCTGAGGCGGGTGCTTTTCCATTGTTGGGGCCTCGCCTTTGTTTTCTTGGACAACTTTTTGCGATTATTGTAAAGCTTATTGATGCTGGATGTCCACCATGGTGGCTGGTTTTTACTCGGGGCTTTGGCTGTGATTCTTTCTGGTATAGATGAGTCTATGCACTTATGCAAGTGATTGTGCAGGGCTTTAATGGTAACTACAGCCTTCCGTAATCTGACGAATCCTGGCACCGGACAGACAGCTGATCATGACATTCTCCTTGTCCAGTCTGGTGAGGGGGACATCTGTGTGTCTCACTATGGAGTCTACAAAGACAAGAACAGTTGTTTTTTTGAGTGTTATGCCTTACATACTTGGTAGTGAGACACTAGTGTAAATATGCGCATGGGTGCTGTGGGAACTGTATTTGTTGTAGCAGTCTTGTGTTTTGCAGGCCTCTGGTGTTTTGGTAAGTTTTTTGAGAGAAACTCCATGTATGCTGATTTATGTGTTCGATGCATATTATGTGTATGAGTAGTGGTATTATGTGCATAAGTAGTAATGGGTGGACTGACAACCACTTCAGTGCTACTGTTTTCAGTGCAAGAAAGCATGGATTCAAGATTCTTGGAATAGATGCATCTCTCACTGTCTGTAAGAGTGAGTTATTAATAGAGGGTTGTCAGTGTACATGAGGCAATTGCTACACTGCCTCAAAAGACCTAAGTCAACAAGGTTGGCGGAAGAAACAAAGGTAGTCCAACTGTCCATAATGCTAGGTTGAAGAACTGTTATCACAAGGGGGGGGGGGGGGGGGGCTTTTCATGACTGATCAGGGAGGTGCTGAGTGGATGGATATTTCTACTGTTTTCTTTGCTGCTGGTTTAATAGGTTCCAGCTCACTAGCAGTACTTCTTTGACTGGAAAAGTGTTAAGGATGAGGACTATACTAATATGCTATGGCTGTATCTAACAGAAAATGTTGACTTTGTCTGGCTATGGCGCACAACTCAGTAGCAGTGTGGGATTGTGGGGTGCACAAACAAGCAGAAACAATGCCAGAAGCTAAAAACTTTAAAAAAATGTTGAAAAGGACCAATGAGGATGCCCTAGACCAACCACCCTTCAGCAGACAATTTCCAATCAGCACACTTCTCTCACTAGAGTGCAGAAGGGCCCTTTCCAATCAAAGATGGCCTGGAAAATGTGCTCACAATAAACAGCCACTACAAACCAACCCAGATGCAGCATACCTGTATCTGGACTATGCTACAGATAGTAGCTACCATAGTTTTGTCAGGAAACACTAGAGAATGTTTAACACAGCAGAACATAGCAGTGAGACACTAAAAAAACATTTTAAACAGCAGAAAATAGCAGTGAGACACTAAAAAAACATTTTAATCAGCAGAAAAAATACAAGGAGACTCTAAAGAATGTCTTAAACAGCTAACAATTCAGTTATTTTAACACTGCTTGGTGGGAAAACCAGAACAAGCAGAACAGGTAGAACAGCTTGCTTTACAACAGTGAAAAGTACCAGCAAATACTCAACAAACAGTGAAAACAGCAAAAAGAGATTTGCAAATGGTGAAAACTTCAATAAAATATGATTTAAGAGGCGTAGTAAAGCAGATTACACAGCATTTAAATACAGTATTAAATTTGACATCATAGGTTCATAGGTTGGTACTAGGCTATCAGCCCTAGGGCCTATACAAGCCTAGCCATAACAATTCCCTGGCTATTTCTTCACACAATATTTACTTCCCTGGACCCCTGTCTAGCAGGGCAACTGATGTAATCCCCCAGGGTTAATTTCCTATCTCCCATCCAATCATCAAGCTTTCTTTTGAAGAGGGCCAAGGAGGTGCTCTGCTTGACATGTATGGGCTGTCTATTCCAGAGTCTGGGGAGTCTCTGGGTCAGGAGCCTATCCCTCCAGCATGTTTTGTTCATTGTGATGACAATGTTTAGATTCCTGGAGCGTGTGGCTCTGAGGAATAAAAGTGCAGAAATAGTATAAATAAGTAAAAAAAGGCAACTTATGCCTGTTAAACCTGGTGGACTTCTTAGAGAATGCCACGAAAGCCCTCCACAAAAGGGGCGGTAAGTTGTCCTAGTGACATCCAGGTAACCCCAGATACTGGAATCAAATTAGATTATATTCAAAAAGAATTGCGCAAACTGGATCCAAACAAAGCACAGGGAGGAGAAGGAATTAGTAACAATGACCTGAGAACACTTCAGCAAGAACCTGTCTTCAAGGGTAAGGGGAATAGGACAAACCTAGAGTCTTATAGACCCTTAAGTCTACTTTCATGCTGTAGAAAAATAATGGAGAAGCTTATATTGGATAAGTTATTGTCAGAACTGGGTAGGTTGGGACTTGAAGCCATATATCAGCATGCATATGTTGAAAACAGATCTATTACCACCTGTAATGTGATGTTCTATAACAATATTATAATAATAGCTATGAATGAAAAATTGTGCTGTGATGTAATTTATATAGATTTAACTTCAGCATTTGACAGGGTCATACACAAAACACTGATCAATAAATTAGTACAACTAGGTATTGATGTACTGTTGATAAGATGGATAGATGCATAGTTTACAAGTAGGACATGACAAGTATCATAAAGCAGCTGGACAGGTGAAATCCTTGGTTACAGTCAGGGTGTCCCACAGGGGTCTGTCCTAGGCCCTTACTTGTTTAGATTGTTTGCTTCAGACTTAACTTTTTTATTGAGGTATTCTACAGCCTATATGCAAATGACCTGATATTGGGTAAACTGATTACATGTGTTACAGGTAAGGCATGTCTGCAAAATAACTTGACTAAATTGACCATTTGGGCACAGGAGAATAATATGCTGATAAATACATCAAAAACTAATCATTTGAAATTTGGGAGACATAAATTGAAATGTGAATATTTAATATAGCACACAGTAATTGAAACTATAACCCAGCCACTGGGGATGCCCGGATAAATGGGGAGGGTTGCATCAGGAAGGGCATCCGGTGTAAAATTTTGCCACATCATATATGCAGAAAACTGTACAGAAATTCATACCGGATCGGTCGAAGCCCGGGTTAACAACGAATACCACCAGTACTGTTGGCCAACAGGCTGCTGGCGAAAATTGGGCTACTGTTGGCCGAAGGAGGAGAAGAGGTGGAAGGCATGCCCGAAGGCAGGTAAAGGCTAGAACTGTGATAGTGAGGGTCGGAACTTTGAATGTTTGCAGTATGACTTGTATAGGGAGGGAGATAGCTGATATGATGAACCAAAGGGCGGTTGGTATACTGTGTGTGCAACAGACCAGATGGAAGGGGAGCAAGGCTAGGTGTATCGGAGGCGGTTTCAAATTGTTTTATCATTGTGTGGATGGGAGGAGAAATGGCTTAGGCATTATCCTGAAGGAACAGTATGCTAAGAGTGTTTTTGAGGTGAAAAGAGTGTTGGATAGAGTGTTGTTTATGAAGCTGGAAATTGATGGTGTAATGATGAATGTTGTTAGTGCATATGCTCCACAAGTTGGGTGTGCGATGGATGAGAAAGAAACAATTTGGAGTGAGTTGGATGAAGTGGTGATGACTGTACCCAAGGGTGAGAGACTGGTGATTGGAGCAGATTTCAGTGGGCATGTTGGTGAAGGCAACAGAGGGGATGAGGAAGTTATGGGTAGGTATGGTGTTAAGCAAAGGAATGCAGAAGGTCAGATGGTAGTGGATTTTGCAAAAAGGATGGACATGGCTGTGATGAATACGTATTTTAACAAGAGGGAGGAGCACAGGGTGACATACAAGAGTGGAGGAAGATTCACACAGGTGGATTATATCTTATGTAGAAGGGCCAATTTGAAGGAGATTGGAGACTGTAAAGTGGTGGCAGGGGAAAGTGTAGTTAGGCAGCATAGGATGGTGGTTTGTAGGATGACATTGGTGATCAAGAAGAGGAGGATGAGTGTGAGGGCAGCACCAAAGATCAAATGGTGGAAATTGAAAAAGGGTAATTGTGAGGTGATGTTCAGGGAAGAGTTAAGACAGGCACTGGGTGGCAGTGAAGAGTTACAAAATAGCTGAGTAACTACAGCAGAGCTAGTAAGACAGATGGCTAGAAGGGTGCTTGGTGTGACATCTGGAAAGAGGAAGGAGGACAAGGAGACCTGGTGGTAGAATGAAGAAGTACAGGAGAGTATACAGAGAAAGAGGTTGGCGAAAAACAAGTGGGATTGTCAAAGAGATGAAGAAAGTAGGCAAGAGTATAAGGAGATGAGGTGCATGGCAAACAGAGAGGTGGTGAAGGCTAAGGATAAGGCGTATAAAGAGTTGTATGAAAGGTTGGACACTAAGGAGGGAGAAAATTACCTGTACCGATTGGCTAGACAGAGGGACCGAACTAGTAAAGATGTGCAGCAGGTAAGGATGATAAAGGATAATGAGGGAAACATACTCACAAGTGAGGAGAGTGTGTTGAGCAGATGGAAAGAGTACTTTGAGGGGTTGATGAATGAAGAGAATGAGAGGGAGAGAAGGTTGGATGATGTGCGGATAGTGAATCATGAAGTGCAGTGGATTAGCAAGGAGGAAGTAAGGATAGCTATGAAGAGGATGAAGAACAGAAAGGCTGTTGGTCCAGTTTACATACCTGTGGAAGCATGGAGGTGTTTAGGTGAAATGGCAGTGGAGTTTTTAACTAGATTGTTTAATGAAATCTTGGAAAGTGAGAGGATGCCTGAGGAATGGAGAAAAAGTGTTTTGATACCGATTTTTTAAGAATAAGGGTGATGTGCAGAGCTGTAGTAACTACAGAGGAATTAAACTGATCAGTCACAGCATGAAGTTATGGGAAAGAGTAGCGGAAGCTAGGTTAAGAAAGGAGGTGATGACTAATGATCAGCAGTATGGTTTCATGCTGGGAAAGAGCACTACAGATGCGATGTTTGCTCTGAGAGTGTTGATGGAGAAGTACAGAGAAGGTCAGAAGGAGTTGTATTGTGTCTTTGTGGATTTAGAGAAAGCATAAGACAGAATGCCTACAGAAGAGTTGTGGTATTGTATGAGGAAGTCAGGAGTGTCAGAGAAGTATGTAAGAGTGGTACAGGATATGTACGAGGGTAGTGTGACAGCGGTAAAGTCTGCCATGGGAGTGATGGATGCATTTAAGGTGGAGGTGGGATTACATGAAGGATCAGCTCTGAGCTCTTTCTTATTTGCAATGGTGATGGACAGGTTGACAGATGAGATCAGACAGGAGTCCCCGTGGACTATGATGTTTGCAGATGACATTGTGATCTGTAGTGAGAGTAGGGAACAGGTGGAGGAGATCCTGGAGAGGTGGAGATATGTTCTAGAGAGAAGAGGAATGAAGGTCAGCAGGACTAAGACAGAGTATGTGTGTGTGAATGAGAGGGAGGATAGAGGAATGGTGAGGATGCAGGGAGTAGAGGTGGTGAAGGTGAATGAGTTTAAGTACTTGGGATCAACAGTTCAAAGTAATGGTGAGTGTGGAAGAGAGGTGAAGAAGAGATTACAGGCAGGATGGAGTGGGTGGAGAAGAGTGTCAGGAGTGATTTGTGACAGACGAGTACCAGTAAGAGTGAAAGGGAAGGTCTATAAGAGGGTAATGAGACCAGCTATGTTATATGGGTTGGAGACAGTGGCATTGACAAAAAGGCAGGAGTCAGAGCTTGACATGGCAGAGCTGAAGATGTTAAGATTTGCACTGGGTGTGATGAGGATGGACAGGATTAGGAATAACTATATTAGAGGGTCAGCCCGGGTTGGAAAGTTTGGAGACAAAGCCAGAGAGGCAAGATTACGTTGGTTTGGACATGTTTTGAGGAGGGATGCAGAGTATATTGGGAAAAAGATGCTAAGGATGAAGCTGCCAGGTAACAGGAAAAGAGGAAGGCCTAAGATAAGGTTTATGGATGTGGTAAGAGAGGACATGCAGGTGGTTGGTGTGACAGAGCAAGATGCAGAGGACAGAAAGAAATGGAAACAGTTGATCTGCTGTGGTGACCCCTAATGGGAGCAGCCGAAAGAAGAAGAAGACAGTGATTGAAACTGTAGACTCATTTAAGGACCTGGATATATGGATAGATTCAGTTATGAGTTTTTCTAAACATATCAATCAATTGGTTAATGATAGTTATAGAACTATAGGTTGTATAAAAAGATTTATACAGTCTAGGAAATTAAAAATGATGAAGTAATTATTTGTTAGTTACATTAGACCCAAACTTGAGTATGGAATAACAATATGGAAACCCTATAAGAAAACAAGCTTGAGTAAACTGGAAAGAGTACAGCAGAAATATACCAAGGGTATCCATGGATGTGAACATTTAAGTTATTATAAAAGACTAAAATATCTGAACTTGTACAGTGTCTCTTATAGATATCTAAGAGGAGATCTTATTCAGGTACATAGGAGACATCCACCTCTGGGAATGTTTGGGGCTATCAAAAAGTACTAGAGAATCATCAGATAACCTATGTAGAAGATTATGGTATTGAAGTGCCTGAAAAACACTGGAAATGTGAGCCACAAAGCATCGTAGAAAATGATGAAGTTTTCATCACATGGGATTACCCATTACCAACAGTTCAAAAGATAGATGCTAGAAAACTGGAAGTGGTCTGTGAAAAGAAGACAAAAGTAGCATTGATCATTGAAATCGCCACACCCATTGACATCAGTGTCTTGCATACAGAAAGACACACATTCATAAAATACCTCGATCTGCAGGTAGAAATGAGAGCAATGTGGAAGAAAGATACCCAGACAGTTCCAGTAGTAGTTGTAGGTGCAACAGGTGTTATAAAAAAGAATTTACAATCCTATTTAGATAATGTTGGCAATACACATAACCCCATACGAATTGCAGAAGGAGTCATTGCTGGGCACATAGCAGGTGCTGCGAGTTGCACTTTTGGCTGACATCAAAGATTAAAACAATACCAATTTCATGAACTTTAATCATACTTTGACCTAGGATTGGGGTCCATTCCTGTCATGGTATTATAAATCCAAAAGACTTGGAGAAATTAAAAAAGGCAGAATAGATTCTACAGGAATGAGAAGTATACTAATTGGTTTTCTGACAGAGTAGCTGATACACTGAACAGACTATCAAGTTACGTAAGTACTAGTTTAGATATTTTTAAGAACAACCTAGATATTATTATGGGGACAGGTGTTTTGGTATACTGGCAAGCTAGAAGGGCATTAATGCCCATGCTTGAAATATTTGTATGTATGTTCGTATGTATATTTGTCCATTCACTAACCATTCCCTTTCATACCCTGCATGCTCTACAGAAAGTAATGAATTATCTGACATATATAACACACCGAGCACTGCTATATTGTGCTTTATGTGCACTGCCTTTGGGGTGCACTTTTGTGAAGCTGTCACTTGAATATATCTTTTCCAATGCATGCATTGTACTTGGTTACTGTTTGTCTGTTTTTGCTCACAAATGCTGGTATTAAATAAAAGCTGTGCTTACCAGGGTTACATGCCTCGTAAACCTTCCTTAGAAGTTCAGTGCACTTCTCTTTGGGTAACACATGGATAACTCGTGCTAAGATGTACAGATCTGCTGATGGAATGGGATCCTGAAAAAAGTCTCCTGCAAACAAAACAAAGCATTACTGACAACGTGACACAATGCAACAGTCCAAATACCACAACACTGAAAATGTGTACTTTTTGAATTATAATTTTACTGTCACAGACATCTATGTTTTCCATATCAATAAATGACATTTTAGTAAGATGTACTTTACAGTGAATACTTGCAAACTTAGACCATAATCTATTATTTGATTGTTACAACTGATTTGATTTGATTCTATATCAAGTTTCTTTTTGTTGCATTTATATATTATGTACAAGCAAAATACAATCAAATGTCCAAGTCAGAGCAAACACTACAAAACCTTATTACAGTCTATGCATACAATAAATGAAAACAATAACTGATGGCTGCTTTATTACATAACAGACAGACCATTAACATTTAGTATTACGTTCACCTTAACATTTCCAGCTTTAATGACAGTTTGCATTATTAAGTGCTATTTAATGCAGAGGGATATTGGTGGGTAATAACATTAATTTAATTAACTTAACCAGTGAGTTGCTACCCATGACAGAAAAGCATATGAGGCTGACTATATAATACACAATTTATTTGTCATTTGTTAGTCAGGTTAGGGAATTAGTTAAAAGGCCCTTTTCAGCCACGATTAAGGCTAAAGGTACAAGGTAGGATGCATAGTGCATAGGAACATTCTTAGACAAGCAATGTATAGAGTGAAAAACTCATGGAGCAATAAAATATGCAAATCAGGGGATCATGAAAAAAATAGTAACGGACAAAATTTACTGGTAAAGACGTCAGTCTCTCCCCATGTCCAGGTCATGTGGTACATCTGGCAATGATCACTTTTTAGTGCCTATTGTTTTTGTAGCAGTTATGGGGTTTATGGGATTTTGTTGGTAGCCCAAAGCCAACCCTCTTCAAAGGGTGCACCACAGATTTGCATGCACACACTCACACCTAGGGCCAATTTAGAGTGTCCTGTCCACCTACTGTATGTCTTTAGAATGTGAGAGGAAACTGGAGCACCTAGAGGAAACCCATCTGAATTCAGGAAGGACTTTTAGACTCCCCACATAAGGCACCCCAGCCAAGAATAACCCAGCCAAGAATCGAAGCAGATGAATCTCTTGCTGTCAGGCAAAAATGCTACCTGCTACACCACTGTGACACCAAAAGACATCAATAGTTACAAAAAAAAATCCTTTCGTTAAAAATATGACATATTGTCCTTTTTAGCTTGAAGGCTAAGGACACTAAGTTTATTTACCAGGCCTTATTGGTGGACTGCCAAGATGGCTGTGCACTGATCAAAAGCTTTATTTCAGCTCTCCCAGTGTGAAAAAAGAAACTGAGAGATAAGGGCCAGTAACTACAGTAACTATGCCAGTTTTAGTAAATTCAGTTACTAGCTAGTACATGCATTGCTTGGATGCCAGTGAAGAAGCAAGTAAAGTAAATACAATTGCTCGTAGCTGCGCACCACGCTAACCAGCGCAACATCTTTGTGCATAGTTGTGCACCACGATAACCAGTGCAACGTCGGGCAACGTTGGGCAAAGTTGGTTAAACACACTCACACCTGCTTTGCTGTTCCTTAACCAGTCAGGTCTGCCCAGTAGGAAAATAAAAAGCAGTGACAGGGCTCGAACTCAGGATACTGTGCACTATAGTCACAGTACTTAACTACTAAGCCATGACAGCATTTCACAAGCATGCACTTTCAACAGACACATATCTATCAAAGAAATTTTAAACGTTGCCAACGTCAGCTAAGCAGACGTGCCCACAGCTGAGCTTTTTTAAAACTGGCCAATCACAAATAAGTGCGGGAAATGAGGCATATTTAAGCTCCACATGTAGGATTACTTGCTATAACTGGTTGTGGCTTCCTTCTGCAGTCAGCATGGCTGGTGTTGTTGAAGGCACTCGATTTACAGCGCAAAGCTAGGGAATCCAGGAGTCCAAAATTATGGTTTAACAAAAACAAAGACAGTAAGTTCACCAAAATCGGCTTCTTTAAATGCAATAAATCCACGAGCTGGTATGGGTCCAAAATCGATCTCTCTTTAATAAACAGATAACAGAAGTAAAAACAAAGTCAAATAAAAGTCCCTTAAGTTCACAAGATAAGCGCTTTCAATAAAAATCTTCTTCAGATTGTGATCTAGAGATGGGACTAACTTCCATTTTTAAGTGATATGCCTCTATATTACTGTCCAATCCATACACAGAAAAGGTAGTTTTCAGCCAATCCATAATGGTATTTCTCTACCTTATTTGCATACACGGATTCATACACTTCCATTTCCCGCCTTTTTGATTGCAATTCATAGTATGCAAATTAGGCTGCATACTCATCCAATCAGAAGTGTTAAAATAGTAAACTAGTGAATGGTAATGACTTGTTAATCTTGTTTACTTCTAAACATTGTTTAGAGACTCTTCCCTTCATAAAAATGTCTCCATGCACCAAATTACTTAAAAAGTCTTTAAAACAACATATACAAAAAGAACGGCTTAAGACCAATCCATTTAAATTATCTTTCAGCTCATTTCCATACGCGAAGCCGATCGTTTCCATTTGCACTTTTTCAGACACACATCAGTAGTCTACAAATTAGGCTTTATATTTAATCAGCAATACAAAATATCATACTTATGTAAGCTGGAAGTAACAAAGAATGGATATATCTGTTTATGTATTGTACCGACATCATAACAGGAAGAAACCAAACTGCCTTCGCTATCCTATAATTCTATAATCCTGTGATCTATAAAGGCCCATCATTTGTTCATACTTGGTAGCATTGTTGGAAAAGATGATATTACTTGGTGTTTAAAAGCACCATTTGTGGCTGATAACAGTTTATCAGAGTAACCAAATTGCTATGATTTTAATATGATTAAAAATATAGGTAACTTATAAATGCATCTGTTTATATCAAGGCAGTGTCACCTTTTACAAGGCCAACGGCCATACATTGTCATAATTAAAGGATCATTCATAAACATGTCTGTTTATATCAAAATAGCTTCACTCCCTATAGAGGCTTCTCAACATTTCCGTTTTAATACATTAAATTTCTTCTGTTTGCTACACACGAATACAATTCTATTCCAGAAATGTGAGTCAATAATCATTAAAGTAAGCAGACTGCTATAATATTACTGTAGTTGGATAATTAATGAACATATCTGTTCATATCAGGACAGTTTTCCTCTTTATGAGAACTTCTTAACATTTTCTATAGTTGAATGATTAATGAACGTATCCGTTTATTCATAAGAACTTCTTAAAATTTTTCTTTTATAAGTACATATCAGCAATTATCTATAGTATAATCAATGCTATTGCATGAAGCTAGGAAACGTCAAACCAAAATTTCCTTTGATATTGACTTAATAATAATGATGATCCTCATTTAATATTAACAATTCAGTATGCATTCTTATAACGCATTTCTTGGTGCATACGTCCTTTCTTTATATTCGGTCTCTTGAGTTTCAAAACTGGTTTTAGAGGAACGATACTATTTAAACCTGGGGGTTGATCAGCCCTCAGATTAATTGCCCATTTAGTTTCTCTTAACTCATTTAGATTTTCAATATCACCTTTCCTTGGTTCGATAAAAATATTTTCAATCAATTTTCAAACCACAAGGGCGGGAGACTTAAACCTTGACACGGTTATAAATAGAATGTGCTGGAGGGACAGATTCATCACCCAGAGACTCCCTATGCTGTGGAACAAAATCCCGGTACATGTGAGGCAGAGCACCTCGCTGGCCTTGTTCAAGAGGAATCTTGACCAATGGATGGGAGATCACAGATATACCCCAGGGATTACTTCAGTGTCACTGCTTGACAGAGGCACAGCAAAATGATAGGCATAGTTTTTATTCAAACTAAAGGGGTGGCAAAAGCCACATAACTATGGGCTAGGCTTATAAATGCCCTTGGGCAGATAGCCTAGTATGAACCTATGAACCTATGAACCTATTTGTACATAAATGTGTGTCCTCTATTCATGTCAACATGACAGGCTAGTGCATTGTGCATGTCTTTATTAATGATATCACTTTGATGTCTTTGTATTCTTTTTTTGAACAACTGATTAGTTTTGCCTATGTAAAAAGATGAACAATTTTTACAAGTTGCCAAATAAATGACATTACAGGTTTTACAAGTCGCCTTAACATTAAAGGTTTACTCTTTATCAGTGACAGGATGCACAGACTGATTGCTGATGTCTATCAGTGTACAAATGTTGCAATTGCCACACATAAAGGTGCCTTTACGTCCCTTTATTGGGTTATTATTTTGTGTGTTGGTGCATAAAAGCATTTTTATATTATTTTTGTTCTTATAACAGAACTGTGGTCTTTACCCAACAATATATTTTATCGGGTTCATGTCTATAGATCGACAACTTACTATATCGACATCCACGTCACCAACATCTGAAATAATCGACACCGCAACTCACGGACATTTAACAGGTAAGAGAATTAAATTTCGCTAATCATGACTACCATGTTTTAGTAAGAATGGCAGTGTTATGCATGTGTGGTAGGCATGATTAGCGAAATTTAATTCTCTTACCTGTTAAATGTCCGTGAGCTGCGGTGTCGATTCTTTCAGATGTCGGTGACGTGGATGTCGATATAGTAAGTTGTCGATCTATAGACATGAACCCATTTTATCTGCGGGTCCTGGGTTAAAACAGGCCAAAACTGATTTATCACTCTCAAAATTTGTGAATTATCAGTACTGTAAGTCACAGAGAACCTGATATTATCATTTACTTGTTTGGCTATATTGCGCCGTTCTATATTCTGAGGGTGTAGATCCTGGTCTTTGTACCCTCTTTCTTTGAGATTCTCCTGTAAGAATTTTACTTCTCTACTTCGTGCTGATTCCCGATTGCAATGTTTATAATCCTATTTGTCTCATTGGCAATATGTCTCAGATGCATAGCACTTTTTAATAGGTAGTGATTTCTCCATGTACTCTTTCTATGCAAGTCAAAGTCCAAAGTACCCGATTCATTGAAGCTGACACTAACATCCAAAACAATCCGATCTGAAGGTCAAATAAAAAGTGGTCATATCAAGATATTTATTAAATCGTCTAAATTGTTCCTCATCACCTTTCCATAAGATAAACCAATCATCAACAAAACGTCCATAATACAAAATATTATTCTGCCAAGGATTATTGATGTTTAATACAAATTGTTGTTCCCATTCAACAAGAACTAAATTGGAATAACTATTCACACAGGGGGTGCCCATGGCTACCCCCCACTTCTGTAAATAGATTTTTTTTCTCCATATACAAAATAGTTTTTCTCCAAAATCAATTCTAACAGGTCACAGATAAGCCGAGTTTCAGCTGTAGTTTTCTTAGTTGACATCACCCTTCTGATGGAATCGATTCCAATGTCATTTGGAATAGTAGTGAAAAGATTATTAACATCCAAAGTTGTTAACAGGAGATCACCTTCATTTACTATATTTTCCATAGATCTATTTAATTTGTTTAGGAAGTCATCTGTGTCTCTTAATACTGTTGTATATGAGTTTAGAAGTTCTCTTAATTCCTTTTCCACATACAATGATAAATTCTCTGTGGCCCATCCTTGGCCTGAAACTATTGGACTTAATAGAAGATCCTTCATATCTTTATGTATCTTTGGAAGTCCATTTATACATGGAACGGTGGGTTTAAGAACATCCATAAAATCAAAAAGATCCTTATCAATTTGTCTTTGTAAAACCATATCATTTAAACAAGAGCTATTTTTTTTTCATAGCTAGAGTTATTTCTGAAGGTGGAACTTCAATATATGTTTTGGAATCTTGCAACATCCTCTTCATCTTGTTGGCATACCATGCCATGTCCATCATAACTATGGCTCCCCCTTTGTAAGCTGGTCTCAAAGTAACATCATGGTTTCGTTGCAAGTTGAGTATTGCTTCCTTTTCTTCAGAGATAATATTTCTATAGTGTTTGATACTAGGGCCCATTCTTAACTTTGCAACCTCATTCATACAAAGCCTAGTAAATAGCTTTACAGCTGGATGACTAACTGGAACAAAAGTACTAGGTTTCTTTAACTTATTACTCTGTTCCTGTTTGGTGCCAAAAATATTCTTTAAAGCCACATATCGTCTAAAGCATTTCAAATCAATTACAAATTCATCTAGATCCGATCTTAATGATGGAATGAGGGATAGTCCTTTTTGTAATATAGAAAACTCAGCTGATGTAATGACATGTTTAGAAATATTTATTATCAATGATCTTTCTCCATATGAGGCTTCTTCCTTTTCCTGTCTTGACTCTGTGATATGTAACCCTTGAATTGGTTCTGCTTCAAAAAAATTGGCAAAGATGCATTTGTTTTTACTTTTGTTATCTGTTTATTAAAGAGAGATCGATTATGGACCCATACTAGCTCGTGGATTTATTGCATTTAAAGAAGCTGATTTTGGTGAACTTACTACCTTTGTTTTTGTTTTACACTTTTGAGACAGTTCACCACAGCGTTGGGGGAATTTTTGTTTTTATTACAAAATTATGGTTTGGCTCCTCATCAACAAACATGAGGAATGACTCCTGCAGGGCCAGTACCATGGTACCCAATATAAAACGGAGGCCTGGAACAGTCTTGCTCGTGATCTCACCAGTGCCACTGGTGTTCCTCAGACTGGTGAGCAGGTCAGGCACCATTATTCTGACCTGAAGCTGTGTAGGGGGGATGAACTGGACCGGTGGATCCAGGAATCCCATACAATGCCTAATGCCCCAGTACTGAGTAAGTAACCATTGTATTAAGTAGTTAAGAATTGCTCTGCTTGTCTATACTATGGTGTAGAGGTTAGAGACTGCATTTACTTCACAGCTGCAGGTGACCGGGCTATGAACCTGCAAGCCCATGAAGATAGGCTGCAAAGGCTGCGTCATGAGGCAGGTTAGTAATTATTCTGCATGTACTGTTATATAAAATAAATGAGAGAGCCTGCAAAAAGTCTTTTAACCCAATAAATAAAGGTGTAATAATCCTTTAATAAATGTATGATTCATTGAGTGTGTCTGTGTCATTTTCTTTGATATGCTGTTGTACTGTTGCATTCTACAAATAGTACTGTTGTATTAATCAGTGTCAACCCACACTTGGGTAGGCCCATATAACATGGATGAAGGGAGTGCCAGTAGCTTGTATGCATATGTACAGTCCTCAACTGTTGGTTCATGCCCAGCATGTACAGGTTAATCTGTTACATGAGTAGCTTGGTATTGTGTTCCCCAGAAATGTCAGTGTGCTGCCAGAAATGTAGGGAGCTGTTAACATATAACTGATACTTTCACCTGAACATATCTAGATAATTATATGAAAGTAGAGCTGTCAATGTACCATCTCAGCAGTAGTGTGTGTGTGAGCAACTCTAAAAATATGTTGCAGTAACATCTGCATCTTGGACAGTTTGTATGTAAGGTACAGCTCATGTATATAATGATCTAGCAAAATCCAACTGCACAATATCAGGACATTGGGTAGTGTAATAATACATGTAAGGGACATATAACTGCAGTTAATAGGAATGTAGTGAAAACTAGAAGGATATATAAGTTGTTAATTGAGCTATCCTTTTCCACCCTACTGTATGTGCATAAAAAATGCAATTCCACACCTCAATCGGTATGTCTAATCTCAAAATATTTGTTGGGACATATGTACTATTGGTTTATAAATATTTGCATTTATTTCTATGCATTTGCCCTGTTAAAATACCACAATATTGGTGGCCTGTTGCCATCAATTCAACCTGCATGCTGTTGTAATGTCCACTATTGTTCTGTATATGCATGTGTCATGCTTGCTTTTCAACTGTTGAAAATCTGGTGTGTTGGGTTAATGGGAATACTTCTGCATGCTGTTATAACTAATTGGCAATGCTGTTGACTGTTACTAACCCATATCTTTATTAAACTCTCCAAAACATAGTTAGTATGGGAAGGCCGGTCCAAGCAGACCCACCTGTCCCACATCAGCTGGCCATGGCATCTAGCACCAGCAGATCTGGTGCCCAGCCTGGGACCTCCTCCTCCATTGGCCCTGTGCCACCTTTGGGTGGAAGCACTGCAGGGGATGGGGCTCAGACCCCCTGTGCAAGTGTGGGCGGAAAGGCACCTATCACCCTTCATACGGTCCAGGCTGTGGTGCGTAGAGAGATTGAATGTTCTGTTGCAGAACCTCTACGCCAGCTTGAGGCCCGAGTGGCAAAACTCCTGGGTCAGCCTGCCTCTCCTACACAGCCCCCAGCACAGCCACCTTCTGAGCCATGAAGGTGTAGTGGTGACTGCCCATGGGTGGGGACCTCAGTCCCACTGTTTCTATCTGGGGGCTCATGGGCTTGTGATTTCCAAACATCCCTCCCCATCAAAGCTGTTTACCCACCATGTGTCATATACCGCCCCTGTATGCGTCTTGTTTGTCTTGTCTGTTTACCTCCCCAACCTACCTCCCCAAATATACCTACTTCCCCTACCCCACATTCCACTCTCACCTGAAAAAAAAAAGGGCAATCTGCTCCCAAAAAAAAAAAAGTTATGCCCCATACATTGATGCCCAATTTGCCCACATGTCAACTGGACACATGAAATAATATTTAATTGGCATTACAACATGCTTTGTTGTCCTCACCCCTCTCTCAGGGTTTGAAGGGTTCATATCTACCTACAAATTTATTGCATATGCACAGCTGTTGTTGTTGAAGAAATGGGCAGCTATGGATCTTCCCTACACCCGTCCTGCACATCCCAAGCTATTTTGCGTACTGTATTTCCCTCTTTGTGCCCCTTTTTCACCACTTTCCTATCTCCCCATTTTTCTTTTCTTTCAAAGAAATTAGCACGGGAGTGAGCGGGAGTAAGCACTATTAAACAGTAGTGAGTGGGTTTGCCGTGAGTTTGAGCTTTATTTGCGCTTGGCTAAGCAATACACAGCATTGCGCAAACCTGCTTAAAACTGCTTAAAAGTGCCTTAGTCACTCTGTATGTGAGGGCCCTTGTTCTGCTCAGGAACAAAATAAAACACCTCTGTAAGACTCGATCCCCGGACCCTGCACACGCTACACAACATGAAGTTCCACTAAGCCATGATAGATATACATCAAGTTGGTGCTTAAATAATTATATCATGCATCAGAATGAGTGAGTGTAAAGGAAAATTTGGAATACCATACCACACAACTTGTTCTGTGGATGTTGACCAGCAGTTGTTGTGGGATTGCATTACATGACTGTGATAAGAGAAGCAGCCATTCTAGCATGAAATAATGTTACACCATCACCTTACAACCCCACACAGTATCACAGCAGGACAAACACTGGCATATCTGTTTAGGGCAGAGGGCATACCTCTCAACTGTCCCTAATTTTCAGGGACGTCCCTGATTTTGACCCATATTTTAGCTCTGTATCCCTCCTAAAATTACTGACTTTGGGCAGAAAGGTGGTGAAATACACTTAATGAATAATGACAATAATTAGGAGTTAGACACTTCTTTTAAAACAGAAAAGGTGTATTCATTCATATGTTCTGATTCTCTCATTGTTTCAACTTAATGGCACTAATATTTTAAAGGTGTCTCTGATTGTCCCTGAGTATTTCTTGACTTTTCTCTGATTCTGTTCAAATATGTACCTGATTGGTTGAGAGGTCTGGAAGATGCATAAACACAGAGGCATATTAGCCTTTCTTCTGTTACACACTGTGCAAATAGCTTTGGAAGGAGTTTCTGAAGCATACCCTTATGTAGGAATACAACATTGAAATACAAATGGATGTAGCCATGTACTGGCAGCAAGCAACTATAAGAATGCCATTGCTCTATTGCTGAAAAGACCTGTGTGGTGCACAGACAAAAAATAACAGGCTATTCTCTGGCTATCATGTACATTATATAAACATGGGTGTGACAGAACAACACATGCATTATAGTCATATTAAAGTGTAGCTTAGCACTGGCAACTGCTGTAGCAGTCTAGTAAGCTTTTCTAGCATCTGTTGCCATATATACCCCCCTAATGTTAGTCTGTGTTCATATGTGATACCTGTTTGTGTTGCAGCAAGGCCCAACAGTTCAGCTGTGAGGTCCAGAGACTTACAACAGTGTGGACCATGTGTGTGTATGCCACACACATACATAGAAATACATATGTGTCATATATATTCACATCTGTATATGTGCATAGAGCAGGGGACATATTGCAACTGTTTGCGAATGGGGTAGATATATATGTTGATGAAGGTTAGTATGCGCATATTTGTATGTAGGTTTTAGTGTGTGACAAACAAGACAGCATACATTGCTGGTATATGACATGTGGTGGTTAAACACTGTGGTGGTTCGTTCAGTTTGCAATGTTGAAACCAGTAAGGCCTGCTAAAGCTACCTGGGCTGTGAACACCTTCAATGCATTTATCCCAAGACTGTGTGATGTTATTACATTACTGTACACCTTACATCCTTTGTATAATTGATATTCTCACTATGAAAGGTGAAATGCATATGTGTTATTGTATAGATATATATATATATATATATATATATATATATATATATATATATATATATATATATATGTGTGTGTGTGTGTGTGTGTGTGTATATATATATATATATATATATATATATATATATATATATGTGTGTGTGTGTGTATATATATATATATATATATATATATATATATATATATATATATACATATACATACATAGATTCTCTGTACTGTTGACTGACTGTGATGGTCAATATTTTTGTGAATATGTCAAAGATATGTATCTGTGGGATAGCTTACTGGGAAACTGTTTATTTTATGGTATTCTGGGTCCTTGCTTTGATCCTAGTAAAAGCTGTGTATTCTGTTGCTAGGCAGAACAAGTGCTATTGCATACAGTGTGATTAAGTCCCATGGTTTTAACTAGGGTGTGTCTTTGGAGGCTAAAGCACTACATCTATGATTACTGATTGGTACCGATGTTGAATGCAAATCCTGTGTGTACTGTAGTACTAACTGAAGCTCTGGGCCTGTACAGCAAAGTATGGTGTATGTTCACATTGCTTGCATCCACTGTTTTGTGCGGTCCCTGTATTCATCGCAGATTACATTTCTCAAGATTAAAGTTGTGTAAGTACTGACACACAGTACTGTATAGTACACACTGAAAGCTTTTCTGGGTTGTCATACCTTTGTGTCCTGTAATTATGTCTGACGTGTGTGTGGGTATGTCTGTAACATGTCCTTTGACATATGTGTGGTAAAACATATAACTGTGTATCTAGCAACATTCATAGTGTACTACAGCAGTATGTGACCTATATTCCCAATTGTGCACATATTTTGGCCATGGGTTTGGCATTAACAAGTTGTGTGGTATAATATTAATACATTTACTGGACCTTACACTGATTGTGATAGATGATAATTTTCTTTACACATCAGCTTGATGTATATCTGCTGTGGCTAGGTGGTGCATCGTGTTGCATACAGTGTGCCAGGTACTCTTGTATAGTCTTATATAGTGATTTTATTTTGTTGCTGTGCAGAACATGGTTCATTGGATAGAGAGTGAGCAAGGCACTTTCAAGCAGTTGTGGGGTGAGCAGTGATAAGCGGCAGTTACAGTGTTTCACTCTCGGTTAGCTTATTGGTTGCTATATATGGCAGTTCAGTGATATCTGTACTGTATAATGTTAAATGTGTCATATGACTTGCTCAGACATATTTTTGTATTTATGTCTTCCAGGGATCATGGCCCACCACAGGAACCCAAGCTGCAATAGGGCTGAAGATTATATCATCACTAGCAGTATGATTCAGCACTACCGTGTACTGTTTTCACAAACCAACCAGGACCAGCAGGAGTGTACTGCAATGTGGCAAGATCTTGTCTGCAGGGTCAATGAGGTAGGCCTGCATAACCGCAGATATGAGCAGGTACGCCACCACTGCAGTGATCTTCTCTGACATGTCCGTCAGCATGCCACTGATGTGCATACGGAACAGCTTGCAACAGGGGGTGATGTTAGGATCCACCCCCCCTCACCAGAGTGGAGGAGCTGCTCATGAGCCTGGTGCACCTGCCCAACAAGAACAGCAGCAGACATACACCATGATGGAGGTTGGAGCCACCCAGCAAGCACACCTGGACCATGCAGGTAACATGGCATATCTGTAGACTACTGTTATCTGTATTGGTAGATCATGCATATGTGAGATGTGGAATGTGTCATTTAAAGATGTGGAGCCTGTTGTTGTGCAATACTGATCATTTGGAACATAATCTGTAGCCCTATGAATGTAAACTGTTGTTGTACTGTAAGATTGCAAACACACAGTAGCAATGCCACAGTTGTGGCCACTGACAAACTGTCTCATCTCTATGTAGGTACCTCTGGGGTGACGTCAAGTCAGCAGACAGATGCTGGTGAGTGTATTCTACATTTATTATTGGAAATAAAAAGTGCATGTCATAGTTAAGGTTTAGGCCATGTACACATGTAACACACCTACCCATAATGCATGCTGTGAATGTTTGGTGTAAGAGCATGCACATCTCACTAATGTGATTAGCAGCCTCAAACACATGCAATACCTTGACCATCTCAAACAAATGTGGCCAGACTGTAGTGACCATTGGATAGGCACAGTTGATACTCAACATGCACATAACATACACATCTATGTCAAACACAGAGCATTTTAACATGCAACACATAAAGGATTCCCAAACCCTCTGTAAAGACACACTCCAGTATCCAAAATCTCATCCACACATTACACATAATATACCTGAGGGGTAGAGGCCTATCTTGGGGCATTTAAACACTCTGCAACACACTACACATTCATGTCAGGGAATGATCCTTATTGACCTCCTTACAAACTCACGTAACAGCTGGTTTTGAAATGGTGAATTTAGCCAAGGTACTACAGTTCCGGCACAGCACGATCTGTGCTGGTTTGTGAAACATTTGTAGCCTTGAGTGATCACCTGATGCTTCATGATGATGGCCTATGGCACTATACCCCATCCAGTTATTGTAACCACAGTACTACACATAGCTGTCATTGCTACACACCATATTGATGCGCGTGTGTGCACACAGATGCACCTCTAAACAGTATGCATGCCAATCAGCATTTGCACAACTGACACATATATGTCTTGTAATGCTATTGAGTGGCTAGGTCATATGACACATATTGGGTATGTGTAGTGTTTAAATATGCAGTTGTGTTTTAGCATGCCATGCCATGGATGAGACTGGCATGTCCACAATATGATCTACACTCACCATAAGTACCGTACATTGGGTATGTGGCCGAATGGTATTCCATCAATTATCCATGCACCACTGATGATATTATGTGAATACTCATCATGCATGTGCTAAAAACGTGTCCACAATTATTTACTAAAGACACAGAGGCTGTAATTAGCATTGGATACCTATCTGACACACACATACACATCCAGCAATGGTATGTACACCTGTGAGTTATAGTGCACAGTACATCACAGGGTTATGAATACTTGCACAGCAATGTTGTGTCCATGTATGCATTGTGTTCCAGGGGGACGGTCATCACTGAATAACAAAACACATGCATCAAAGCCATGTATACTGTTAGTAACGTGGATTGACTACACTTGCACTGCATGCTGTTGAGCAACACATGTCCTGCATGCTGACAGGTGTGATATGACTGTTTTGCTTGTAATACTGTACTCCATCATCACCTGCTATTGTGTATGTTCTGTGATTGCTGGTGTTGTGTGTGTCTGCTTTTGGGAGTGCAGTTTTGTGTTTGTGCATGTGTGCATATCTGCATGTCTGCATGTGTGCATGTGGTCTGAAGTCATGTTCAGGTCTTAAAATGTATTTTCTGTTTTCCTCTCACAGGTGGCGAGGTGCGGTTGGTTCAGTACAGCAGGGAACCTGATGTCACTGACACAGACAGTGATCATGAGGATAGGTGTGTTTCAGCATAGGCAGGTTTATCAGGGTCTGTTGCTGGGCCAACAATTGACAGTACACAAGTCTCCACCCCATCCATGCACACAGTCATAGTGCCTGTACATCTATCATCACCATTGCCCTTAGCTGAAGGACAGTGTACGGTTGGCACTGGCCAGGACAGTGTGGTATCTATGGCACATGTATCAGGACACAGCAGCCATAGCCAGATGTCTGGAATGGTACCACATAGGCATATGCTCAGGGGTTCTCCTCAGAGCACTGCTGGGCATGATGCCCCTGGCAGACGTGATACACCTCTTTCTACCACATGCATGTTCCAGGCTGTCATGGAGGCACAGACACAAATGGAGAGGTACACCAGACAGGGGCTAAGGGCACAGAGGGCTCATTACACCTCTGTAAATGACAGTATCCATGACCTAGCAGGTGCCATACGTTACTACACTGAGGTCATTGATAGACGTTGGGGTGAGACATTGGATGTCCTCCACAATGTCATGTCCATGTGTCAGGACAGTGCGGGATGGTTGAGACATCGACGTGGGCATATGCCAAAAACATCACCAGCTGGAGGTCACTGTGGACATCCAGCAAGTCACAGCCACTCCTGTAATGTCAGTACCAGCCTCAGCAATGTTGGGGGGCTGTACATAGACCGTCCTAGCAGACCACATGCACGTGGCTTTGGCCAGTCCCAGCAGGGACCTGGATCCAGTGGACATTTGTCAACCTCTGAGGATAGTACCCAATCTGGATTAGTACCTGATACTGTCTGTAGCACCCCTGCCAGGTACAGGTTCCATATCTATGGCCAGAGATGGTGATCTGTAAAGCCTGCCAGGTACAGTCTGCAGCTGTCTCACAAATCCCAGTATATGGCAGCCACATGGTGGAACTGTGTACATGCAGACACACACATAAACCAGAAACCTAAGGCAAACACATACCCACACACATGACATCAACATTGGCCTATAACAGTACTCATGGCCCTCACACACACACTCACACACACCTGTCGATTGTATGGCTCAGTGTATGCCTCTAGAAAACCAACAACACACCCTGTGCATATGATGAAACCTGTGCCACCTCCTGTCATCTGTAACATTGATGCAGGAACAGGGTAACATGGTGCTGATGCACAGGGTGACTTTAATAAAGTCAAACCATCACCACCACAAATTGAAACTTCAGAACCTTCAAACCACAACAGCTCACAGCTCCAAATCAGGTGAGACCAAAGGAGTTGCAAATACATATCAAACTTTGTTAGGGAGGGTGGCCTAATGGTTAATGTGCTTGTCTTACAAACACTAGGTGCAGGGTTTGAGTCTCACAAAGGATAATTGGCTAGACTTAAAATGGCTCGCAAGGGCAGTTAGCTTAGTACTAATCTATGAACCTATGGTAAAGGTTAACTGTTACCAATAAAGTTTGGCATTTATTTGCAACTCCTTTTGTCTCACCTGATTTGGAGCTGTGAGCTGTTGTGGTTTGAAGGTTCTGACTTTAATAAAGTATAGTAATGGTTGGATGTGTAGCATGTTGTCAGCAGTAAAGTGTAATGATATCCTTGAAGGTGTAGCTGAGCAGGCATGATGCAATAAAGCTGTAATTAGCAATGTTGTATTGTTTTCACCAGTGTTTATTCCAGTTGTGTTTTGTTTGCCCATGTAACACTTGGCTGATGTGTGTAGTTGTGTCAGCATGCATTATACAGTGGACAGTAAGTGTGGGGTGTGTGCAACACAGGTTTGCAGGTGTCCATTTGTGAACATGGCGGAGGTGCACTGTCTGCATGTACATGCATATTGGACACATGGCCAGGGTGACATGCCCTGTATTGGCCAGTGTTAACAATCCATAGTTTCTATTGCTAGCCAGTATGCATTGTACTACACACATTTTGGAACTTGAGTATGCATGTGTATGTATGACACGGGTTGACACTGTGCTGTGGGTGATGCTGTTGTTGCTATCTGTCATTGGTTTGCATTATTAAGGTTAACATTGTCCTAGCTGCATAATCCTTTAGTAATGCACACTGTTCACCTACAGGGTTGCATGGACCGTGCTATCATAAACACAAGAAATTCTCACTTATACAGTAAAAGTGCATTAGTCTCATGGACCCCTGCCATAAACTAAATATATAATAGAAGGTGTGAAGTTGTACCAAAAAGGAGTTACATACCAAGAATGGACAACCTCTGTGGTCAGTATCATTGGAAAAATACAAGCCCTCATTAATCATACAAGGCAAGCTTCAAAATACAAATTGGCAAGGATTCCAAAGACAGCACTAAAGCTTTCTTTAGTGTTGTTTATAATCTAGAGGGGAAAATCTCAGATCGGGTCACAGTTAATGTAAATGGTCACAAAGTACACTTATCTGACTGACATTACCAATATCTTGTCAGACAGTTTGAATGTGGATTTCACCACCCTGTCATTACACAAGGGCCACATTTCCAGACCTGAAGAATATAAAACCTGATGATTCACAGATACTCTAGTTAAAACATCTCTTTACCAAAGTCCAAACCACAGTGGCAATGGTACTGGACAGTGTCCCTGGCTGTGTCATACACAAGCTGACATATGAAGCCACCACTCACCTAAACACTCTGTTCAGATGCAGCCCCTATACAGGTTACATACTTGTGGAATGACGCACAGTAATGGTGTTCACAGTCCACAAGGGTTGAGCTACAACTTCTTCTTCTTCTCCTTTTGGATGCTGCCATTAGGGGTCACCACAGTAGATCATCTGTTTCCATTTCTTCCTACCCTCTGCATCTTGTGCGGTCACACCATCCACCTGCACGTCATCTCTCACCACATCAATAAACCTCATCTTAGGCATTCCTCTTTTCCTGTTACCTGGTGGCTTCATCCTTAGCATCTATTTCACAATATACTCTGCATCCCTCCTCAGCACATGTACAAACCAATGTAATCCTGCCTATCTGGCTTGGTCTACTAACCTTCAAACCTGGGCTGGCCCTCTAATATACTTATTCCTAATCCTGTCCACCCTTGTCACACCCAATGCAAATGTTAACATAAATTGATTAAGGGTAGAACTACAACAGATCCTGGAAACTCTCACACTATAAGCCAGACAAATGTTATCTGGAAGGCTATGGAACACAACATTATGGAACTCATTAACAGAGACATTATGAACCTGCAAACACTGCACCATACCCACTTAGGTTCTCTAAAGGCCAGATCATGGCTCCTACCCCTAGTAGACTTCAAGCCAGTTAACAAGACTATAGGTGAGGGAGGGAAGGTCTACACAGCCAAGCTATAGCTCACCAGCAATTCATACCCATCCCACATTCTGGTATTATACATAACCTCAACAGACTGGCCATAAACAATTGTTAGATGATGGATTGACAACTAACGCACAGATGTAGGACACACGGTAACATTTGCAGCCTCCATGTACAATTCTATGCCAGTAACAAGTGGTATTCACCTGCACTCAGTCCTGGAACCACTCCTGTTTGGCATATAGCTTTCTTAGATACAAGCAAACACAGTAGGGATATGTCTGCCCATGTCTGATGAAAATGCATACTGTGAGCTATGCTTTATTCTCCAGATGACACACACATCCTCCAAAAGGGTATCATAGAGACAGATACCCGGTGTCAAAATCATGCTGTAAAGCTATAAGCCAAAGAAAGCATAGTTATCCACTTTTAGAAAACAAAGTATCCCCTGAGTACCACATAGGTAGTAGCCCCCAAAATGTGGAACAGGTACTAATGTATACATAGAGCCATGTGTTTAGTCATCTCTCCTTTGATAGTCACATTACCAAAGGGTTTTGGAAATCCCTCTGTGGAGCACATAAGCAATAAATGGTTTGCATGCAGATCCACAGAGGTGGTTGCACACCTATAATGATTAGTTATCTTTGCCAGACTTTGCTTGCTTTGGGACAGAATTCAAATATACCTCAAGCATAAACCGTCACTCACACTCTTTAATAGAAACTGTGATGAGTGGATTTGAAACAGAAGACATAGCCCAGGGATCACTGCAGTGGCTAAGCTTGTCACAAGCATACAGAAGTGACCTATTGTCTTGAAAGTGCCAGCATGCTCTGGCAAAGCTAACAGATTCTTTCATGGAAAAAGCAGAATACCCACCTATGAAAAAATTGAGGTCACAAGTATGTATATGACTTTGCCCCACACCTACCTTACATGTGTTATGCACATACAGTTGTCATTGTGATATGTCATACACTAGAAAAATCAAAACCCACTGCACATTGACCAACGGTGACACACACGTGGAACACACACACACAGGTAGCAAGTGCAGGATTCAAACTCCTACCTAACTACATTATGATATTACAACAACATACATTTATATGATGCGCTATACACATTACTGGAATTTCATTTTCCCACAGGTATATTTATAGGGAGGTGACATCATCAGACTTGACAAAGATGAGTATATCACTTTTAAGGGGTGTAAGTAGTCTCCAAAAAGGTTGCTCTCTACCCAGGGAGACACACACACACACACACAAAGCGCAGGATTCAAATCCCTACCTAATTAAGTTATGATACTGCAGCAGTACACATTTAAACAACACACTATACACATTACTGGGATAGCACCTTCCACAGGTATATTTGTAGGAAGGTGACATCATCAGACTTGACAAAGATGAGTATACCACTTTTAAGGGGTGTGAGTAGTCTCCAAAAAGGTTGCTTCCTTCCCAGGAAGACACACACACACAATTGGCAAGTGCCAATATGTAGGATGGTGAAATCATCAAACTTGACAAAGATGAGTATATCACTTTTAAAGGGTGTGAGTAGTCTCCAAAAAGGTTGCTCTCTCCTCAGGGAGAGACAGACACACACATACACAGTTGGCAAGTGCGGGGTTCTTAATCCAAACTAAGTACTATTTTACACTTTAGCAAGCAATATGGAGTTACAGGGTGCAATACAGACATTACTCGCTGACAGTTTGCCCAAAGATTTTTTTCACATTTGCTAACCTCAGCAGGCTTATCATACTAGGTGTATTGTGAGTGTATTGTATGCATAGGCCATGACCATATCATATATGGGTTGATGCACCACATGCTGGCACACACAGGGTCAAACTGGTGGCTAAGCTCTGTCAACCCAATACTGGACAATACAGTCAAAAGGAGTAAGCACAACACCAAAAGTCTCACATAGACCTACAATCTAAGCACCAGCAAAACACACGCATAAATACACATTACCATACTTGGAGAATACAAATACTAACCTGAAAAAGAGAGAGTGTCCTCCTAAGCAGAAAAGCAAGCAACATGCACCTCCAAGTACACGCCAAAAAACACATAATACACCAAAGCAGTGTGCCTCACAACAGGTCCTAAGGCAAAACAACATACCCAACACACTAGTAATAGGTGACTCCATAGTCAAGCACACAGATGTTCCACTCACTAGGCTGGACAAAGGGAAGGTTACTGAAAGTTGTCTGTCAGGTGCTATGATCCGCCACATAACACAAGCACTTAGATCACTCTAGAACAGGTACATATATGACGTGGTCTTTATACATATCAGTGTGAATGATCTGAGACATACCTCCCAGGACAACATGACAAGAGATATATATAGGAGCTGTATGATCATGTAGCCCAGGCTGGTATGACCCTGACCTTGAGTACCTTCACCTACATGATACTGCAATATAACAGAAAGATGATAAACTTCAACAATTGGCTGAGCTTCTGGTGTCATTCAAAGGGTATCCAGTCTCTCTGTGCCTGGGATGACATGACAGACATGCCTCGTTTCTTCGCTAGATATGGTTTGCACCTGTCACCCCTATGCTTCTGAATACTGGCCAAGGCTCTTGCTCTCTCCATATTACCTTTTTTAGGCAAGGCTCAAAGGTTCATAGGTTCATAGGTAGGTACTAGGCTATCAGCCCTGGGAACTATACAAGCCCAGCCTAAAAAGGTACCCTGGCTTTTGCCACCCAAGAAAATTATTTTCCTGTGCCATTGTTGAGCAGAGCCACAGAGGTGATCCCCGGGGTGAATTTCCTATTTCCCATCAAATCTTCAAGATTTTTCTTGAAGAATGCTAATGAGGAGCTTTGTTTGATATATATAGGTAGTTTATTCCAGAGTATGGGAAGTCTCTGGGACAGGAATCTATCTCTCCAGCATGTTCTGTTTATTGTGGTGACAAGGTTTAGGTCTCTAGAGCATGTAGCACAGAGGGATTGGGATTTCTTTAAGTGGAGCATGTCCAACAGCTCTGAGTTTGACATAGCTTTGTATGTTAGGCAGAGATCACCTCTGAGTAGGCGATATGTTTTTTGAGACAGTCTGTGTAGGGCATCTGTTTGAGGCTGGTAATCCTCTTTGTGAGGTATTTCTGAGGCCTTTCCAGTTGTTGTAGATATCTTTGTGAGGTACATACCAAAAGGGGCATTGTACTCTATAATGGGTCTAATGAGTAGAGGGGAACAATGACTTCTTTTTTTCTGGATGAGAAACCTTTTGTGATGAGGTGTGCCGCATAGAAGGATTTCCTAACTACTGTGGTGATGTGATTATCAAAGGAGAGACTACTGTCCACCTGTGTCCCAAGGTCTCTTATCACACTTTCGGTGTTAAGTATACTACCACCTATGTTATAGTTCATGGGTACAGAGTTTTTACCAAAGGGGATGACAATGCACTTTTTGGCATTGAGCTTGATGCCATGGCTTTGACACCAGGTATCTGTCTCAGTGAGGCCCTTTTGTATGATGTCCACATCATTAGAAGTTTCAATTACGGCTCCAAGTTTGCAGTCATCTGCTAACTTTGTTAGCCAAAGACCTTCTGTGTTAGCCTGTACTTCAGAGACGTAGATACCAAACAGGAGAGGACCCATGACTGAACCCTGTGGTACTCCACTTGTCACTGGTCTGAAGTTGGATTTGGAGTCTGCTACTTTCACAGTGTGGTTTCTGTCAGTGAGCCAGTTGGCAACCCATCTTGTGACATAGGGATTTATACCTAGTTTAGTGAGTTTATCTATAATTCCAGAGTGAGGGATGGTGTTGAATGCCTTGCCAAGATCTAGATAGGCTGTGTGAACCACCTTACCCTTGTCTATGGCTTTGGCGACTGCTTCAAAGAAGACTATCAGGTTTAGGAGACATGATCTGCCTTTTACAAACCCAAACTGGTTAGGGTCCAGAGTTTGGAGATTACCAATGTCTTTGTTTATAAGTTCCATGATGATACGTTCCATGGCCTTGCAGACCAGGCTCATCAGGCTAATAGGGTGGTAGTTCGCGGGGTCCATGGTGGCTCCTCCCTTGTGGAGTAGGATAACCGTCAGTGTGTGTCATTCAGCAGGCATAAAGCCTGAGGTGAGGCTATGATTGAACATGGTACTTAGGTGGGGTGCCAGTTTGTTCTGTAGTTTGTGTAGAACGCAGCCTGGGAAGTTGTCTGGTCTCATGGATGCTGTGTTCCAGCCTTTGGAGAGTGTGGGTTTTACCTGTGCAGCCGTGATTACAGGAACTTTGCATTCTTCTGGTATAGAGATGGGCTCTTTAATGGGTGAGAGGGGGGTAAAGTTAGCACTGAACCTATCTGCCAGGATGTTGGCAATATCAGTTGGGTCTGTATATTTAGTGCCATTGTGCTGTAACTCAGAGCAGATCTGAGTGTTGCCATTGAGATTCTTGACATAGATATAGAATGCTTTGTGGCTTTCTTTAGAATCAGTGGCGATTTTGCTTTCATAACTAGCTTTGGAGGATTTTATCAGGGATCGCAGCTTCTTACTGAGGCTGACCAGGGAGCTCCTACACTCATGGGATTTTACTCTCTTTTGCAGCAGTTTCTTCCTTCTGTTGTACAGTTTGTTTATGGCAGGGGACCACCAGATTGTCTTCTTTTTTTGGAGGACAGCGTCTTGGTTCTGTTTGGGATAGCACAATCCATGCACTTATGTAAGTGCTTATAAAGTGCAATTGTGTAGGATTCAGTAGTCGTAACTGTATTGTCCATCTGCATGGGTGTCATGAAGTTCACCACTTCTGTCTTAAGAAGCATGAAGTTGGCTTTGGAGAAATTTTTTATCATGGTTTCCATAATGGGGGGGTGGGGGCAGAATCTGGATATCTAGGGTAATTAGCTTATGGTCGGATCGGACCAATGAGACGTTGACTTCAGGTGTGGAACACCGGTCACTTAGGACAAACCAAACCCTGTAACCAACACAAATAATCACAAAGTGATCTAAATGCTACTCATTGCCAGAAGTCTCAGCCTCCAAATGCACACACTCCAGGCACTTCTCAGTATGGAGAATATTGATATCTGTGCAGTAACAGAAACCTAGTTCAAGGATCCAGAGAGCACACCACCACTACCAGTATACTACTCATGCCATACCTTCCAGCATCAGAACCTGGATCACAGCACATAGGGCGGGGATGTATCCATATTCATCAAGGATACCTACACCTCTCTCTACATCCTCTCTACAGGATATGTACCCATAGAATGTTGCACAGCAATGTACTTCCCACTCCACAGTGGTGGGGCCACAACAGACCCTTGGCATTCCTGCTCTATGAGCCTGACGAGTCTGATCTGCAAGGCAAAGGAGCCAATCATAATGGAAGTCAACAATAAAGACATTGGGAACCTTCACACCGTTGAGCACACCCAGTTTGGCTTCGTCAAATGCAGATCACGCCTCCTGAGCTGGGTGGATTTCTTTGAGACAGTTACCCAGGCTACAGATGATTGAAAGAGCTCCACACAGCCTACCTATACCTTGCTAAGGCCTTTGACACCATACCCCAGTCAGGTATCATAGATGAACTCACCAACCTGGGCATAAATCCATGCATCACAAGATGGACTGCAAACTAGCTCACAGATATATCCCACAAATCAAGAGTTGCTGGCTACATGTCAGACTCCAAACCGGCAACAACTGGTGTCCCCCAGGGTTCAGTCCTGGGGCCCCTCCTGTTTGGTATATACTTCTCAGAATTACATGCCAACACAGGAGGGTTGTGGTTGACTAAGTTTGCTGGGAACTGTAAAGTGTTCACCATAACAGATTCCCGGATGACACAAATATTCTCTAGAAGGGACTCTATTAGACAGATGTGTGGTGTCAGAATCATGGCCTTAAGCTCATTGTGAAAGAATGCATAGTAATACCCTATAGGGAAAACAAAGTACCCATTAACTACCACATAGGTGTTACCCCCTATAAACTGACGAGGTAATAAGGGATCTGGGGACACAAGTAGATAGTCATCTTTTCTTTGACAACCATGTTGCCAAAGTGATTAGGAAATCCTATGTGGCCCACCTAATCAACAAAGGGTTTGCATTAGGATCAAAAGAGGTAGTGGTGGCCCTCTACTCTTAAGTCATCAGACCCATCATTGAGTACAATGCACCATTTTGGATGTACTCGACTAGGCATATCCAGCAGCTGGAGAGACCACAGAGGTACCTCACCAAGAGGATTACTGGCCTCAACCAGTTGTGTTATGCAACACAACTGGAAAAACTAAATCTGTTCTCGGTTGCATACCGCCTACTCAGAGGCAAACTCTGCCTAACATACAGAGCCATGTCCATCGCATAACTGTTGAACATGCTCCATCTAAGGAAAACAAAATTGAGTTGCACTACACACTCCAGGAATATGAACCTCATCACAACAATCAATACAATATGCTGGTGGGATAGAGTACCATCCCAGAGACTTGCCTTACTGTGGAACAGAGTCCCAATGTACATCAGACAGAGCCCCTTTCTGACACTCTTCAATAGGAACCTTGATGAGTGGATGGGAAACAGACAATTTATGCCAGGGATCACATCAGCAGCCCCATTAGAAAGGGGCTTAGGGTACTAACTATTAGAACTAGGGCTTAGGAGACTAACCAGTGGGGTGGTGAAAGCTGCACAACATGCCTAGGCTAATATATGCCTTCATGAAGATAGTCTACTACATACCTATGAACCTATGTGATAGTACAGATAGTAGATGTGTACTCCATTGTACAGTCATGTCGTACAACAGGCACATGTACCACATACACTGTAATGCTTACAGATACTGGTGGCTATTATGTACAGTGGGTGAGATTTGCACCTCATGTTTTTTTGTGCCATTGGGATGTGTGCTGGGTGGGACAGTCCTGGATGGCTCCCTGTCATGGTCACCCTCTTACACACATCTCTGCCCATCCATCTTTGATTTATTATACTGTTTTCCCCCTACATATATAGGTACATAGGTATGCAATAGTATATCTGCCTGAAGGTATATATTAGTATGGCCAGAGTGTGCAACTATCACCACACCTGGGGTTAGTTCCCTATGCCTCTGTGTAGTGGAGCTGTTGAAGTGATCCATGGTGTGACAGTTCAGTTTCACATACACTCATCAAGGCTCCTCTGGAAGAGTGTCAGTGAGGGACTCAGCTTAATGTAGGTTGGGAGCCTGTTCCAAAGCAAGGGAAGTCTGTGAGTTAGTAATGTATCCCTCTAACATGTTCTATTTATTGTTGTAATGATTATATCCCTAGAGCATGTGGCACAGTGAGCTTGGGTTTACTTCAGATAGAGCATGTACATTAGTTCTGCATTGGACATGCACCTGTCTGTTGGGCAGAGATCGCCTGAGTAGACAGTATGCAACAGAGTACAAATTGAGTTACTTCAGTCTTGTTGCATGGGGCAACTGTTTGAGGCCAGTAATCCTCTTGTTGAGGTACTTCAGTGACCTTTCCAGCTGCTGAAGGTGCTTCATCAGATTCATTGCAAGTGTGTCATGGTACTCTCTGATGGGTCTAATGACTGATGAGTAGAGGAAACCTCATTTGACCATCATGCAAAGACTTTGGCAATTTGTGGGAACACATAGCATGATTTTCTAATCACTTTGTGAATGTGTTTTTGAAAGTAGAGATGACTATCCACATGTGTCCATAGATCCCTTATTATTACCTCCATATTTAGGGTGTTTGCACCTATGTGGTATTTGTATGACTGTAGCTCGAGGCCATAATTTTGACACCACATCTATCTGACTGAGACCCTTTTTAAGGATGTCTCTGTTGTCCCAAACATCGATTATGACAACCTTTTTGCAGTCATCCACAAACTTTGCTAAGCATAGCCCTCGTGTGTTTGACTGTACTTCTGAATAGTATAAACCAGACAGGAGGGATCCCAGGACTGAGCCATGGGGGACAGCAGTTGTTACCAGCTTGCAGTCCAACAGGGACACCGCAATGCTTACCTTGTGGGATATATCTGTGCCCCAGTTGGCAATCCATCAGATGACATATGTGTTTATGCATAGGTTGTTGAGTTTGTGGATATGACGTGTGTGGGATGTTGGAAAAGGGCTTTTCAAGGTCTATGTAGGTCGTGTGGAGCTCATTTCATTGATGTATGTCCTGGGTTACTGCCTTGAAAACTGTCTAGCAGATTTAGGGACCATGATCTGCCCCTGACTAAACCAAAATGGGTAGGGTTGGGTGTTTGTAGGCTCCCAATAGCTCTGTTTATGAGTTCCATAATGATGGACTCCATGGCCTTGCACATCAGGCTTATTAGGCTTATAAGACAATAGTTCCCATGGTCTGTTGTGCACCAACACTCGTGGAGTGTGCCAAATGTTGCTGTAACCCATTCAACGTTTTCATATCCTGTACAGACGGTGAGTCTCAACAGACTGTTCAGGTGCAGGGTTTGTTTGTTTTGGAGTTCACATATGACACAGCCACAGACACCATGTCATCCCATAGATGCCGTGTTTTTAGGTTTGGATAGAGCTGTTTAACCATTGTATATGTGATTTCTGGGTTTTTCACAATCTCCAGGTATGGTAATGGGTCCTTTTGTCAGTGAGAGGGGGGTAAATATGTATGAACCTGCCTGACAAGATGTTGGCAATGTCAGTCATGTACATGTATTCATTTACACTTTGCACTAACTCAGAACATATATGAGTTTACACTGATATTTATGACATAGCTAAAGAAAGCTTCATGGTTCTCTATGGAATCTTTGGCAATATTTTTGGCAGAGCTTGGCTTGGATAATGTTAGGAGTGCTCATTCTTTCTTGATGATACTGATTGGAGATTTATTGATCTTCTTTGTATTTTAACTTTTTTTGAACAACTTAAGTAGTTGTATTACATAGTTTGATTATGACAGGGGTCCAATATATTATATGGGTATGTTTTCATATCACTGTGTGCACAAGGCAGGATTGGTGAATAGTGACATGTGTCTGGAGTAAGAACTGCAACTGCCAGATATGTGTGGCCCACTGCTGTACTCGGACATGAACTACAACTGCCAGATATGTGTGGCCCACTGCTGTACTCAGACATGGCCTAAGTGTGTGAGCATACCCAGTATGACCTTTCAGTATGTTGCTGGCTGAAATTTGCTAAATTTGTTTAAGTGTGTGAGCATGCCCACTATGGGCATACATACTATATGTGTGTGAAAAATCAAGTTGGTTTTTACTTCAGGGCTCACCTTTGTGTTGTACATTGACAGGAAGCACACTGTGCCTGCAGGGCTTCCATGAGTCAATATGCATAAAATTATCAACATTTCTATATACAGGAGGGACAGCTATTATCTGTACATTTCTACCTGGGGGGGGCACACCTGATTGTTACTGTGGGTGTACATAGGATGAGGGGTACACCTGATGCGTATACACATTTGCTAGCCCTGCACTGCTATGCCAGGTACTCCATTTCAGTCTGTACTGTTGCCTATCTTACTGGCTTGAGGCATACCACTGTACTACAGACCTTAGCTTCCGATTACATGCATATTAGTTTGTAACTTCATAGCCTACCCAACCCACATCACACTGCCTGGTCTGCTGTTATCTGTCTGCAAAGGCCTGGGGGGAGGTTACCCATATGCCTTTTAAGAGGGCATGATACAGCATTTGTTTGTGTTTGTCTACAATTGTTCTGCTGGCTGTGACTGTTAGGTATGTGACCCCCCCAACTGGTATGTGTGAGTGACTTAAGTTGTCTCTGTGCCAGTTAAATGCTGTCATGGCTTAGTGGTTCAGTACTGTGACTATAGTGCACAGTATCCTGAGTTCGAGCCCTGTCACTGCTTTTGATTTTCCTGCTGGGCAGACCAGACTGGTTAAGGAACAGTAAAGCAGCTGTGAGTGTGTTTACCCGATTTTGCCCAACTTTGCCTGACTTTGCCCAACGTTGCTCAACTTTGCCTGACTTTGCCCGACTTTGCCTCACGTTGCTCAACATTGCCCGATGTTGCGCTGGTTAACGCTGTGCGCAACTACGCGCAATTCTATTTAAACATGCTTAATACTGGTAAAATGTGCTTAGCAGTGCTTTATATTGCTTAAAATAGGGCACTCATGCCTCAGGTGGTGCTGCAGGGCTGCCTATGTTGGATGCACATAGTACACTCCCTATACATGTTTGAAAACAGGTGGTGTCAAGTTAGGCATCCCTTTCACTGTATGTGCAAGTCAGAGAGAGGTGTCATTTCCATGGTTCCTACCGAATCAGTGTATGTGCTATGCGTTGCCTCTTTGCCAAGGCCAGGGTATACTGGGCACACCTCCTTCTGCCTACTGAGGCAGGCTCAGGTTGCTCCTCATCTGAGTCATGCTGTGCCTGTGCAGGCCTGGGGGGCTGTTTGGACTTGCCCCATGCTGTTCCTGCTGCAGTTGTTTCTGCAGGATCATATTGTGTGGCATGGCACATACCATAACAATTTGGGTACATGCAGTTGGTGAGTACTGCAAGGCTCCACCAGATGTGTCCAGGCACTGGAACAGTGTCTTGAGCATCCCAAACACACATTCAATTATGTTTCTTGTTTGTGCGTGTGCCTAATTGTGGAGTTATTGTTCAGGTGTGTGTGCATTTCTGATGGGTGTCATCAGCCACGGCTCCAGTGCGTATCCAGCATCCTCCACTAGGTGACCATCAGGGATGTCCCCATTGGCAAATCTCTGGTACAGCAGCGTCAGATGCCAGATGTGGGAATCGTGATAATTTCCAGGGCAGCCAGCACACACATTCATTATTATGCCCTGGGCATCGCACACGACCTGGCAGTTGATGGAGGGAAAGCCCTTGCGGTTGATGTAGGCCCTACCCTGCTCACCAGGTGGTGCTTTGATGCATATGTGCATGCAGTCTATTCCACCCACTACCTCAGGGTATTCTGCTATTTGGTGGAAAAGATGCATATTGCTGGCCAATGCCTCACGGGAATTGGGGAAATATACGTGGTCACCGACATGTGCTGACATGGCATCCAGGAACTGGTGGAGTACCCTGGATGCTGATGCCTGTGAAATCCCCATCATATCACCAGTTGGTCTTTGGAAGGTACCTGTAGCTAGTATTCTTAGGCCACCTCATACCTTGGTATCCACTGGGATGGGTTCCCCTCTGTTGGTTCTGTGTGTGAGGTGTGGCCGGCACAGCTCAACAATTTGCTGTAGGAGGTCTCTGTCCAACCTCTAGCGCTCCACTATCTCTAGCTCATGTAGCCCCTGATAGGTTACCCTGGGTCTGTACACTCTTCTCCGTCTCCTCACTGTGGGTTGCTCAGCAGCATTCACAACATCACCACCCTCAGCACCTTGCACATGTTGGTTTATGATAGCAAGAGCAGCCCCTAACATTTTGTCTGACTTAAGATTTTTAAGCTTTCCCTCTTTGTATACTGCAGTGTTGCAGAGTTCTTGAGAAAAAACATGGGGGAATGGTGTTTGCAGAGTTTAAAGTGCTGGGCTGGGCTGGGCTAGTCTACTGCCTGTGTAATTGGCTGATTCGGATATATTTCACCTGGCAGCTCTGCTTGTTCTCGTTCGTTAACTTCCTACTACTTCTTTTCCTTCCATTTGCCTTTCTGTTTCTGCTCGGGGGGCAGCGCCATGCAAACAAGTGCAAACACGAGCGCACACGCTGTGTGCATGTTTGCAAGAAGTTTCCTATCTTTTAACAGTGTGCACCTTGGTTTGAGGTTTTCAAATAGGACAATTGTAGGCATGCATCTTTGCAATCCTGAGCAACTCAGGGCAAACACGAGCCACTGTGCTCCAATTAGCTTACAGCCTGTCTGACACACCCCCTCATGATGTCACCTATATTCTAGTCTTCTACTCACCTACTCCTAATCTTACACTCTTGGGACATGCCTCACATGCTGGGGAAAATTGGGATTCACTAACCTTGTCCTCATTTGCATAGGATTGCCTAGTAATACATGGTTACATCTCTCACACTGAGCTTCCCCCCATTAGCAACCACTAGTCAGTAGCCATGTTGTCTTCAGCCTGCTATTCACCTGCATGGCAGAATAAGCTTTTTAGTGAAAATGCCTATTTTTGGCTTTTTTTAAATTATTTTCTTGTTTTTATAAGTGCCGCACATTTGCGTGGTGCTGCGCTATGCTTAAACATTGGAGATCGAGGGAAAAAAAGTTAATATTTTATAATTTTAAACATTTTAAAATGCCAGTGGCCTTATATTTGGCCATTGGCTTGCTTCCTCAACTGTATGCATCTTTTATTTGGAGCTGTCATAGCTCTGTTTAGCTATTTGCAGAAATGTACTCCATTACCAACGGAGTACATTTCTGCAGCTAACACTAATCTTCCACGGACAGGTTAGTGTTTCCTGGATGACAAATTTACCTCATTTGCATGGTTTTCACCAGCAAATGAGGTAATTTGCATACCATGAAGCTGTCCGTGCAAGAGTAGCTTTAGCAGCTCTTTTGCATGCCCCTGCCGGCTGTTCTTGAATCGCACGGCAGACATATTGCGGGCGTGAGCTCCTACACTCTTCTTCCTCTTCTTGCACTCTGTGCAAGCTTTTGTGAATCAGAGGGATGGTCTATAACAAATGCAATTGTGTCATCAAAATTAATATTTATCTAATAGATCTTTCAGTTTTTGCCATGACAATTTCTTATGAGTGAAATTTTGTATTCTGCTTTAAAGAGTTTGCAATTCCTTATTACATAAATGTTTGCTAAATCAAGGAAATCAGAGAATGAGAGGAGTTTCTGTCATTTCCAACTCATTGTAAAAACGTTTCTTGCAATTGCCAGAAGTAACTGAAGAAGATGTGATTGTATTTTTGGCATTGACGCTGGTATCAGTGCATTAAATGGTATTAATGAATCAGTTATTTGACAGTTGTCCAACCACAATGCTTTAGTAAAGTCTTTAAATTCAGTCCAAAAAGCAGAAACTGTTTTACAATTTAGAATCACATGTAACCAGTCTGCTTCTAATAATGTATTACATCTCCAGCACACATCCTGCATAATCTATCTCCCTCCCTATTTACTATCTTTCCCCTCTTTAAGTAAATTTATCTCTGGCTAACTTGTAACTATGCAGTAAACAATGTACATTCTAAGTGTGCTACATCTGATGTCGCCTTGGATGCTTCTCTGTCAATCAGTTTCACTCATTGATACTTCATTACTACAATAGTGTTTCACATCATAACTTGTTTCACCTCTGGTCTCCTGGATTATACACGTATAACTTTTATATCAAGTGTATTATTATATGCATGTAATTTTATGAGTTTATGTTTTGTATTTTGTATTATCTTAAAATGGTATTATGTGTGGAGCTTTTCTCCCCAGGTCTCTGCTGAAAATGGGCTCCATGGCCCAGTTGGACACTACCTGGTTAACAATGTAAAATAAATAAAATGTAATGTTATCTTTTCTATACAGTATAGCAATTGTATGTGGAGCTATAAAACATCTATGTATGAATGTCCACTTAAACATTTTCCAATACAGGGATGATGACACATTATTTATAGATTTAAATGTTAAAGTTTGCTAGCATCTGAAAAGGATTCTTTATTAATTTTAGTTGAATAATTCCAAAAGGAATACTCTGGTATGAAGATATCTGCTCTCATGGCCTTTTAAAATGTGGATAAAGAAGTACTCTTAGTGTTTCTATCTGAATTTATTCCAAAATTAAGGTTATTATTTTAGACATTTTAAACATAGGTGTGTTTGAGTTTATCATTAATTCACTCATGAAAAAGTATCTAAACATTTGTATATTTAGCCAGTCATCTTGATTATGTCATATCTAGCTTTAAGCATTTGTGCATCGTACATCTTATCCTTATTCAAGAATTGATACCAAAATTTTAGTCCATTGTTTTCCATTTCTATTATTTTGTTCAAGTTAAATAGGTCTAAATACCTATTTATATGAGTTATTAGGAAGATTAGTAATAATGTGTTATTCATTAAGTGATTATTAAGCATTATTTTTCTAAAATTATTTAAAATATAATTAGGAAATGGCATAACATTTAAACGTTTTGGGGACTGTATATTATATCTTTTATTATCAAGTATATTTTATCTGTATCCGAAAAGACAGGGTTTTCTGTATTTGGTGTGCAGTATTGATGTAATATTAATTTATGTATGTTTTTCCAACTTGAAGAATATTCCTTATTTAACCAAAGGCTTATTAAATTAAGAATAGCTGATTCAGTATATAATTCAATGTTTGGAAATTCAATTCCACCATGTTCCCAACTTCTACAATGCCAATTGAAACTAATTCCCATTTTTTGTGGATACTATAAAAAGTTAAGTAGCTGTGTATTTATTTGTTTAATTAGTTTTTCAAAGGGGCTGTGATTAATGTTTGTATATATAATTTTTTTGGTAAAATAATCATCTTTATTAGCATTAACCTTTCATCCATTGTGAGCAGCAATTTATCCAAATCTTCTAATTGTTTTAATAGAATTTACTAAATTGTTATAATTTACTCTTAAAGATTCGCCACAATTAGATTTTATTAATACCCCTAGATATTTAAATTGGTCATTTTCCCAATTAAAATCATTACATCTACCTGTTAAATTATTTGGTATTTTATTAATCAGTAAAGTTTTTGATTTATTTTGATTAAACTTTAAGCATGAGATATCTTGAAATAATTTAATAGGGTTTATAATATGTGTTATGGATAAGTCAATGTCTCCAATGGTTAACAGAAGATCATCAGCAGAAAGTTGCAATTTAGAGCAATAATTTCTTCCTATAGAAAATCCTTTTATATTGGGGTGTGTTCTTATACAAGAAGCTAGAGGTTCAATAGCAAGGCAAATAATAGGGGAGACATGGGCAACCCTGTTTTGTACCTTTTAGAATTTTAAATGGGCTTGATAGAACTGCACCAATTTTCACATATGAAATTGAGTTCTCATAGAGTCTAGTTATTAACTTAATAAAATCAGGTGAACAATGATATTCATTGAAAACTGCAAAGAGATAAGACCAATTTATAGAACTGAATGCTTTGCCTATGTCTAAACTAATGATTGAGAGCTCTTTTGTCTTCTTATTTGCAAATTCAATTAAAGAAAAATGTCTAACAACATTATCTTGAACTTTCTTATACAATATAAAGCCTGTTTGATCTTCATCTATAAGATTTGCTAACATATGACTTAATCGTTTGGCAAATATGGGCATAAAGATTTTATAGTTTATATTTAGCAGGGAGATGAGTCGATATGATGAGCATTGTCTTGGGTTTATATCCTGATTTAATATGGGAGAAATCATAGCATGTTTCCATGATGGGAAGTTATTAGAATTATTTCTAAAATCTTTGAATGTATCTAACAAAATTCTCAATGTATTACCTGATAAAAATTTGTATATTTCTGGGATTATTCCACCCAAACCTGGAGATTTATTATTTTTAAGATTATTTTAATTTGGTCCTTTAATTCTGAGAATTATATTATTTTATTTAGTCTAATGTTTTGTTCCATTGTCAATTTCTTTTTCACATTTTCTTTAAGAAAATTATCCCTCAGCTCAGGTTTAACTAACATTGAATCAGCTTTGTTGATTTTTTCATACTGTTTTCTAAAAGCCTCTAAAAATTCTTTTAGATCTGTCACTGTCTTGGATTTATTTCTAGTCATATATGTAATGTCTTTAATATTGTTTATAATTTTTATTCTTTTCGACTTTATAGCTAGTCTACGTAAACTTTTGGGATTTACTGAATATGATTGTATTATAAGTCTCTCTAGATTTATTGTTACTTTATGATTCAATAGTTCAACATATTTTAAATTTAACTTTTTTAGTTCAGGATTTGTGGTTTTATCATTTGATTTCAAAGTATTTTTCAGATTATTTATCTTTGCTTGTAAGTCTAAACGTTCATTATCCCATTCTTTATTTTTTTATTTAGATACCAATGTTTAACTCTTTCAAACAAATATGCCTTTAATGTATTCCAAAGTATCCTTATTATTGTTATTTTTCAAGAAGAAATGTATTTCTTTTATTAACCATTCTTTAAAACCAGCTATTTTAACAATATCGGCTGGGATTTTTTGCCAAAAATTCAGATTATTTGGTTTAATACTAATATTAAAAACAATAGCATTGTAATCAGACAATGAACATGCCATTATTAAAACATCTTACATTTTAGAGAATAATATATCACATATAAATACCTTATCTATAACTATTTGTGTCCCAAATCTATATGAGTAGTGTGTAAAGTGTAAGGAATTCAAATCTCTTATTTCATATATATCTTTTAAATTAGTAGTATCAATATAATTACAAAAAACCCCAAAACCAGTGAACCACACATCAAACTTAGAAAAAACACTGGTGCCTCGAAGAAGACAAGCCAAATAATTAACGTAAAAATAATGTATTCAACGTTTTCGTCCGATAGACTTATTCAGAATAAAATCTTACACATACCCAACCATATTTATACTTAACCAATTAAATGCGATTTACTCAGTCAAACAATTAAACAATTTAAATAATATTAAATAATTATAATCCATTAAATTACTTTGTAAAATTATATAAAATTGTTTAAAAAAGAACATACAACTACAACCCTTAATTTTATGTTCATTTATAGTTATACTTTCAATTTTCTGTTGACCAAAATCATTTGATGTTAATCATTTCATTCAACCCTGGCAACACATCAGCTCCCATCTTTAACTGCCATAAAGTTTCTTTTCTTTCTACTTTATTTTTCATACTGCCCCCCCTCAAATCTCTTTTAACATGTTCTAAAACAGAGAACATAAATTTTTTGTTGTGGTTATTGTTAGATGTACATCTAGTAGAGTGTCTATAAAGGGCGTTGTTCACATCTTTAATTTTTATAGCATAACAATGTTCTTTTATATGTTTGCTAAGACTCCTTGTGGTCATTCCTATATAATATGCAGGACAGCCTGAACAAAGAGCAACATAAACCCCACTATTTGTTTTACAATTATATCTTCCATCTATTTTTTTATATCTTCCATCTATTTTATGGTCTTTTCATAATGTTCAAAATTGATAATAGGCCCTTCCAAAATATACCTACAAACACTACAGTTGTAACATTTAAACATACCTTTAATTTTACTAGTTACTGGTGATGAGATAAAAGTGTTATCACACTGCAGTATGTTTTTTATAGTTGAATTCTTTTTATACACAAATTCAGGTGTGTCCCCCAACACAATATTAAGTTCATTGTTTCCTTTAATAATTTTCCAATTATCTTGTATAACATGTTTGATATTTTCACTGTCTACAGACATGTCAATGGTACACCTAGGTGCCATCTCATTTATTTTACCTTTTTGATGTCTATTGTTATTACTTTCCAATAATCCTTTAATTAAAATAGGAGGGAAATCGCTTTCTCTTCTTTGCATGATATCTGATGCTGTCTTCTCCAACAATTTTAAGGGATAACCTCTATTAACAAATAGTTGTGTAATGAACTGAACCTCTGCAAAAAATCAATTTCACTACTCACCATCCTAGAGGCTCTAATATATTGGCCTTTAGGAATGTTCTTTTTTATAAAATTCGGATGATTACTTTTATAATGTAAGTAGTTGTTAACATATGTTTCTTTCCTATATATTTGACTAGAAAATCTCTTATCCGTCTTATTCCAAAGCAAATCTATATCCAGAAAATTGACTCTATTCCCTTTATTGCCAATAGTAAGTGTAAGAAAGGTACTACTATTTTTTTCTTCCAGAAAGTCATCATTACCCATAACATGTTCTCCCATAACTATAAAAAAAAAGATTGTCAATAAATCTGCAATAGAATATTATGTTGGAAAAAACTTTAAGGGTGGGTAAAATATATTTTTCCCACAATCCCATTACCAGTCCTGCAAAAGCTGGTGCTACAGTAGACCCCATAGCAACTCCCTTCAGTCGTTTAAAAAATAAAGTAATCATTTTCCAATAATATCCCTAACAAACTTGCATATACTATAATGTTGGCCTCATTAAATGTTGTATATTTATTTAAAAAATTAACAACAAACGCCACACCTTCTATTTGTGGTATAGACATATATAGGGAAGCCACATCAAGTGTCACCATAGTAAATTCACTATTACCTAAAGTGTTTGAATCTATAATGTTATTAGAAAATTCTCTAATCTTGTCTAAAAAGGACCAAGAATCTTACACAAATGAAGGCAGACTCTGTACTATTGGATTTAAAATAGAATCCAAAAACAGAGAAATACCTTCTGTAGAACTTCCTCCCGCTGACACTATCGGCCTAAAGGGGGGGGTCTTTTTATTCTTATGAATTTTGGATATACCAAATAGTATACCTATTTTAGGTTCTTCAACCAAACAAAAAGTTGTATAACTCCATAGTTATTTCGTCATTCATCAGTCATACAAACAATATTGAATATATTTGTAACTTCTTTCAATCATGTCTAGAGTTACTTCACAATATTCACTATCATTGTTTAATAGACTTTCCATGCCCCTGTTATAATCACTAGTTCGCATTATAACCAACCCTCCCCCTTTATCTGCCTTCATAAAGGGTAAATCATGTTCTTTCTTCAAATCCAAAATAATTTTTCTTTCTTCATTAGTACATTAAAATACTTTTATGTAGGCTTACTATTTAAAATGGACCTAACGTCCCTTTCACAAAAGTTATCAAACACTTTTAAAGTAGAATGTAAACAAGGACTATACAGTGAAGGTTTATGCAGATGATTTTTGGATTGAACATTAACATCCTTCATAATGTACCTCAAATTTAACTGATGAATATACGTTTTTAAATCCAATAAAGTGTTTGCAACAGTGGCACGCTTACTAGGTATAAAATTTAAACCCAGTTTAAGGACATGTTCTTGTTTATCTGTTAAACTAATGTCCGTCAAATTGTATAATAAAATATCTGAACTCACACAAAAGTGCACATTATCATTCAGTTCTTTTTCTGAAATCTGCTCCTGCCTTTTCTCTGTCTCGACTGGGTTCTGTTCAACTTCCCTTGAAAGTTTTTTTGAAGAGCTTGCAGCTGTTTGTTCAAAAGAGCTACCCGGCTTGTTGTTATCTGTATGAGCCCCGGACTCTCTGGTTTGATCCTGTGTGATGTCAGGGCGCTGTTTTAAGCCACTCACTCCTTTGTTACCTTCTGTTAAAGGGCCCGTTGTTTTAAAATATGAAAATGTTTTGTGAACAGTGGAAGCACCCACTATACAATCTTTCTTATATGTATTAATATAATAGGCAGTGCCAGCTTCATAGTCTTTCAAATCTCTTTCAATTTTGCCCATTTTTCTTTCTATTACTGTTGTTTCATATTTTTCTACTACATCAAACACTTCTTGAAACTTCTCATCTGCATCTCTTTCATTTTTAAGTTGCTTTTTAATGTTATTGTCAATCTCTTCCAAATGAGTTTTTAGCACTGATATTAAGTCATTGTTTCTAACAATCAATACTTTTAGGAAGTCCAGACCAGCAACATTAAAAAAATGTCACTAGTTTATCAAAGAACGGATCGTCTCTGTTGATTCCATTGGGGACTTTAAAAAATCTGAGCCCCTTCGGCACAATGTTACATTGTATACAATGTTCAAAGTACTTGTTTTCCACTATTAAGGCTCGATGTTTTTGAGCCCCTTTTCTAGCTAAAAAAATTAATTAATTAAGCTGTTATTAGAAACAACTTCTTCGCCCTGTTTAGGCAAATTAATAAAAGGATTACTAGTTCCATTTAAGACTGACGTTACATCTTTATAAGTCTTAACTTTGTCACCAGTCTTCTTATTATGTACCTTTTTATATTTGTCCTTGGTAAAGTCTTTACCACCTTCCTTATTTGAGGCAGTAGCTTCAGGTCTTCCTCCTCTATAAATAAGTCGTTTGGTCAACAGTGTCAGCGAAGTTTGTAGCTCTCCTGAAACCGCTGCTACATCATCCAAAACAGAATCTTGACTATCTGGAACTGGATAGAAACTCAAATCAAGCAGCTCGTCTTTCGAGGCTTCTGCCATGGGTAAACAACCAATTAATCACAAAAAAAACCCAAAAAATGGACCACACACCAAACTTAGAAAAAACACCGGTGCCTCGAAGAAGACAAGCCAAAAAATTAACGTAAAAATAATTTATTCAACGTTTTCATCCAATAGACTTCTTCAGAATAAAATCTTACACATACCCAACTATATTTATACTAAACCAATTAAATGCAATTTACTCAAACAATTAAACAATTTAAATAATATTAAATAATTATAATCCATTAAATTACTTTGTAAAATTATATAATTGCATTTAATTGGTTTAGTATAAATATGGTTGGGTATGTGTAAGATTTTATTCTGAAGAAGTCTATTGGGCGAAAATGTTGAATAAATTATTTTTACGTTAATTTTTTGGCTTGTCTTCTTTGAGGCACCAGGGTTTTTTCTAAGTTTGGTGTGTGGTTCACTGGTTTTTGGGTTTTTTTGTGATTAATTGGTTGTTTACTCATTGCAGAAGCCTCGGAAGAGGAGCTGCTTGACAAACAACCTTTATTTAATACTTTGGTTACATCTATTCAAACTTTGAATTCGACGGTCAGTAACCTTGTACTGTTCATGGGAAAAACTGACCCAACAGCAACAACACAACGAGAGCCTGCGGGTTTTTCCTGCTTCGGAGGCTAGGAGAACCAGCAGTAATGCTGGTGATGATGTTTTTAATGCTGATATTACACCAGCTCAACGGCAGCGGCAGCATAATGAGAGAGTGTGTTCACTGGAGCGAGATGATGAATGGACTTCCGTACATCCGGGCAACCCTAGAGGTAACACGCCCTTTAACGGAAGACAAATGCTCACACAATGGCTGGAAGGAGATCGTGAATGGCGATGTAATTCTACTAACAACAGCATTTCCAGCTGTTCACTTAATGAACAAATTTATTCACTGGAAAATTACATTTATGACTTCCATAAACTGTAACTAGAGAACAACTATCTTCAGGAGTGTTTACGGCGAGAACAGGTCCTTAAAGGGCTCCGACTATGGCGTTACCCGACTGGATTACTTAAGGATTCTGAATTACACCAGGAGCTGGTAAAACTATTTAATCGGCATGGATGCGAATTATTGGACTGTCTTATAAAAGATAATGATAGAAAAATGGTCACACTTAATGATAAAATTGTGTACATTAACAACTCTATTCAATCAGATTTGTTGTTTGATTTAAAAAAAACACAATATGACAAAATCTTTAAGAGTGTTGACCTGTATATTACTGAGTTAAAAAATAGAAAAGAAGGGAAGTTGAGAAGGGATGAAAGGGAGTATGCTGAGAACAGAGCATACCCCCCTCCCCCATTAAGTCAGAACAAGAGTAACAACCCTAGTAATGAACTTGGCCACAACTATAATGGCCATAGTTATACACCCAATGGCGAAAATGAATTTGGTTCTGACCCTTTTGAATTTCCCCCTCTGAGGAGGTCAGAACGACTAAAGAATCAGAGAGGGGGGAATGAAACAATATTATCGGAACTACAGGGGGGGAGGTAGGTATTCTTTAACCAGGGTGGTCCCTTGGAATAATAACACTAATCAGGACACTGTATTTCTGAAGGTAATTAGCAACAAGAATGCTGATTTTAAGATTTACAATTACAGTGATGTTTGTTTTCAGAATGATATTGCTGACATTTTTGAGAAGGGGTTATCCTTTGTCCCTAGTAGAAAAGGTGTTTTGGATGATATACTAATTGATCTGAAGTTATACACAAGAAAGCTGAATTTTCAATTTTGTTTTAAGAACAATAATCATGATATTAATGTTACAAATATGTGTAAAAATCAAGTGCATTTAATCCCCCCCTCTGCCCTATTGTTCAAACATTTGAAAAAATGTGTGAACTGGACATTCAGTCATTATTTAAAGAAGGAGGTGGGTCGGATGATGAAATAAACCTAACCAAATTTGAGATGGATACACTTAAAAATGTGTGTGCTAACAACACAATAAGAATTATGAAACCAGACAAAGGGGGTGGGTTGACTATAATGGACAGAAATACTTATATTGAGAAAATGTTTGACATTCTACATTCAGACACCTATTGTCAGACTAGCATCAATAAGAAGAATATTTTATATAGGAGGGTTGATTTAATATTAGAAGAACTACTCCTCAATAGACAAATTTCACTGGATGAACACTCTTGCATGGTAGTAAAATGGCCAAAAATACCCACAAATTTTGGCATTCTGAAGATCCATAAAGATCTTAGTAACCCCCCCTTTAGGCCTATAGTAGATGTGAAGGCATCTAAAACATATTGTATTGCCAAATTCATAGACATACTACTTAAAAACATCTTGGAAAACTGTCAGTGGATAATTAAAGACTCCTGGGATCTTTTAAAAAAACTTAATAAGGAGTTGTATAATGTCAACTTAATATTTGTTACTATAGATGTCAAATATTTGTTTTCCATTATCCCTCATGAAACTGGTATTGAATGGTTTTACTTATTTTTATGTCGTCACACTGATTTAGGGCATAATCGTAACGTTACTATTAGAATATTAATGGAACTCGTCTTAGACACCAACATTATTGTGTTTGAAGAACAGTTATTTAAGCAGTCCAACGGGGTGGCAATGGGGGCCACATGTGCCCCCATTTTTGCAAACTCTGTCCTAGCTTTTTGGGAGACAGAGTTTATATTTACAAGCCCATATGCAAAATGTTGGAAATTCTACGATCGTTATTTGGATGATATCCTTATTATTTGGGACGACAGTAAAGATCAACTTGATAGGTTTTTGGCATTTATTGAGGACAGTACTGATTTCCTGAAATTTTCTCATGTATTTTCGCATGATAAAATCAATTATTTGGATACCACTATTTACAAAAACACAATGGAACAACAGTTTGAGACCACTGTATTTAGAAAACTCTCCTATTCCAACACACTATTGCATTTCAGTAGCTTTCACCCTATACATCAAAAGAAGGCATTAGTAAAGGGACAGGGGGTTAGACTGGCCAGGATGATTTCTGAGAATCATGAGTTTCTGGATCAAATTAAAACACTAAAGGGGATGTTAACAAACAGGGGATATCCTGGAGAATATGTGGACAACATCCTCCAGTAGGTCATTACAAAAAGAGAAAATTGTTTCTTTTTTCACTATTAGGTAAAGGTACCAATGTTACTATGGTAAAAAACACCAACAGAGAGAATAAAATATTCAGTAAGGTTGGTACATTTAAATATAATATGTACTACAGAAATATTATGAAAATCATCCAACACAACTGGAATTTATTTAATACCAATCAGGAACATATTGCCATTGTAGGTTCAGGTCCTAATTTAATATATAAAAAAGATACTACTATTAAAAATATGTTGGAAAACACTATTGAACCTTACTCTGGAACTAGGGGTATGGTTAAGTGCATTTTTTGTTAACAATGCCAGGCTATTATAGAAAGAAATGAAATATATATACCTAATTTTGGTAAATTCAAACATAAAATGAAGTTTACATGTAGTAGCAAGGCAGTAGCATACATAGGAATGTGTACTCAATGCCCTTGTTTTTACATTGGTAAAACCATCAATGCCCTAAGGAGTAGAATGTACCAACATTTTTATGATATCAGAAAACAGGATATGAAAAATGTGTTGGCTGTCCATGTTAAAAATAATGATGGTCATTCCTTTAGATTTTCAGTTCTTGAGCAAGTCACACTAGGGGAGAGGGGTGGACCCCTTAATGACTTTCTTGAATCTAAGGAATTGAGATGGAAACTTAGAACAAATGCAACACATTATCCAGGTTTGAATACTAACATTTCTGTTAGTTCTATCATTAGATTAAAAACAGAAGGCTATTTGTAACATTTTTTGTAGTAACACACCACACTGGATGGATTTTCATGATTTATTTTTGTTTACACATTTTTTGATATGTGGTTCTTTAATTCCATTATGTATCAGGCTTAAATGATGATGATGTCAGCAATTTTGCATGGTAATTTGGAGGGTTGTGAGGGTATTTATTGGGTCAGTGTTTGTACTATTGTGATTCTGATGAAGTTTTTTATTAAAAAAACGAAAGCGCTAAATATACTTTTGGTAAACATGTTATACAAGATAATTGGAAAATTATTAAAGGAAACAACAAACTTAGTATTGTGTTGGGACACACACCTGAATTTGTGTATAAAAAGAATTCAACTATAAAAAACATACTGCAGTGTGATAACACTTTTATCTCATCACCAGTAACTAGTAAAATTAAAGGTATGTTTAAATGTTACAACTGTAGTGTTTGTAGGTATATTTTGGAAGGGCCTTTTATCAATTTTGAACATTATGAAAAGACCATAAAAACAGATGGAAGATATAATTGTAAAACAAATAATGTGGTTTATGTTGATCTTTGTTCAGGCTGTCCTGCATATTATATAGGAATGATCACAAGGAGTCTTAGCAAACGTATAAAAGAACATTGTTATGCTATAAAAATTAAAGATGTGAACAACACCCTTTATAGACACACTACTAGATGTACATCTAACAATAACCACAACAAAAATGTATGTTCTCTATTTTAAAACATGTTAACAGAGATTTGAGGGGGGGCAGTATGAAAAATAAAGTAGAAAGTAAAGAAACTTTATGGCAGTTAAAGATGGGAGCTGATGTGTTGCCAGGGTTGAATGAAATGATTAACATCAAATGTTTTTTGGTCAACAGAAAATTGAAAGTATAACTATAAATGAACATAAAATTAATGGTTGTAGTTGTATGTTCTTTTTAAAACAATTTTATATAATTTTACAAAGTAATTTAATGGATTATAATTTTTAATATTATTTAAATTGTTTAATTGTTTGATTGAGTAAATTGCATTTAATTGGTTTAGTATAAATATGGTTGGGTATGTGTAAGATTTTATTCTGAAGAAGTCTATAAGACGAAAACTTTGAATAAATTATTTTACGTTAATTTTTTGCCTTGTCTTCTTCGAGGCACCAGTGTTTTTTCTAAGTATCAATATAATTGTTTATTTTATTTTTTTTTTTTGCTGTTGCTGAAATATTTATTCTTCTATCTTTAATAGTATCTTTTTGAAATAAAATACAGTTAAAAGTCACCTGCAATTATTTTATCTCCCTTTGAAAGTAGAGTGGTTAGCTCTAGGTATTTGTTTGCTACTTTTGCATCAACACCAGGGATCCAATGATTGTTTATAAGTGTAACATATTGTTTATTAATCTCTATGACCACAAGGCTCATCATACTACTTTTATCAGAGTATGTTTCAATTATCTTAGGAACTAGTAGAGATTTTCTCCATAAAATCATGTTACTTCTTTTAGAATGGAAATGTGATTTTACTAGAATAGAATAATCTTTAAACCTAGTTTATCAGTATGTTCTTTTACTAAGCATGTTTCTTGTAAAAAGGCTATATCAACCTTATTAATTTAAAGAAAATTGCTTATACATCCTCTCTTAATAGGGTTATTAAGGCCATTTACATTTAAGGATATACATCTATATGCATTCATTTTTATAAGGTATACTAAAACCAAATATTATATTATGGACCCATCCAACAACGATTATAAAACTATTTACAAAATACAACATGGAATTTTTAATTCCAGCTTTGCTGATATGATCACCAAAGCCACCCCCAGCCATCCCTTATCTTCTACTTCCTCACTTGCTATTGCTGCTACCCTTTGTTAATTATTTGTTCATATAACTTAATATCAACTTCTCTCCCAGAAGTTTCAAAGGGTTATACTATATTTTAAGAGATTACAATGTATTACAAATCTCAGATTAGTCACTAGTTATATTAATATGTCAGCAGAGTGCAATTGAAATTTTATCTAGGTTATGTCACTTATCAAAATTCCTAAATTAACACAAAGTATTAGGCAACATGTAAAGATATTTCAGAACTTGCATATTTGCTAGGTGCAACTTATCAAAAAAATGAACTTGTAACACCTTATAACTACCCATATTTCCAATATAGTTTGAGAATTAGATACAATTATAACTTTTAAAAAGGATAACCTTATTCACAGATACTACAAACTCTTCATCAAGAGACATTAAATCTCCTTTTTCTTTTTCTTTTCTTCTCCTCTTTTCTTTACATTTCTTTTCCCCTTTTTCTCTTTTCTTCTCCTTTCCTTTTACCTCCTTTTTTCTCTTCTTCCCTTCCTATTTCCAATTTCTTTTCCCAGTCTTCTCTCCTTCACATTTCTTTTCATATATTTCCCTTATCTCTTCTTCTCTTTACTTACTCCCCTTTCCTTTTCTTTTACTCATTTCCACCTTTTTATTTCTTTTCCTTTTCTATTTTTTTATTTCCCCCTTACTAGCAATACTCATTTATATATAAAAAGAAAGATATGTAACATCAGAGCATATGTGTAAAGCAGCACCCATCTTATATTTATTAAATAAATAAGTAGTCAAATAATTTACTAGTATATTTGAATGCAAACATACGTCCCCATGAATTTCAAAACTGCTTTGAATCCTACACAATGCTGAGAAACAATGGAACTAATGAAGCTTTCTATATCTTCACTGATATGTAGTCATGACCTTAGCTTATTATAAAGAAGCAGGGGTATGGGAACCACTTATTCTTTTTTTATCATAAAAATAACATTAAAACAATCAATGATCTAGTAAATGATGTGCTGCTATTTGGATGTCTGTCTATAGTCAGTGTTAATATCTACATACCTCCTTTCAAAAAAAGGGGGATCTTAGATATTACATTTTAGTCTAGCAAAAACAAAGTTGGGCGTGGTATCAGATATCCAGATTACGTACCCTAAAATGTCAGTAGTATAAACTAACACATCAAAATATATATTTCAGACCAATATATTTTCAATAACATATAAGATAGGAAAGAATACAAGGTTAACTTGGTGTCAAACACTGTGTGAGAGATCTTACTAACAGTATACATCTCCTGATTGTAAACCATATACAAACAGGAACAACAAAATAAAATTATATCCTACTATCTAAAGGTATAATATGCATATTAAATAAATAGAGTAGAATTCCATTGCAGTTGCACAAAGTGCTAACCACCTTTTCAAACTGATTAAAAAATTATCAGAAATACTAGCTGCACAATATGAATACATCACTGAACTTATATGAGGGAAGAATATTGCCTCCAGATTAAAGAATTTGGGTAACAAAATTATTTTAACTAAGTAATGATCCTGTGAACATTATTTTGACAAGTAACAAAAAGGGAGACTGATTACTCCAAAAGCATTTTTTTTAAAACTAGGAGAAAAACTGTGCATAAGATAAGTTAAAAATTAATTGTCAGTGGTAAGAAAATTGCGTCAGAGATCGTACTCACTATTTACATCTGACAGAGTTCCTTAGTGTATGGGCTTCTTGTTACTATCTTTAGAAAGAAGTCTGCTCTCTTTATTGGTTATTTCACTTGTCTTCCTTACTGCAGTTCATCTTTTACTAACCACACAAATATGCAGAAACCCTTATGTCTTTCACTATAAAGGGTTAATATAAAGAATAGTTCTAGAATCAAACATAACTTCTTTTCTAGACTGCATTATTTCTATTCACTTCATTGATGTGCTGTTTATCTCTATGAAAGCTCTGTGAGGCTGCTGTGGCAGGAAGTCTAGCAAGGTCAAAGGTTATGGCTTCTGATAGCCGTATTTCCACGGACGCTGTTTTTCTTTCTTTCTTTGGCTAATTCTTAAACAGAAAGGCTTGTGATAACTGGGAGAGCAGCTCAAAAGTTCCAACAGGAAATTTGAAGTGCAATTATTCAACAAAAAGCACAGTTTATGCAGAACAGGCTAACAGCTCTCACAGCAAGGTACAGAGCAGTGAAAAAAAACAGTTAGACTTTAATACAAGATTTTACACGTCAAAATATATTTTTTTCATTGAAATAACACTCCCGCCTCCCACTCCCACCAGGGAAGATCACACAGATTACCCCAAAAGACACGAAGCAAGTGCATTTCTTCACATAATAATGTAATCTACCAAACTACCAAAACACCCTTTTAATCAATAGAAAAAAGACTTCATACACTCGGCAGCTGGTGGTGCTACGGTAGAGTTGTCGCCTCACAGTAAAATGCTGTCTGGTTCGATTCTCAGCTAGAGTGCCTTCTGCGTGGAGACATGAGTGAATGGGCGCACCTTAGTTGAAGGTTGTGCGTCAGAGCTGGCAACTCGGTATGTAAAAATCAACTGTCAATCATTAACGGACCGGAGTTCCGCTGTGGCGACCCCTAACCGGGAAAAGCCAAAAGACACAACAACACTCGGCAGCTCTATCACTACCAGATTATGTCCCAGATCAGCTTTTCAGCCATGTATCTCAGCATATAACTTCCTGGTACACTGTATTATACAGTGAAATGGTCAAAGTTACTAATAACTTTCATTTAAAACAAAAATCCACAGAATCATTTTCCCAAATATAGGTTCATAGGTTCATAGGTTCATACTAGGCTATCTGCCCGAGGGCATTTACAAAACTATACCCATTATTTTGCTGTGCCTCTGTTGAGCAGTGACACTGAGGTAATCCCTATGGGGTATATCTCCCATCCATTGATCAAGATTTCTCTTGAACAAGGCCAGCGGTGCTCTGCCTCACATATAGGATTTTATTCCACAGCATAGAGTCTTTGGGTAATGAATCTATCCCTCCAGCAAGTCCTATTAATAGGTGTCGAGGTTTAAGTCTCCCTTGTGGCTCTGACGGATCTAGATTTTTGAGGTGAAGCATATTCATCAAATCTGGGTTTGACATGGCCTTGTATGTTAGGCAAAGGTCACCTCTGAGCAAGCGGTAAGCGACTGAATAGAGCTGGAGTTCTTTCAGTCGGGCAGCATAGGACAGATGTTTGAGACCCTTTATCCTTTTGGTGAGGAACTTTTGTGGCCTCTCCGGGACTTCAAATGCACTAAAAAAGGAACTTCCAACAACACATACTAAGTATCTAAATATTAAATTCAGGAAACTGAAGACTCAGATCTAGACTAGTGCAAGTCATATATGCAACCTATACTTTAATAGAACGTAACAAGGCATGAGAATGAACAATAATTAACCCAGAGAGACTGTTTATAATTAAAAGTTATGTATTATCTCACAAAAAAAAACAGGACAAAATGAGAAGTACCTAACCTTTTAGAGGTTTTATTTTATTTATTTATTTATTTTACATTTGTTGACCGGGATAGTCCGACTGGATGCATGTCCATTTTCAGCGGCGGCCCGGGGAGAAAAGCTGCAAGGGTAAGCAGATACAGCATTACATAATACCAGCATTACATATTACAAACAGACTATTTACAGAGATTACATAAGTAAGCAAGTTAAACAAGTTCCACAGGTTAGAGTTAATCCTGATCGTAAGTCAGGATTAAATTAAATTACACAGTAAACTGGTTAACAGATTTTTACACATTCTAGAGAGAGTTAGCCAGGCTTGATACAGTGACATAGCCAGTTAAGTGACAAATGTTGTTTGAGTCTAGTTTTAAATTGACCTAAGGTGGAAAGTAAGGTAATATCAGCTGGAAGAAAGTTCCAGGATCTACTTATACAGTTTGCAAAGAGAGAGTCACCGGCTGTGTTATTAATTTTGCTAGTCTGAATTAGTAGTTTGTTAGAGGATTGAAGCGGTCTAGGATTGTTATAGGGGGTAATAATATTTTTAAGTGCAGGAGTATTGTCCAGATTATAGAGGATTTTACAGGCCATAATCAGTTGGTTATACTGGATTAGGCTGGGTAGTTCAAGCCACCCAAGCTGGTTTAGATTGATGCAATGATGTGTCCTAAATGGCAGCCCAGTGGCAAACCTGGCAATGTGGTTGTAGCAAATTGAGAGTTTGTTAAGGACAGTCTTGTTTAAATTTGAGAGTAGAGGGGATGCATACAGAAGGGTTAAAAGAAGGTGAGAGCGAGCTATGGCAATTTTAGCTGGAGTGGTTAGGAAGGCTTTTATTCTGTAAAGTGACCCTAGTTTTTTAATGATGGTTTTGATAGTTCGGTTAACATGTAGGTCGAATGTTTTGTAGAGGGGTCAGGGGAGATTATTGTGCCATCATTTGAATTTATGGTAAAGGTGAAAGTGGTAGACCTATGTGTTGGTGAAAATAACAGCATTTTAGTTTTTTTGGGATTTAGGATCAGACGACATTCAGAAAGCCAGTTTTCAATTGTATTAAAGGTGGTCTGGGTAGCTGACCATAACTCTATTGGAGATGTGGCCGAGCAAATCAGAGTAGAGTCATCAGCATATTGGATACAGATGACTTTTAGGATGACAGTATAAAGGTCATTAATGAAGATGGAGAACAGCAAGGGCCCTAGTATAAAGCCTTGTGGTACTCCAAGGGTGTTAGGTAGAAGGTTAGAGAGTTTGTTCTGCCAGAGGACAGCCTGCTGTTGACCATTCAGGTAGGACTGAAACCATTGAAGGGCTCTAGTATCTAGACAAAATATTTGCAGGCTGTGGATTAAAAGTTGGTGATCAACCATATCGAATGCCTTGGAAAGATCCAAGAAGAGGGCTGAGGATATATAATGATTGTTGCAATTATGGTTTATGGTGCTGGTAAAGGTGAGGAGGGCTGAAGTAGTGCTGTGATGAGGATGGAAGCCATGTTGAGTGTCTGCCATAAGGTGATTCTGGATTAGGTGGTGCATGAGTTGTTTATGAATACATTTTTCCATAATCTTTGCAAGTGGAGAGAGAATAGCTATTGGCCTATAATTGGAGAATTCAGTAGAGCTGTCTCCTTTGTGAAGTGGTATTACATAGGATATTTTCCAGATGGTGGGAATTTTAGCTTCTACTATGGTTCGATTGATTAGTATTGAGACGGGGTAAGCAATAGTATCAGCTGATTTTTGTAGGTACTCGGCAGGGAGTTGATCAGCAGAAAGTGTAGTTGGTTTTAATTTTTTGATCAAGGTACGGATAAGTGAAGTGGCGACTGGTTGGAAGCTGAATGTGAGCAGGTTTCTAGGGGTGCTACTTTTAGGACCAGGGGAGCTAGGAGGTAGTTGGCTAGCTAGGGCTTGAATTGTCTCAGTAAAGAATCTGTTAAAACTGTCAGAAACATCTTCAGGGGTTTATCAATAGTAGCAGCAGGGGTTGGGGTTGAAGTTTGTCCAGGATGTAGTAGATTATTTAAACCTGCCCAAAACTTCTGAGGGTTATTTTGATTTACTGTCTGTATATTACAGTAGTATTGTTTTTTGTCTTGTAAAATGGATTTTTTAGTATAATCACTGATGTATCTTCTTGGCAGCTTTCCCTACTTACAGGAAAATGACATCTCTGGGTTTTTTGTTACTTTTTTCTGTAGCATTAGAAGTAGTTCCCATCGCTTGTCTTTTAACACTAGGTAAGGACACTTCCATATCTTCTACTTTATCTAGAAGTTTTTTGATTTTGATAAAATCCATAGTTTGTTCCAGAGGATTAAAGATTATTTGATCCCCTGACAGTGTAATTCTAGCAAGGAAGATGATTTGTGTCTTAATGCCAGCTTTCTTCAAGTTCTTAATAAGAGGACCACACACTTTTCTTTCTGGCATCCCTGAGGTGGTTTAGTCATTATCAAATCTGACATTTTTTCCCACTTATCTGAATGGGAGTTCCTCACCAAGCAGTTCTGAGAATTAAATCCTTGTCTTGTGATGACTGAAATTTTACAATGATAGATCTTGAAACTAGGTTTGCAGCCTTGGGAAGCCAGTCATTTAAAACTTGGATCAGGTTATTACCTTCCATTTTTTCAGATATACCTAAATCCTTATATTATTTCTTCTTGATCGGCTCTCTGAATCTTCTACTTTCTCTAGTAATATATTATTTTGTTTTAGAAGAAAATCAGTCTGATTCTCATTTTCAGTTTGTCTTCCATCTAGTTCATTAAGAGACTCGTCTGTTGCTGTAATTTGATCTGTGTGTTTGTCTTCCATCTAGTTCGTTGAGACTCGTCTGTTGCTGTAATTTGATCTGTGTGTTTGTCTTCCATCTAGTTCGTTGAGACTCGTCTGTTGCTGTAATTTGATCTGTGTGTTTGTCTTCCATCTAGTTCGTTGAGACTCGTCCTGTTGCTGTAATTTGATCTGTGTGTTTGTCTTCCATCTAGTTCGTTGAGACTCGTCTGTTGCTGTAATTTGATCTGTGTGTTTGTCTTCCATCTAGTTCGTTGAGACTCGTCTGTTGCTGTAATTTGATCTGTGTGTTTGTCTTCCATCTAGTTCGTTGAGACTCGTCTGTTGCTGTAATTTGATCTGTGTGTTTGTCTTCCATCTAGTTCGTTGAGACTCGTCTGTTGCTGTAATTTGATCTGTGTGTTTGTCTTCCATCTAGTTCGTTGAGACTCGTCTGTTGCTGTAATTTGATCTGTGTGTTTGTCTTCCATCTAGTTCATTGAGACTCGTCTGTTGCTGTAATTTGATCTGTGTGTTTGTCTTCCATCTAGTTCGTTGAGACTCGTCTGTTGCTGTAATTTGATCTGTGTGTTTGTCTTCCATCTAGTTCGTTAAGAGACTCGTCTGTTGCTGTAATTTGATCTGTGTGTTTGTCTTCCATCTAGTTCGTTGAGACTCGTCTGTTGCTGTAATTTGATCTGTGTGTTGGTCTTCCATCTAGTTCGTTGAGACTCGTCTGTTGCTGTAATTTGATCTGTGTGTTTGTCTTCCATCTAGTTCGTTGAGACTCGTCTGTTGCTGTAATTTGATCTGTGTGTTTTGTGATGATTTCCCTCAGTAAGCCTGTTTGTTTTTTGTTATCTTTTTTCATCTTGTCCATTTTATGCTCCAAATTGTTCATTTTTGTGGAAAGATCCTGTATACTTGAAATGATTGTTCATAATTCTTTCTTCATAGAGTTGTCTTAAAGAGAAGCCCTCAAGTGACTCATAGTTATAACAGACTATATGACTTCTGACAGGAACATTTCTAAAATAAGGTTTTAGGTTCATAGATACATTATTACTAGGTTAACTGCCCTTGTGGGTCATTTTAAGCCTAGCCAACTACCCCATGTGAGAATCAAACCCTGCACCTTGTGTTTGCAAGGTAAACACCTTAACCATTATGCCAACCTCCCATACCAGAACAATTTGAAGATCTATAGAAAGCAATTTGATATAAGTTCTTGATGTTAATTTGAAAAAATCCTGTCAGGAAAAGTATTTAAAGGCAGTGCAAGAGATCTGTGCTGTTATCTGCTCAGCATGCTGGCCATGTCCCCATAAACATGCTACTTCTGGCAGGGTCACAACTCTCAAATATTGCTTTTTGGCTGGTATTGCAGCTGGTAGTTTTTTTTTTCCACCAAGTGAGGAAATGTTACTGTTTGCCAATATGTTAGGATATGATAACAACATACCTCTCAACCTCTTAGAGCAAGAAATCTGGACAAAGCCATAAATAATGAGGGTCAAAGGCCCAAAAATAGGGACACTTTTTAAATATTGCTCTTACAAACTCAGAAAGTTAATGGAATAGCACCTTTTGCATTAGCATAATTTTTTCTGAAGGTTATAAAGTCTGAAACTTAAATATATGTCCTTATTTTCTGACTTCAATCCTCTATGATTTGCCAGTGATTTACCAGAAAACCACAATTTTATAAGACAAAAAGACCATACATATGTGGCAAAAATCTGGGCATTCTATGAAAATCTGTACAGTTGAGAGGTATGGATAACAACTGCAGAGGAGAACAGATTGTGGGCTGGTTAAGCTAACTTTCCTTGACTATGTTACTGCTTGGTTAAGTTTTGTATTGTTTTAAAATTTGCTAAAGCAATATAAGAAAAAGTACTCTGACACAGAGCAAAGTTGGAGTCCATGTTCTCTGAAATGATAGCCATAGTCAGAAACAGAACATGGTCCTTGCATTTCCTGAACCACTTGGGAATGCTACATAACACTGTGGATGAGTCTTTCCAACTGTTTTCTACAGGGTAATGCACGGGTTACCAGACAGGATAGTAACATTTTAGGCGATTAGACGTCTAAAATGAGAACTTGTAAATTTTGGCCTGTGTTTGGTGTTACCTTATTTATTATGTATAATTGTTTAAGCTTAATTTGTTAGCACCATCAAGGACATGGCATGACCTGGATAGCTGTTTATCTCTTAATTTATCTGGTAGTTCAGTAAATAGATGAATAAATAATATATATGCATGTATTAACGTATGTATATAGAGTAAAGAAAATATAAGCACAACAGGTGGAACAAAGACCAATTATTTTAAGGAAAAACTCTATGACAGACTACCAGGCATGTGTAATGACATCAGCTTCGTGACTCATAAAGCAGTACCTGACTGCCATCTGCCTATTGGATTCAGACAAGACTGGGACGGGAGTTTCAAACTGCGGGTGGTGACATTGGTAGTAGTTGTATAATAGGGTCCAGTGCTGGGTTTGTAAACTCTGACAAACTACTTCACTGGCAATATTTTTTTTTCCTTTTGCAGAAGAAGGGTCACATTATACTGAAGGTCAGCTCAAGAAGTTAACGCTTGAGAAGTTTTTTTGTTAAGTTTCGGGTGTGCATAGAGTTAAGGGAAAAATGAGGGTGCGAGATGAACTTCTGAATGTAATCTGGCATGCGTTTCAAGTCCCAGGCTCCAGCTGAGAAAAAAAATCGCTATTCCTTGTCTTCGCTGGTTAGAAGTTCGATCTTTAAAGCTCGATCAAAGAGCATTCTCTCTTTTGACCATTCAAGCTTCTGATATAGACCCCACTTCCCCACTATCTTCTTTAAAGAATGGGTAGTGGAAATTATTCTAGTAATTATTAGGGAAGATATAAATTTCTTCTGGAGTTATAGCTAGTGAGTGGGATAAAATGAAAATGGAGTTTAAAAATGGGGTAGATATAAAAGAAAAATAAATATTGTTAAGAAGTAACTGGAATTACTTAGATGGGCTGACAAAGGATAAATTACGGCTGAATAACTGGAAAAGGTGCAAGCACAAAGTGATAATTAGAATTAAGGTAGCATCTGAACAATAAGCATGCATTTAGAAACATTGCAGTTAAGCAATTTTTTTTTTATAATGAAAACTTTTAGCACAATGACTTAGGCAACAGAATGTAAAAAGGGCTGCTACCAAACTTAGAGAACCTATAACAAGAAAAATAACCAGAGATCCTGTAGGGAAATTAGATATATTTCAGAAATGTTATGAACATTTTCAGAGAAATGTGGACATCAAGAAATAGAACAAATGGAATATTTATAGAAGACTTAATTAATAAAGATGGAAACAATAATAACATCTCCAACTTTAGACCTATTGCCATCCTATCCCCCATTTCTAAAATACTTGAGAAATGTATTCATATACAATTTCTACCCTACCTCATCAACAATCACCTACTTACTCCCACACAACTTGGATTCAGACCTGGTCACAGCACTGCTACTGCTCTACTCTCCTTCCTTGAAACCATAAATAAAGCACGCGACTCTAACTGTATCGTTTCCACACTCCTCTTGGATCTTTCTAAGGCTTTCGATACTATCTCCCACTCTCTCCTTCTGACTAAACTCTCTAATCTACAACTCTCACCCAATTCTATTAACTGGTTTTCCAGTTACCTTTCCAATAGGCAACAAGCCGTCAAATGGAAGAAATCCACTTCCTTATTTCTCAACACTGCCACTGGTGTACCCCAGGGTTCTATATTAGGTTACTTACTGTTTAACATTTTCATCAACGACTTCCACCACACTATCCCTAATGCTAAAATCATCCAATATGCAGATGATTCAACAATTATCTGTGCTGCTAACTCCATTCCCACCCTGATACAACTAACACAAGATGCCTTCTCTACCACCGAACAATGGATGATAGATAATCATCTAGCTCTTAATCCATCAAAAACTAAACTCGTGATATTCACCCCATCCAAAACCATAACTATCAACATAAATTCATTCTCCATAACCAGTCACAACAATACTACCCTTGAAATTGTTCCCAGTGGTAAACTATTAGGTGTTCTTATTGATAATCAGCTTAAATTTGGCACCCATATACAAAGTAACATAAAAAAAAAACTCACCAGAAACTTGGTATGTTCTATCGCCATATTCGCTTCCTCACCCCATCCACTAGATTCCTCCTCGCTTCCACATATCTCATCCCTTCCCTCCTTTATGGTGCCCCACTCCTTACCAATCTACAATCCTCTACCAAAACAAAACTCTCCTCCTGCTATAATAAAATTGCCAAATTCATCACTGGCCACAGATCCTCCTCTCATCACTGCATTGCTCTTCACAAGCTAAATTGGCTAGAACTTCCCAACTACCTTATCTACACTCAACTAACTCATGGCCACAAGCTCATATTCAAGCCCTCCCTCTGCCCTTCTCTTGCCTCAACCTTCACTATGCACATACCCAGCAGACCCCTAAGAACCAACACTCAGAACTTGATCGAACTCCACAAACCCGCCCGTCCAGCAGGCAAACTCCTACTCTCTTTTTCCCCAGCCCATCTCTGTAACTCCCTCCCACCTCATATTCGCAGCACCTGCAGTTTCCCCTCCTTTAAAACTCTCCTTCACTCACACTTACAAACTCTGTGGGAATGCTCATGTTCCCATCTTGCTTAACATTCCCAGCTACTATCTTATCCCTTAGCCAATAACAAGATCTCCTCTACAGGAACTTACATACTGTAAATAAACACTTACATTTAATTCTGTGTACATACCTTCACACTACAGCTACTGTCTTATCCCTTAGCCAATAACCAGATCTCCTCTACAGGAACTTGAACTTACATACTGTAAATAAACACTTACATTTAATTTTGTGTACATACCTTCACACTACAGCTACTGTCTTATCCCTTAGCCAATAACGAGATCTCCTCTACAGGAACTTACATACTGTAAATAAACACTTATTTAATTCTGTGTACATACCTTCACACTATTGTCTTTAACTAAATATCTATCTTAGTGATTATAGAGACTTAAAAAAAAATTTGTAAACTCATGTGAATTGTTACATATTGTTATGCTTTACCTTCTATTTGTGTTATGATTTACTTTGGCTTAAATGTACTCTTCTTGCATTTTTACTATGTTTTTATATATTGTATTTTCACTATGTTTTTATATATTGTATCCATGGAGCTTTTCTCCCCAGGACTCCATTGAAAACGGGCTCATTCAGCCCAATGGACCATCCTGGCAACCAAACTTCAAATAAATAAAATAAATAAATGCCACAGTTAGAGGTAGATCAGCCTCAACAATTATCAGTTAGGACAGGAGGAGATGAGATAATAACTCTGCCGTACAATCAAGCTACAGGAATGCCTGCAGGAATTAGTGGTATTCCTTTGGAAGTTTGGAACCTAGTAGGGAAAAACTGAAAAATATCTGTAATGTTTTTAGTAAAAGTATTTTAAAAGGAAGTGCCAGCATCCTGGAAGAAACCTGCAGTGACTGTAATACCTAAAGACAGTAAAGGCCCATCAGACTCAGCTTCAAATAGGCCCATTTCAGTTTTAAACCATAATTTTAAAGTCTTTATCTCTATAATAAATAAAAGAAATGACAAAGGGGTTGCCAAAATTGATAGACATGGATCAATGTGGTTTTGTGTAGGGAAGGCAAACATTTGACAACATTAATAGAATAATGATGATCCAGAGGGGAGCATAGTATAAGGAAATGCAGCTGTTGTTTGTGGGTCTTGATGCAGAGAAAGCTTTCAACATAGTAAGCTGGGATTTTATGAGTAGGGCCATGGAAGCATTTGCATTTTCTGATATGATAATAAGGTTAATTAGGAGAATATATGAGGGACTGGAGACAAACATTAAGGTGGGAGGGGTCTTTCTAATAAGTTGCATCTGAACAGAAGTACCAGGCAGGTGTGTCCACTTCCCCCTTTATTTGCTTTATATTTTGAGCCATTTGCAAAGTAAATAAAGGAATCATAAATTCAAGGATATAATTGACATAGTAATCAAGAAAAGCTGTCTTTATTTGCAGACAATATTATTTTGCACCTGATAAAACAAGAAAAGGACATCACTGTGTTCTGAAACATCTTGATACAGTTTCAAGTCTTTTCAGGATATACAATTAATGAGGATAAAATGACGACTATAACTGTAAACTTTGTACCCACACATGAGATGGTCCGGCCATCCCCAAATGTATTTATGGAGACAATATAATGAAGTATTTAGGATTATGGATTATAAAGGATTCTATTATGGCAGCTGGGGATATGTGGGAAAAGACTAAAAAGATAATACAAAAACTGAGAAACCTGAAGCTCTTGTTTATGGATATGGATAACAAGATATAGACAGTGAACATGGTTTAGTCCCTTTAGTTTTATATACAGGTCAGGCAATTTTTTTATTAACCAGAGGAGAAATTGCGGACAGAAATGAATAAACAGTTGAATGAATTTACCTGAGAGGGGAAGAGGGCAAGGGAGAAGGGGGGTAAGCTGATCCTTCCAAAAGTACAATGTGATTTAGGATTACTTGATTTGCAGGAATATTTTGGAATATTCTGCAAGGAGATCACAAGGAAAAAGCAAGAATTCAAAACGGAAAGAGATGCTGATGAAAAGGGGAAATTCAAGAAATAAGGAGAGCGAGTGGGATTTTGAATGGAGATCCTTAAGGAGAATGACAACATCCATTCAGAACATTATATTCATGAAGTAGTAGAAAGTATTCCAAGAACTAAGCCAACATGAGAATGGACAATGGATATTTTGCTTGTAGGGATTATTGCAATTAGGGGTACAGAGAATAGGCAAGATGGGTCTGGAATTTATTGGAGAAATCTGGCAAAGAAACCAAGGCCATTCGAGCAAATAATTATAAAGTTAAAGGTAAGAGAATGGGAAGAGGCCAAGAAGACATTTGGACTGTAGGCCAGAGATTGCTTCCCCAATTAGGGATTGATATCATTATGATGTTATATCAGAGTCCAGACTAACAGAAAGGGATAGGGGAATCCTAAGTGAAAGACCTGCTCTGATAGAGTTTTTACTTGAATCTGGAAGAGAAGCTGCTGTTAAAAAGGCATAATTAGAAGGGCATATAAAATATTGCACAGTAACTATGGAATCAATGAGAGGAGGATAGAAACGATTGGGAAGAGATATTAGATAAGGACATCACAATGAAACAATGAGAGGACATATGTACGTCTTCCAAATATGCAGCACACTCTAGTAGATTTAGAATTTTTGGAAGTGTTTTTTATACCCCAAGTAGACTCCAAATAATTATTCTCAGGTAGATGTTAAATGTTGGAGGTGGACTGGGGAAGAAAGAGATAACTGAGAATATATGATTTGGAACAATATATGGAACAATCTCCCCACACCACTACGTAATATACCTAACCACAACAATTTCAAATCCATGCTTCTCTCCCATCTCTCCTCCAGATGGGAGTGTCCTTAACATGCTCCCACCTAAAACTCCCACACCACTAACTCCACACCTAAATCATCATTTCTTTGCCTACTTTAACTTAATTCAGAGATCTTGCTCAGAACACCTTTTCATAAATCTTCAGCATGCATGCCTCTGGCCTACCTTACTCATATTCTCAAACTTTCATTGTTTGTTTTTCTCATCCATTGTACCCATAATATTGTTTTCCTCTGTAATATTGTTAATTTGTCTCTATTTGTATGTATTTGCATGTCTGTTTGGGGCTTTTCCCCTCGGGTCTCCACTGAAAAAGGGTAATTCTTACCCAGCTGGACCAACCCGGTTAACAAATGCAAATAAATAAATAAATAAGTGTAATAAGTTGGCAGACTTCAAATATTCCTTGCACAGCACTATGTCATAAATAATGGGAGATCAAATGGATATCACTAAAGAAATAGTTTGAGCTGGGATACATGATCTGAACTGCCTAGACATAGTAAGGCCTTGCTAAGTTTAATTCTGGTGGCTGTCAAAAAAGCATTTACTAGGATATGTAAATCAAAGTTTAAACCAATTGTAGTTGGAATATTGAAACTTATAACACAGATAAAAGAACGGGAAGTGGGATCTTAGAAAATGATAGCAGCAAATTTTACGTAAGCAAAACCGGAAACTATGAGAACTATACATGCAAAAAGTGTTTTTGGGTGAGGAGTGAGATATAAGAGAAGGCAGGAACTGAGCAGTTTATGTAATTTGGGATTGATGATAGGTATTCACCCCCCCCCCCATATTTGATGTACAATGTTGGAAACTAGGAAGGTCTTAATATGGTTTGTTTCCTTTCATATAAATGAATGTTTGTCTATATCTTAAGTGTTAAATCAACAAAAGTGTTAAAAAAGACCCAGGCCTTGTAGAAGCATTCCTCCACCATCACAGATATGACATATGGTGGTCTGGGGCCCTGAAAGAATTATGAAAGGAATATTTAATATTCTAATGAAGCCATCATTCACAAACAATAGTCCAGTCTGGCTGGAGTTTCTCCATTCCAGGGCAATGTACAGAGCCCTAGGAAAACGACTGCACTCCTATCATTCACAAACAATAGTCCAGTCTGGCTGGAGTTTCTCCATTCCAGGGCAATGTACAAAGCCCTAGGAAAAAGGCTGCACTCCTTGAAAATATTCCCAGTCATACCTGCACTTGACTTTTCTTCCATCCCTTTCTGGTTTCTAACTTAGTAAGAACATGTACCTCACCATAATCCAACACTGGCCTAAACAGAGATTAAATCACCCATGACCTTTAGCCCAGCCTTTTAGAACAAGGAAACCCTCACAAAAATTCCTCCTAATATTAATAAATACCAACTGTTTCCAGAACTGAAAATGTAACAAAAGGCACGTTACTCCTCACCGAAGGCCAGCTGGACATGCTTGCTACAGAAAGCCCTTAAACTTTCCACAGGTTCCCTAGCTAATTCACAACATGCATTTGTAAAGACTTAATAAAACTTATTTCTTAGCAAATGGTACAAAAGAGTACATGCATCACAACTCTATACTTAATGCACAAAAACTTTTAGTTTAAAACTCTTAATTTCCAAAATAAATACCGTCCTAAAAAAACTCATCTAAATAAACTGAAAGTCACTGAGGCACAAAAACTATTATTGAAGTAGCAGGCTAACATTGTTCTGAGTTAAGAAGAAACAGGGACAGGCAATCATTTTATTCAGCATTTACTATTAGCCAAAATGCATTCAATGATTTCAGTGAGAGTTCAGTACTGGAATTAATTATTTGTGCTATATTTAAGTACTGTATTGTATTGTAATTGCTTATAGGTACTGCATTTTAAGTATTATGCTACATTCTACATATTTTAGCCATAAGCATTTTGCACTGTTAATATTAACCTTTCATAATTCTTATACTATTTATTGCAAAGCTTTTAATACAGGGCCTCCACTGAATAAAGGTACATTGCCCAATTGGACTTTCCTGTTTAACAAAATGAATGAATGAATGAATGAATGAATGAAAGAAAGAATAAATAAATACATACAGATAATTTTAATTATATTCAATCAAATTAATGACAATTTTAATAATTTAACCTTAAATGAAATAAGATACACATTTTTCTGACTATAATAAAAAATTATATCACTGATCAAAGTGTAATATAGAATTGCATTATTTGTTGATAAAATATAAATAAAAATAAATAATATCCAAGTAAACCAATAATGACATTTATAAACTTCATTAGAACTGGGAAAATGGTGGCATATGTTCACCTGAGACCATATACAATGGCCTCAGTATTTAAAGTTATAGTACATAGACTGATAATGCTAATGGTTTAAAACTGAAACAATTATAATAATGTTTATTCAATGACAAAAAAGCAACTCTAGCACTAGAAAATGTAAAACAATATGGGTATTAATCTTTACTTTAAACCTAAATGTTATGTATATATATATATATATATATATATATATATATATATATATATTTATGTGTGTGTGTGTGTGTGTGTATTGTCCACGTCACATACATGCTACCACAACTGACCATGTTAACACGATTAACAGTATCACTAATCAGATATCCAGCCAAAGCAAATAGGATGAAGAGGAGCTTCTACCTGTGGCTGAAGCACAAGCTTGTGGCCACATTTTGGTTCACAGGTTCATCGATGATTACAAGGCTACTGGCACAAGAGCCTTTACAAGCCTAGATAATAATTTATTATTTTTATTTATTTATTTTACATTTGTTTACCGGGTAGTGTCTGACTGGGCCATGAGCCCATTTTCAGTGGAGACATGGGGAGAAAAGCTCCAAAAATACATTACAAGTGATTTACAGACACAAGATGAAAAAGAAAACATTACATTCATAGTTAAGCATACACATAAGTATTATAAAGTACGTTACATAATGATTTCCAAAGACATGATGAAAAAACTAAACATCACTTACATAGTTTAAGATACACCCTAAGCAATACTCATATTGCAGAAGATAAAGCAGTAAATAGTAAACAAAATTCAGGTATAACACTTATAAATGTTTGTTATAAAAAGTTATGGGCAGAATTGGAGTCAGTAGTCTAACAGGACAAAGTGTATGCTAGTTATATAGTATGAAAGGTAGTCTAATGAGAGAAGAGAAGACAAAAGAAGAGAAGAGAAGAAAAGAGGTGAGCGTAGAGAGAAGTAAGATTAGCCTGGTGATGTGCAGGAACATAGCTATTGTTTAGAGAAATATTCTTTTAGTTGTTTGAAACTGGGTATCAGGATTAGTTAGAATATGCTGTGGAAGATGAGAGGTCTAGGTTTTGGCTATTTTAAAGGAATATAAGGAGTCTCCATGATAGTTGAGAGATTTGGTTATATTTTGCATTAATTTGTCAGATGATCTGAGGGAACTAAGGTTTGTGTATGGTTGTACAAGATCAGCACTTGCCCAGTTCATGGAAGACTCTATGAGA